>NW_028123398.1:0-349331 GCF_965194805.1 Balaenoptera borealis | reverse complement strand
TAGGTTATGACACAATGTTGAGTAGTCTTCTCCTGGTCTTCCGTACGTCTTTGGTGGTTATATATTTCACATGGTTTGTATATCTCTGTTAACCCCAATGTGGCAATGTATCCAATCCTCATCCCTTTCTATTTGGTGAATCATAAGTTTTTTAATGAATCTGTGATTGCCTTTCTCTGTGGAAATATCTTCATTGGTATCAATTTTTAAGTAACTCTTAAAAGTGATATGATAGGATATGTGTCTTTTGCTTTCTCACTTACTACACGTGGCGTGATTACGTCTAGACTCATCTATGGTGCTGCAAATAGCATTGTTTCATTTTTTTCACTAGCGAATATTCCATCTGTACATGGAGGAGTTCTTCTTTGTCCATCCATCTGTTGGTGGACTTTTTGGTTACTTCCATATGTTGGCTATTGTAATGGTGTGCAGTGCAGATTTGCCTGCCTGTGTCTTTCCAATTCTCTCTTCTTAGGTTATACGTCGAGGAGTGGGCCTGCTGGATCATATGGTAGCTCAATGTTTACCTTTTTAAGGCACCTCCATTCTGTTCTCATTCGTGGCCCTTTCCAAGTTACGTCCCCTTTGATGTTGAGGGTATGCATTTCTCCACAACACCTTCAGCATTTATTGTTTGTAGTTTTCTTGCTGATGGTTATTCTGACAAGTGTGAGCTGATACCTCTCTGTGGTTGAATTCGAATGTGCCACATAATCTGTTGAAATTGAGCTTTAAGGCATGTCCTTTTCTATTTTTCAAGCTGTGATTACCCCTTAGTTCTTCAAAGTGTTCTCTTTAAGTATGTGTCACATTTTGAAATGTTTTGGCCTTTACCTCCCTCAAGCCATTTTGAGGGCCTGTTTCATTTACAGTTCTGCAGTACTTGTTCCTATGAAGTGACCATTAGCACGGGCTTTAAAGCTGCTTTTGCAGATAACTGCCAGAGGGCGGCAGCCTTTCTATGTCCCCCACCCTGGTAACTAGGGAAACGCCCTTGCGGCCTGTGGTGTTTCTCGGTTATAAATTAGAGTGGAGTGTGCCTGGACAAACCCACACAAGCTGATGTCTCCTTACTTTTGTTGGATTTTTACATTTAATTTTTACTTTTTATTGGAGTAATTTTTCACTGTGTACGTGGACCACTTCTACTTTGTGCATTCTCGGTTGATGGACATTTTCATTGCTTCCAAGCGTTGGCTATGGTAAATATTGTTGGAGTGCAGGATTGCCAGGCTGTGACTTTTCGATTCTCATTTTCTCAGGTGATAGGCCCAGCAGTGGGTGTGATTGATTGACTGGTAGCACCGTGTTTCCCTTTGCAAAGCACCTTCTTTGTGTTTTCATTAGTGGCTCTTACCACGTCCCCCTTAGAATCGAGGGTACGCATTTCTCCACAATCGCTTCAGCATTTATTGTTTGCAGCATTTATGCTAATGGCCCTTCTGGCTGCTGTGAGCTGATAGGTTTTTGTAATTTGGGTTTGCATGTCTTTGAAAATTCGTAAAACTCATCATTTTTCTCCACCGTTTTCTTTTCTGTTAAAAGAAAGGAAACAATTGGGAGTACAATAGAACTCTTGAAATTGTGTTCTTGGAAGGTTGCCCTCTTTTGAAATTTTTGGTCGATTTTCCACCCCAGAATTTTTTTAGAAAGCAGGTGTCTTTTACCGAACTGCAAGTTTGGTGAATATTTAGTGACCTTTAGCAATGGGTTTAAAGCTGCTGTTGGAGGAAGTGGCCTCAAGCAGGAAGCTTATCTCCATTCCCATATCTGGGTACTAGGGCAGCAGAGCCTTTCTGGAAGTCGTGTTCCTAGTTTGTAAATTACATTGGAATGTGCATGGAGAAAGCCCCATAAGTTTATGTCTCATTATTTCTTCTTGGTTTTAAATTTTTTTTAAATTGGGGTAAAGCTTAGAATATTGTTTGTCCTAGGTGTACACCATCTGGTTCGTTTGTACATTATATATGTCTATTCAAGTACAGATCCTCTTCCCATGTAAAATGTTACTGAGGGTTCCGCAGACCTCCCTTGCTATATGGTTGGTCTTTTTGAGATATGTATATAATATGTGTTTGTATACGTATAGTAACACTAATCTTAATTTATACATTCCCCCCACCTTTCCTTTTAGATGAGCATAGTTTGTTTTCTGAGTCTGTGAGTGTCTTTCTCTGTGGAAATATGTTCCTTTGTGTCAGTTATTAGATAACGCCTATAAGTGATATCATAGAATACAGGTCTTTTGCTTTCCGACGTACCTCATGTTTTGTGATTATCTCCAGACTCATTTGTGGTGCCTCAGAGAGCAGTGGTTCATTGTTTTCCATGGCTATTATTCCATTGTGTACATGGACCACTTCTTCTTTATCCATTTACCGGTTGTTGGACATTTGGATTGCTTCACTGTCTTGGCTATTGTGAATAAGGCTGCACTGCAACTTTTGCGGCCTGTGTCTTCTCGATTCTTGTCTTCTCAAGTGAGAGGTCCATTGGTGCGCCTGCTGGATTGAATGGTCCCTTCATTTTTACTTTTAAACACAGCTCCTTTCTGTTCTCATTATTGGCTGTTACCCCTTTACGTCTCACCAGCAGGTAGAGGGTACACAGTTCCCTAAAACCCCTTCAGCATTTATTGTTTGTAGACTTTTTGCTCAAGGTCAGTCGACTGGTGTAAGTTGAAACTTTTTGTAGATTAGATTGCATGGGTCTAACACTCCCTGAGGTTGAGCTTTTATCCATTTTCCTTTTTTTAAAAGAGCGGGAGTAAAACTTAACTCTTCCTACTCTCTTCTTGAAACATTTGCCTGTTTTGAATTGTTTTGTCCATTCCCTCCTTCAGCACAATTTTTTAGGGCAGGTGTCCTTTACAGCCCTGAGTCCTTGGGAATGTGAAGTGACCATTAGCTGTGAGTTTAAAGCTGTTCTTGCAGGAAACGGCCACAAGGTGGCAGCATTTCCCCTTTACCATATTTGGTTACTAGGGAAACAGAGCCTTAATGGAAGTGGTGTTCTAGGTTGTAAATTAGAATGGAATGTGCCAGGGAAAAGCCCTTTAAGTTTATGTCTCATTACTTCTTGTTCATATTTGTAGTTTACTTTTTATTTTTTTATCCCAGTAAATATGATTACAATGGTTTGTTTGTTCTAGGTGTGCAAGATGTGGTTCTTTCACACATATACATGTATCTATTCTTCCTCGCATCCTTTTCCCATGTAGGTTATGACACAATGTTGAGTAGTCTTCTCCTGGTCTTCCATACGTCTTTGGTGGTTATATATTTCACATGGTTTGTATATCTCTGTTAACCCCAATGCGGCAATGTATCCAATCCTCATCCCTTTCTATTTGGTGAACCATAAGTTTTTTAATGAATCTGTGATTGCCTTTCTCTGTGGAAATATCTTCATTGGTATCAATTTTTAAGTAACTCTTAAAAGTGATATGATAGGATATGTGCCTTTTGCTTTCTCACTTACTACACGTGGCATGATTACGTCTAGACTCATCTATGGTGCTTCAAATAGCATTGTTTCATTTTTTTCACTAGCGAATATTCCATCTGTACATGGAGGAGTTCTTCTTTGTCCATCCATCTGTTGCTGGACTTTTTGGTTACTTCCATATCTTGGCTATTGTAATGGTGTGCAATGCAGATTTGCCTGCCTGTGTCTTTCCAATTCTCTCTTCTTAGGTTATACGTCGAGGAGTGGGCCTGCTGGATCATATGGTAGCTCAATGTTTACCTTTTTAAGGCACCTCCATTCTGTTCTCATTCGTGGCCCTTTCCAAGTTACGTCCCCTTTGATGTTGAGGGTATGCATTTCTCCACAACACCTTCAGCATTTATTGTTTGTAGTTTTCTTGCTGATGGTTATTCTGACAAGTGTGAGCTGATACCTCTCTGTGGTTGAATTCGAATGTGCCACATAATCTGTTGAAATTGAGCTTTAAGGCATGTCCTTTTCTATTTTTCAAGCTGTGATTACCCCTTAGTTCTTCAAAGTGTTCTCTTTAAGTATGTGTCACAGTTTGAAATGTTTTGGCCTTTACCTCCCTCAAGCCATTTTGAGGGCCTGTTTCATTTACAGTTCTGCAGTACTTGTTCCTATGAAGTGACCATTAGCACAGGCTTTAAAGCTGCTTTTGCAGGTAACTGCCAGAGGGCGGCAGCCTTTCTATGTCCCCCACCCTGGTAACTAGGGAAAAGCCCTTGCGGCCTGTGGTGTTTCTCGGTTATAAATTAGAGTGGAGTGTGCCCGGACAAACCCACACAAGCTGATGTCTCCTTACTTTTGTTGGATTTTTACATTTAATTTTTATTTTTTATTGGAGTAATTTTCCACTGTGTACGTGGACCACTTCTACTTTGTGCATTAATCGGTTGATGGACATTTTCATTGCTTCCAAGTGTTGGCTATGGTAAATATTGTTGGAGTGCAGGATTGCCAGGCTGTGACTTTTCGATTCTCATTTTCTCAGGTGATAGGCCCAGCAGTGGGTGTGATTGATTGACTGGTAGCACCGTGTTTCCCTTTGCAAAGCACCTTCTTTGTGTTTTCATTAGTGGCTCTTACCACGTCCCCCTTAGAATCGAGGGTACGCATTTCTCCACAATCGCTTCAGCATTTATTGTTTGCAGCATTTATGCTAATGGCCCTTCTGGCTGCTGTGAGCTGATAGGTTTTTGTAATTTGGGTTTGCATGTCTTTGAAAATTCGTAAAACTCATCATTTTTCTCCACCGTTTTCTTTTCTGTTAAAAAAAAGGAAACAATTGGGAGTACAATAGAACTCTTGAAATTGTGTTCTTGGAAGGTTGCCCTCTTTTGAAATTTTTGGTCGATTTTCCACCCCAGAATTTTTTTAGAAAGCAGGTGTCTTTTACCGAACTGCAAGTTTGGTGAATATTTAGTGACCTTTAGCAATGGGTTTAAAGCTGCTGTTGGAGGAAGTGGCCTCAAGCAGGAAGCTTATCTCCATTCCCATATCTGGGTACTAGGGCAGCAGAGCCTTTCTGGAAGTCGTGTTCCTAGTTTGTAAATTACATTGGAATGTGCATGGAGAAAGCCCCATAAGTTTATGTCTCATTATTTCTTCTTGGTTTTAAATTTTTTTTAAATTGGGGTAAAGCTTAGAATATTGTTTGTCCTAGGTGTACACCATCTGGTTCGTTTGTACATTATATATGTCTATTCAAGTACAGATCCTCTTCCCATGTAAAATGTTACTGAGGGTTCCGCAGACCTCCCTTGCTATATGGTTGGTCTTTTTGAGATATGTATATAATATGTGTTTGTATACGTATAGTAACACTAATCTTAATTTATACATTCCCCCCACCTTTCCTTTTAGATGAGCATAGTTTGTTTTCTAAGTCTGTGAGTGTCTTTCTCTGTGGAAATATGTTCCTTTGTGTCAGTTATTAGATAACGCCTATAAGTGATATCATAGAATACAGGTCTTTTGCTTTCCGACGTACCTCATGTTTTGTGATTATCTCCAGACTCATTTGTGGTGCCTCAGAGAGCAGTGGTTCATTGTTTTCCATGGCTATTATTCCATTGTGTACATGGACCACTTCTTCTTTATCCATTTACCGGTTGTTGGACATTTGGATTGCTTCACTGTCTTGGCTATTGTGAATAAGGCTGCACTGCAACTTTTGCGGCCTGTGTCTTCTCGATTCTTGTCTTCTCAAGTGAGAGGTCCATTGGTGCGCCTGCTGGATTGAATGGTGCCTCCATTTTTACTTTTAAACACAGCTCCTTTCTGTTCTCATTATTGGCTGTTACCCCTTTACGTCTCACCAGCAGGTAGAGGGTACACAGTTCCCTAAAACCCCTTCAGCATTTATTGTTTGTAGACTTTGTGCTCATGGTCAGTCGACTGGTGTAAGTTGAAACTTTTTGTAGATTAGATTGCATGGGTCTAACACTCCCTGAGGTTGAGCTTTTATCCATTTTCCTTTTTTTTAAAAGAGCGTGAGTAAAACTTAACTCTTCATACTCGCTTCTTGAAACATTTGCCTGTTTTGAATTGTTTTGTCCATTCCCTCCTTCAGCACAATTTTTTAGGGCAGGTGTCCTTTACAGCCCTGAGTCCTTGGGAATGTGAAGTGACCATTAGCTGTGAGTTTAAAGCTGTTCTTGCAGGAAACGGCCACAAGGTGGCAGCATTTCCCCTTTACCATATTTGGTTACTAGGGAAACAGAGCCTTAATGGAAGTGGTGTTCTAGGTTGTAAATTAGAATGGAATGTGCCAGGGAAAAGCCCTTTAAGTTTATGTCTCATTACTTCTTGTTCATATTTGTAGTTTACTTTTTATTTTTTATCCCAGTAAATATGATTACAATGGTTTGTTTGTTGTAGGTGTGCAAGATGTGGTTCTTTCACACATATACATGTATCTATTCTTCCTCGCATCCTTTTCCCATGTAGGTTATGACACAATGTTGAGTAGTCTTCTCCTGGTCTTCCGTACGTCTTTGGTGGTTATATATTTCACATGGTTTGTATATCTCTGTTAACCCCAATGTGGCAATGTATCCAATCCTCATCCCTTTCTATTTGGTGAATCATAAGTTTTTTAATGAATCTGTGATTGCCTTTCTCTGTGGAAATATCTTCATTGGTATCAATTTTTAAGTAACTCTTAAAAGTGATATGATAGGATATGTGTCTTTTGCTTTCTCACTTACTACACGTGGCGTGATTACGTCTAAACTCATCTATGGTGCTGCAAATAGCATTGTTTCATTTTTTTCACTAGCGAATATTCCATCTGTACATGGAGGAGTTCTTCTTTGTCCATCCATCTGTTGGTGGACTTTTTGGTTACTTCCATATGTTGGCTATTGTAATGGTGTGCAGTGCAGATTTGCCTGCCTGTGTCTTTCCAATTCTCTCTTCTTAGGTTATACGTCGAGGAGTGGGCCTGCTGGATCATATGGTAGCTCAATGTTTACCTTTTTAAGGCACCTCCATTCTGTTCTCATTCGTGTCACTTTCCAAGTTACGTCCCCTTTGATGTTGAGGGTATGCATTTCTCCACAACACCTTCAGCATTTATTGTTTGTAGTTTTCTTGCTGATGGTTATTCTGACAAGTGTGAGCTGATACCTCTCTGTGGCTGAATTCGAATGTGCCACATAATCTGTTGAAATTGAGCTTTAAGGCATGTCCTTTTCTATTTTTCAAGCTGTGATTACCCCTTAGTTCTTCAAAGTGTTCTCTTTAAGTATGTGTCACAGTTTGAAATGTTTTGGCCTTTACCTCCCTCAAGCCATTTTGAGGGCCTGTTTCATTTACAGTTCTGCAGTACTTGTTCCTATGAAGTGACCATTAGCACAGGCTTTAAAGCTGCTTTTGCAGATAACTGCCAGAGGGCGGCAGCCTTTCTATGTCCCCCACCCTGGTAACTAGGGAAACGCCCTTGCGGCCTGTGGTGTTTCTCGGTTATAAATTAGAGTGGAGTGTGCCTGGACAAACCCACACAAGCTGATGTCTCCTTACTTTTGTTGGATTTTTACATTTAATTTTTACTTTTTATTGGAGTAATTTTTCACTGTGTACGTGGACCACTTCTACTTTGTGCATTCTCGGTTGATGGACATTTTCATTGCTTCCAAGCGTTGGCTATGGTAAATATTGTTGGAGTGCAGGATTGCCAGGCTGTGACTTTTCGATTCTCATTTTCTCAGGTGATAGGCCCAGCAGTGGGTGTGATTGATTGACTGGTAGCACCGTGTTTCCCTTTGCAAAGCACCTTCTTTGTGTTTTCATTAGTGGCTCTTACCACGTCCCCCTTAGAATCGAGGGTACGCATTTCTCCACAATCGCTTCAGCATTTATTGTTTGCAGCATTTATGCTAATGGCCCTTCTGGCTGCTGTGAGCTGATAGGTTTTTGTAATTTGGGTTTGCATGTCTTTGAAAATTCGTAAAACTCATCATTTTTCTCCACCGTTTTCTTTTCTGTTAAAAAAAAGGAAACAATTGGGAGTACAATAGAACTCTTGAAATTGTGTTCTTGGAAGGTTGCCCTCTTTTGAAATTTTTGGTCGATTTTCCACCCCAGAATTTTTTTAGAAAGCAGGTGTCTTTTACCGAACTGCAAGTTTGGTGAATATTTAGTGACCTTTGGCAATGGGTTTAAAGCTGCTGTTGGAGGAAGTGGCCTCAAGCAGGAAGCTTATCTCCATTCCCATATCTGGGTACTAGGGCAGCAGAGCCTTTCTGGAAGTCGTGTTCCTAGTTTGTAAATTACATTGGAATGTGCATGGAGAAAGCCCCATAAGTTTATGTCTCATTATTTCTTCTTGGTTTTAAATTTTTTTTAAATTGGGGTAAAGCTTAGAATATTGTTTGTCCTAGGTGTACACCATCTGGTTCGTTTGTACATTATATATGTCTATTCAAGTACAGATCCTCTTCCCATGTAAAATGTTACTGAGGGTTCCGCAGACCTCCCTTGCTATATGGTTGGTCTTTTTGAGATATGTATATAATATGTGTTTGTATACGTATAGTAACACTAATCTTAATTTATACATTCCCCCCACCTTTCCTTTTAGATGAGCATAGTTTGTTTTCTAAGTCTGTGAGTGTCTTTCTCTGTGGAAATATGTTCCTTTGTGTCAGTTATTAGATAACGCCTATAAGTGATATCATAGAATACAGGTCTTTTGCTTTCCGACGTACCTCATGTTTTGTGATTATCTCCAGACTCATTTGTGGTGCCTCAGAGAGCAGTGGTTCATTGTTTTCCATGGCTATTATTCCATTGTGTACATGGACCACTTCTTCTTTATCCATTTACCGGTTGTTGGACATTTGGATTGCTTCACTGTCTTGGCTATTGTGAATAAGGCTGCACTGCAACTTTTGCGGCCTGTGTCTTCTCGATTCTTGTCTTCTCAAGTGAGAGGTCCATTGGTGCGCCTGCTGGATTGAATGGTACCTCCATTTTTACTTTTAAACACAGCTCCTTTCTGTTCTCATTATTGGCTGTTACCCCTTTACGTCTCACCAGCAGGTAGAGGGTACACAGTTCCCTAAAACCCCTTCAGCATTTATTGTTTGTAGACTTTGTGCTCATGGTCAGTCGACTGGTGTAAGTTGAAACTTTTTGTAGATTAGATTGCATGGGTCTAACACCCCCTGAGGTTGAGCTTTTATCCATTTTCCTTTTTTTTAAAAGAGCGTGAGTAAAACTTAACTCTTCATACTCGCTTCTTGAAACATTTGCCTGTTTTGAATTGTTTTGTCCATTCCCTCCTTCAGCACAATTTTTTAGGGCAGGTGTCCTTTACAGCCCTGAGTCCTTGGGAATGTGAAGTGACCATTAGCTGTGAGTTTAAAGCTGTTCTTGCAGGAAACGGCCACAAGGTGGCAGCATTTCCCCTTTACCATATTTGGTTACTAGGGAAACAGAGCCTTAATGGAAGTGGTGTTCTAGGTTGTAAATTAGAATGGAATGTGCCAGGGAAAAGCCCTTTAAGTTTATGTCTCATTACTTCTTGTTCATATTTGTAGTTTACTTTTTATTTTTTATCCCAGTAAATATGATTACAATGGTTGGTTTGTTGTAGGTGTGCAAGATGTGGTTCTTTCACACATATACATGTATCTATTCTTCCTCGCATCCTTTTCCCATGTAGGTTATGACACAATGTTGAGTAGTCTTCTCCTGGTCTTCCGTACGTCTTTGGTGGTTATATATTTCACATGGTTTGTATATCTCTGTTAACCCCAATGTGGCAATGTATCCAATCCTCATCCCTTTCTATTTGGTGAATCATAAGTTTTTTAATGAATCTGTGATTGCCTTTCTCTGTGGAAATATCTTCATTGGTATCAATTTTTAAGTAACTCTTAAAAGTGATATGATAGGATATGTGTCTTTTGCTTTCTCACTTACTACACGTGGCGTGATTACGTCTAGACTCATCTATGGTGCTGCAAATAGCATTGTTTCATTTTTTTCACTAGCGAATATTCCATCTGTACATGGAGGAGTTCTTCTTTGTCCATCCATCTGTTGCTGGACTTTTTGGTTACTTCCATATGTTGGCTATTGTAATGGTGTGCAGTGCAGATTTGCCTGCCTGTGTCTTTCCAATTCTCTCTTCTTAGGTTATACGTCGAGGAGTGGGCCTGCTGGATCATATGGTAGCTCAATGTTTACCTTTTTAAGGCACCTCCATTCTGTTCTCATTCGTGGCCCTTTCCAAGTTACGTCCCCTTTGATGTTGAGGGTATGCATTTCTCCACAACACCTTCAGCATTTATTGTTTGTAGTTTTCTTGCTGATGGTTATTCTGACAAGTGTGAGCTGATACCTCTCTGTGGTTGAATTCGAATGTGCCACATAATCTGTTGAAATTGAGCTTTAAGGCATGTCCTTTTCTATTTTTCAAGCTGTGATTACCCCTTAGTTCTTCAAAGTGTTCTCTTTAAGTATGTGTCACATTTTGAAATGTTTTGGCCTTTACCTCCCTCAAGCCATTTTGAGGGCCTGTTTCATTTACAGTTCTGCAGTACTTGTTCCTATGAAGTGACCATTAGCACAGGCTTTAAAGCTGCTTTTGCAGATAACTGCCAGAGGGCGGCAGCCTTTCTATGTCCCCCACCCTGGTAACTAGGGAAACGCCCTTGCGGCCTGTGGTGTTTCTCGGTTATAAATTAGAGTGGAGTGTGCCTGGACAAACCCACACAAGCTGATGTCTCCTTACTTTTGTTGGATTTTTACATTTAATTTTTACTTTTTATTGGAGTAATTTTTCACTGTGTACGTGGACCACTTCTACTTTGTGCATTCTCGGTTGATGGACATTTTCATTGCTTCCAAGCGTTGGCTATGGTAAATATTGTTGGAGTGCAGGATTGCCAGGCTGTGACTTTTCGATTCTCATTTTCTCAGGTGATAGGCCCAGCAGTGGGTGTGATTGATTGACTGGTAGCACCGTGTTTCCCTTTGCAAAGCACCTTCTTTGTGTTTTCATTAGTGGCTCTTACCACGTCCCCCTTAGAATCGAGGGTACGCATTTCTCCACAATCGCTTCAGCATTTATTGTTTGCAGCATTTATGCTAATGGCCCTTCTGGCTGCTGTGAGCTGATAGGTTTTTGTAATTTGGGTTTGCATGTCTTTGAAAATTCGTAAAACTCATCATTTTTCTCCACCGTTTTCTTTTCTGTTAAAAGAAAGGAAACAATTGGGAGTACAATAGAACTCTTGAAATTGTGTTCTTGGAAGGTTGCCCTCTTTTGAAATTTTTGGTCGATTTTCCACCCCAGAATTTTTTTAGAAAGCAGGTGTCTTTTACCGAACTGCAAGTTTGGTGAATATTTAGTGACCTTTAGCAATGGGTTTAAAGCTGCTGTTGGAGGAAGTGGCCTCAAGCAGGAAGCTTATCTCCATTCCCATATCTGGGTACTAGGGCAGCAGAGCCTTTCTGGAAGTCGTGTTCCTAGTTTGTAAATTACATTGGAATGTGCATGGAGAAAGCCCCATAAGTTTATGTCTCATTATTTCTTCTTGGTTTTAAATTTTTTTTAAATTGGGGTAAAGCTTAGAATATTGTTTGTCCTAGGTGTACACCATCTGGTTCGTTTGTACATTATATATGTCTATTCAAGTACAGATCCTCTTCCCATGTAAAATGTTACTGAGGGTTCCGCAGACCTCCCTTGCTATATGGTTGGTCTTTTTGAGATATGTATATAATATGTGTTTGTATACGTATAGTAACACTAATCTTAATTTATCCATTCCCCCCACCTTTCCTTTTAGATGAGCATAGTTTGTTTTCTAAGTCTGTGAGTGTCTTTCTCTGTGGAAATATGTTCCTTTGTGTCAGTTATTAGATAACGCCTATAAGTGATATCATAGAATACAGGTCTTTTGCTTTCCGACGTACCTCATGTTTTGTGATTATCTCCAGACTCATTTGTGGTGCCTCAGAGAGCAGTGGTTCATTGTTTTCCATGGCTATTATTCCATTGTGTACATGGACCACTTCTTCTTTATCCATTTACCGGTTGTTGGACATTTGGATTGCTTCACTGTCTTGGCTATTGTGAATAAGGCTGCACTGCAACTTTTGCGGCCTGTGTCTTCTCGATTCTTGTCTTCTCAAGTGAGAGGTCCATTGGTGCGCCTGCTGGATTGAATGGTACCTCCATTTTTACTTTTAAACACAGCTCCTTTCTGTTCTCATTATTGGCTGTTACCCCTTTACGTCTCACCAGCAGGTAGAGGGTACACAGTTCCCTAAAACCCCTTCAGCATTTATTGTTTGTAGACTTTTTGCTCAAGGTCAGTCGACTGGTGTAAGTTGAAACTTTTTGTAGATTAGATTGCATGGGTCTAACACTCCCTGAGGTTGAGCTTTTATCCATTTTCCTTTTTTTTAAAAGAGCGTGAGTAAAACTTAACTCTTCCTACTCTCTTCTTGAAACATTTGCCTGTTTTGAATTGTTTTGTCCATTCCCTCCTTCAGCACATTTTTTAGGGCAGGTGTCCTTTACAGCCCTGAGTCCTTGGGAATGTGAAGTGACCATTAGCTGTGAGTTTAAAGCTGTTCTTGCAGGAAACGGCCACAAGGTGGCAGCATTTCCCCTTTACCATATTTGGTTACTAGGGAAACAGAGCCTTAATGGAAGTGGTGTTCTAGGTTGTAAATTAGAATGGAATGTGCCAGGGAAAAGCCCTTTAAGTTTATGTCTCATTACTTCTTGTTCATATTTGTAGTTTACTTTTTATTTTTTTATCCCAGTAAATATGATTACAATGGTTTGTTTGTTCTAGGTGTGCAAGATGTGGTTCTTTCACACATATACATGTATCTATTCTTCCTCACATCCTTTTCCCATGTAGGTTATGACACAATGTTGAGTAGTCTTCTCCTGGTCTTCCATACGTCTTTGGTGGTTATATATTTCACATGGTTTGTATATCTCTGTTAACCCCAATGCGGCAATGTATCCAATCCTCATCCCTTTCTATTTGGTGAACCATAAGTTTTTTAATGAATCTGTGATTGCCTTTCTCTGTGGAAATATCTTCATTGGTATCAATTTTTAAGTAACTCTTAAAAGTGATATGATAGGATATGTGCCTTTTGCTTTCTCACTTACTACACGTGGCGTGATTACGTCTAGACTCATCTATGGTGCTTCAAATAGCATTGTTTCATTTTTTTCACTAGCGAATATTCCATCTGTACATGGAGGAGTTCTTCTTTGTCCATCCATCTGTTGCTGGACTTTTTGGTTACTTCCATATCTTGGCTATTGTAATGGTGTGCAATGCAGATTTGCCTGCCTGTGTCTTTCCAATTCTCTCTTCTTAGGTTATACGTCGAGGAGTGGGCCTGCTGGATCATATGGTAGCTCAATGTTTACCTTTTTAAGGCACCTCCATTCTGTTCTCATTCGTGGCCCTTTCCAAGTTACGTCCCCTTTGATGTTGAGGGTATGCATTTCTCCACAACACCTTCAGCATTTATTGTTTGTAGTTTTCTTGCTGATGGTTATTCTGACAAGTGTGAGCTGATACCTCTCTGTGGTTGAATTCGAATGTGCCACATAATCTGTTGAAATTGAGCTTTAAGGCATGTCCTTTTCTATTTTTCAAGCTGTGATTACCCCTTAGTTCTTCAAAGTGTTCTCTTTAAGTATGTGTCACAGTTTGAAATGTTTTGGCCTTTACCTCCCTCAAGCCATTTTGAGGGCCTGTTTCATTTACAGTTCTGCAGTACTTGTTCCTATGAAGTGACCATTAGCACAGGCTTTAAAGCTGCTTTTGCAGGTAACTGCCAGAGGGCGGCAGCCTTTCTATGTCCCCCACCCTGGTAACTAGGGAAAAGCCCTTGCGGCCTGTGGTGTTTCTCGGTTATAAATTAGAGTGGAGTGTGCCCGGACAAACCCACACAAGCTGATGTCTCCTTACTTTTGTTGGATTTTTACATTTAATTTTTATTTTTTATTGGAGTAATTTTCCACTGTGTACGTGGACCACTTCTACTTTGTGCATTAATCGGTTGATGGACATTTTCATTGCTTCCAAGCGTTGGCTATGGTAAATATTGTTGGAGTGCAGGATTGCCAGGCTGTGACTTTTCGATTCTCATTTTCTCAGGTGATAGGCCCAGCAGTGGGTGTGATTGATTGACTGGTAGCACCGTGTTTCCCTTTGCAAAGCACCTTCTTTGTGTTTTCATTAGTGGCTCTTACCACGTCCCCCTTAGAATCGAGGGTACGCATTTCTCCACAATCGCTTCAGCATTTATTGTTTGCAGCATTTATGCTAATGGCCCTTCTGGCTGCTGTGAGCTGATAGGTTTTTGTAATTTGGGTTTGCATGTCTTTGAAAATTCGTAAAACTCATCATTTTTCTCCACCGTTTTCTTTTCTGTTAAAGAAAAGGAAACAATTGGGAGTACAATAGAACTCTTGAAATTGTGTTCTTGGAAGGTTGCCCTCTTTTGAAATTTTTGGTCGATTTTCCACCCCAGAATTTTTTTAGAAAGCAGGTGTCTTTTACCGAACTGCAAGTTTGGTGAATATTTAGTGACCTTTAGCAATGGGTTTAAAGCTGCTGTTGGAGGAAGTGGCCTCAAGCAGGAAGCTTATCTCCATTCCCATATCTGGGTACTAGGGCAGCAGAGCCTTTCTGGAAGTCGTGTTCCTAGTTTGTAAATTACATTGGAATGTGCATGGAGAAAGCCCCATAAGTTTATGTCTCATTATTTCTTCTTGGTTTTAAATTTTTTTTAAATTGGGGTAAAGCTTAGAATATTGTTTGTCCTAGGTGTACACCATCTGGTTCGTTTGTACATTATATATGTCTATTCAAGTACAGATCCTCTTCCCATGTAAAATGTTACTGAGGGTTCCGCAGACCTCCCTTGCTATATGGTTGGTCTTTTTGAGATATGTATATAATATGTGTTTGTATACGTATAGTAACACTAATCTTAATTTATCCATTCCCCCCACCTTTCCTTTTAGATGAGCATAGTTTGTTTTCTAAGTCTGTGAGTGTCTTTCTCTGTGGAAATATGTTCCTTTGTGTCAGTTATTAGATAACGCCTATAAGTGATATCATAGAATACAGGTCTTTTGCTTTCCGACGTACCTCATGTTTTGTGATTATCTCCAGACTCATTTGTGGTGCCTCAGAGAGCAGTGGTTCATTGTTTTCCATGGCTATTATTCCATTGTGTACATGGACCACTTCTTCTTTATCCATTTACCGGTTGTTGGACATTTGGATTGCTTCACTGTCTTGGCTATTGTGAATAAGGCTGCACTGCAACTTTTGCGGCCTGTGTCTTCTCGATTCTTGTCTTCTCAAGTGAGAGGTCCATTGGTGCGCCTGCTGGATTGAATGGTACCTCCATTTTTACTTTTAAACACAGCTCCTTTCTGTTCTCATTATTGGCTGTTACCCCTTTACGTCTCACCAGCAGGTAGAGGGTACACAGTTCCCTAAAACCCCTTCAGCATTTATTGTTTGTAGACTTTGTGCTCATGGTCAGTCGACTGGTGTAAGTTGAAACTTTTTGTAGATTAGATTGCATGGGTCTAACACTCCCTGAGGTTGAGCTTTTATCCATTTTCCTTTTTTTTAAAAGAGCGTGAGTAAAACTTAACTCTTCATACTCGCTTCTTGAAACATTTGCCTGTTTTGAATTGTTTTGTCCATTCCCTCCTTCAGCACAATTTTTTAGGGCAGGTGTCCTTTACAGCCCTGAGTCCTTGGGAATGTGAAGTGACCATTAGCTGTGAGTTTAAAGCTGTTCTTGCAGGAAACGGCCACAAGGTGGCAGCATTTCCCCTTTACCATATTTGGTTACTAGGGAAACAGAGCCTTAATGGAAGTGGTGTTCTAGGTTGTAAATTAGAATGGAATGTGCCAGGGAAAAGCCCTTTAAGTTTATGTCTCATTACTTCTTGTTCATATTTGTAGTTTACTTTTTATTTTTTATCCCAGTAAATATGATTACAATGGTTGGTTTGTTGTAGGTGTGCAAGATGTGGTTCTTTCACACATATACATGTATCTATTCTTCCTCGCATCCTTTTCCCATGTAGGTTATGACACAATGTTGAGTAGTCTTCTCCTGGTCTTCCGTACGTCTTTGGTGGTTATATATTTCACATGGTTTGTATATCTCTGTTAACCCCAATGTGGCAATGTATCCAATCCTCATCCCTTTCTATTTGGTGAATCATAAGTTTTTTAATGAATCTGTGATTGCCTTTCTCTGTGGAAATATCTTCATTGGTATCAATTTTTAAGTAACTCTTAAAAGTGATATGATAGGATATGTGTCTTTTGCTTTCTCACTTACTACACGTGGCGTGATTACGTCTAGACTCATCTATGGTGCTGCAAATAGCATTGTTTCATTTTTTTCACTAGCGAATATTCCATCTGTACATGGAGGAGTTCTTCTTTGTCCATCCATCTGTTGGTGGACTTTTTGGTTACTTCCATATCTTGGCTATTGTAATGGTGTGCAGTGCAGATTTGCCTGCCTGTGTCTTTCCAATTCTCTCTTCTTAGGTTATACGTCGAGGAGTGGGCCTGCTGGATCATATGGTAGCTCAATGTTTACCTTTTTAAGGCACCTCCATTCTGTTCTCATTCGTGGCCCTTTCCAAGTTACGTCCCCTTTGATGTTGAGGGTATGCATTTCTCCACAACACCTTCAGCATTTATTGTTTGTAGTTTTCTTGCTGATGGTTATTCTGACAAGTGTGAGCTGATACCTCTCTGTGGTTGAATTCGAATGTGCCACATAATCTGTTGAAATTGAGCTTTAAGGCATGTCCTTTTCTATTTTTCAAGCTGTGATTACCCCTTAGTTCTTCAAAGTGTTCTCTTTAAGTATGTGTCACATTTTGAAATGTTTTGGCCTTTACCTCCCTCAAGCCATTTTGAGGGCCTGTTTCATTTACAGTTCTGCAGTACTTGTTCCTATGAAGTGACCATTAGCACAGGCTTTAAAGCTGCTTTTGCAGATAACTGCCAGAGGGCGGCAGCCTTTCTATGTCCCCCACCCTGGTAACTAGGGAAACGCCCTTGCGGCCTGTGGTGTTTCTCGGTTATAAATTAGAGTGGAGTGTGCCTGGACAAACCCACACAAGCTGATGTCTCCTTACTTTTGTTGGATTTTTACATTTAATTTTTACTTTTTATTGGAGTAATTTTTCACTGTGTACGTGGACCACTTCTACTTTGTGCATTCTCGGTTGATGGACATTTTCATTGCTTCCAAGCGTTGGCTATGGTAAATATTGTTGGAGTGCAGGATTGCCAGGCTGTGACTTTTCGATTCTCATTTTCTCAGGTGATAGGCCCAGCAGTGGGTGTGATTGATTGACTGGTAGCACCGTGTTTCCCTTTGCAAAGCACCTTCTTTGTGTTTTCATTAGTGGCTCTTACCACGTCCCCCTTAGAATCGAGGGTACGCATTTCTCCACAATCGCTTCAGCATTTATTGTTTGCAGCATTTATGCTAATGGCCCTTCTGGCTGCTGTGAGCTGATAGGTTTTTGTAATTTGGGTTTGCATGTCTTTGAAAATTCGTAAAACTCATCATTTTTCTCCACCGTTTTCTTTTCTGTTAAAAAAAAGGAAACAATTGGGAGTACAATAGAACTCTTGAAATTGTGTTCTTGGAAGGTTGCCCTCTTTTGAAATTTTTGGTCGATTTTCCACCCCAGAATTTTTTTAGAAAGCAGGTGTCTTTTACCGAACTGCAAGTTTGGTGAATATTTAGTGACCTTTAGCAATGGGTTTAAAGCTGCTGTTGGAGGAAGTGGCCTCAAGCAGGAAGCTTATCTCCATTCCCATATCTGGGTACTAGGGCAGCAGAGCCTTTCTGGAAGTCGTGTTCCTAGTTTGTAAATTACATTGGAATGTGCATGGAGAAAGCCCCATAAGTTTATGTCTCATTATTTCTTCTTGGTTTTAATTTTTTTTTAAATTGGGGTAAAGCTTAGAATATTGTTTGTCCTAGGTGTACACCATCTGGTTCGTTTGTACATTATATATGTCTATTCAAGTACAGATCCTCTTCCCATGTAAAATGTTACTGAGGGTTCCGCAGACCTCCCTTGCTATATGGTTGGTCTTTTTGAGATATGTATATAATATGTGTTTGTATACGTATAGTAACACTAATCTTAATTTATCCATTCCCCCCACCTTTCCTTTTAGATGAGCATAGTTTGTTTTCTAAGTCTGTGAGTGTCTTTCTCTGTGGAAATATGTTCCTTTGTGTCAGTTATTAGATAACGCCTATAAGTGATATCATAGAATACAGGTCTTTTGCTTTCCGACGTACCTCATGTTTTGTGATTATCTCCAGACTCATTTGTGGTGCCTCAGAGAGCAGTGGTTCATTGTTTTCCATGGCTATTATTCCATTGTGTACATGGACCACTTCTTCTTTATCCATTTACCGGTTGTTGGACATTTGGATTGCTTCACTGTCTTGGCTATTGTGAATAAGGCTGCACTGCAACTTTTGCGGCCTGTGTCTTCTCGATTCTTGTCTTCTCAAGTGAGAGGTCCATTGGTGCGCCTGCTGGATTGAATGGTACCTCCATTTTTACTTTTAAACACAGCTCCTTTCTGTTCTCATTATTGGCTGTTACCCCTTTACGTCTCACCAGCAGGTAGAGGGTACACAGTTCCCTAAAACCCCTTCAGCATTTATTGTTTGTAGACTTTGTGCTCATGGTCAGTCGACTGGTGTAAGTTGAAACTTTTTGTAGATTAGATTGCATGGGTCTAACACTCCCTGAGGTTGAGCTTTTATCCATTTTCCTTTTTTTTAAAAGAGCGTGAGTAAAACTTAACTCTTCATACTCGCTTCTTGAAACATTTGCCTGTTTTGAATTGTTTTGTCCATTCCCTCCTTCAGCACAATTTTTTAGGGCAGGTGTCCTTTACAGCCCTGAGTCCTTGGGAATGTGAAGTGACCATTAGCTGTGAGTTTAAAGCTGTTCTTGCAGGAAACGGCCACAAGGTGGCAGCATTTCCCCTTTACCATATTTGGTTACTAGGGAAACAGAGCCTTAATGGAAGTGGTGTTCTAGGTTGTAAATTAGAATGGAATGTGCCAGGGAAAAGCCCTTTAAGTTTATGTCTCATTACTTCTTGTTCATATTTGTAGTTTACTTTTTATTTTTTATCCCAGTAAATATGATTACAATGGTTTGTTTGTTGTAGGTGTGCAAGATGTGGTTCTTTCACACATATACATGTATCTATTCTTCCTCGCATCCTTTTCCCATGTAGGTTATGACACAATGTTGAGTAGTCTTCTCCTGGTCTTCCGTACGTCTTTGGTGGTTATATATTTCACATGGTTTGTATATCTCTGTTAACCCCAATGTGGCAATGTATCCAATCCTCATCCCTTTCTATTTGGTGAATCATAAGTTTTTTAATGAATCTGTGATTGCCTTTCTCTGTGGAAATATCTTCATTGGTATCAATTTTTAAGTAACTCTTAAAAGTGATATGATAGGATATGTGTCTTTTGCTTTCTCACTTACTACACGTGGCGTGATTACGTCTAGACTCATCTATGGTGCTGCAAATAGCATTGTTTCATTTTTTTCACTAGCGAATATTCCATCTGTACATGGAGGAGTTCTTCTTTGTCCATCCATCTGTTGGTGGACTTTTTGGTTACTTCCATATGTTGGCTATTGTAATGGTGTGCAGTGCAGATTTGCCTGCCTGTGTCTTTCCAATTCTCTCTTCTTAGGTTATACGTCGAGGAGTGGGCCTGCTGGATCATATGGTAGCTCAATGTTTACCTTTTTAAGGCACCTCCATTCTGTTCTCATTCGTGGCCCTTTCCAAGTTACGTCCCCTTTGATGTTGAGGGTATGCATTTCTCCACAACACCTTCAGCATTTATTGTTTGTAGTTTTCTTGCTGATGGTTATTCTGACAAGTGTGAGCTGATACCTCTCTGTGGTTGAATTCGAATGTGCCACATAATCTGTTGAAATTGAGCTTTAAAGCATGTCCTTTTCTATTTTTCAAGCTGTGATTACCCCTTAGTTCTTCAAAGTGTTCTCTTTAAGTATGTGTCACAGTTTGAAATGTTTTGGCCTTTACCTCCCTCAAGCCATTTTGAGGGCCTGTTTCATTTACAGTTCTGCAGTACTTGTTCCTATGAAGTGACCATTAGCACAGGCTTTAAAGCTGCTTTTGCAGATAACTGCCAGAGGGCGGCAGCCTTTCTATGTCCCCCACCCTGGTAACTAGGGAAACGCCCTTGCGGCCTGTGGTGTTTCTCGGTTATAAATTAGAGTGGAGTGTGCCTGGACAAACCCACACAAGCTGATGTCTCCTTACTTTTGTTGGATTTTTACATTTAATTTTTACTTTTTATTGGAGTAATTTTTCACTGTGTACGTGGACCACTTCTACTTTGTGCATTCTCGGTTGATGGACATTTTCATTGCTTCCAAGCGTTGGCTATGGTAAATATTGTTGGAGTGCAGGATTGCCAGGCTGTGACTTTTCGATTCTCATTTTCTCAGGTGATAGGCCCAGCAGTGGGTGTGATTGATTGACTGGTAGCACCGTGTTTCCCTTTGCAAAGCACCTTCTTTGTGTTTTCATTAGTGGCTCTTACCACGTCCCCCTTAGAATCGAGGGTACGCATTTCTCCACAATCGCTTCAGCATTTATTGTTTGCAGCATTTATGCTAATGGCCCTTCTGGCTGCTGTGAGCTGATAGGTTTTTGTAATTTGGGTTTGCATGTCTTTGAAAATTCGTAAAACTCATCATTTTTCTCCACCGTTTTCTTTTCTGTTAAAAAAAAGGAAACAATTGGGAGTACAATAGAACTCTTGAAATTGTGTTCTTGGAAGGTTGCCCTCTTTTGAAATTTTTGGTCGATTTTCCACCCCAGAATTTTTTTAGAAAGCAGGTGTCTTTTACCGAACTGCAAGTTTGGTGAATATTTAGTGACCTTTAGCAATGGGTTTAAAGCTGCTGTTGGAGGAAGTGGCCTCAAGCAGGAAGCTTATCTCCATTCCCATATCTGGGTACTAGGGCAGCAGAGCCTTTCTGGAAGTCGTGTTCCTAGTTTGTAAATTACATTGGAATGTGCATGGAGAAAGCCCCATAAGTTTATGTCTCATTATTTCTTCTTGGTTTTAAATTTTTTTTAAATTGGGGTAAAGCTTAGAATATTGTTTGTCCTAGGTGTACACCATCTGGTTCGTTTGTACATTATATATGTCTATTCAAGTACAGATCCTCTTCCCATGTAAAATGTTACTGAGGGTTCCGCAGACCTCCCTTGCTATATGGTTGGTCTTTTTGAGATATGTATATAATATGTGTTTGTATACGTATAGTAACACTAATCTTAATTTATACATTCCCCCCACCTTTCCTTTTAGATGAGCATAGTTTGTTTTCTAAGTCTGTGAGTGTCTTTCTCTGTGGAAATATGTTCCTTTGTGTCAGTTATTAGATAACGCCTATAAGTGATATCATAGAATACAGGTCTTTTGCTTTCCGACGTACCTCATGTTTTGTGATTATCTCCAGACTCATTTGTGGTGCCTCAGAGAGCAGTGGTTCATTGTTTTCCATGGCTATTATTCCATTGTGTACATGGACCACTTCTTCTTTATCCATTTACCGGTTGTTGGACATTTGGATTGCTTCACTGTCTTGGCTATTGTGAATAAGGCTGCACTGCAACTTTTGCGGCCTGTGTCTTCTCGATTCTTGTCTTCTCAAGTGAGAGGTCCATTGGTGCGCCTGCTGGATTGAATGGTACCTCCATTTTTACTTTTAAACACAGCTCCTTTCTGTTCTCATTATTGGCTGTTACCCCTTTACGTCTCACCAGCAGGTAGAGGGTACACAGTTCCCTAAAACCCCTTCAGCATTTATTGTTTGTAGACTTTTTGCTCAAGGTCAGTCGACTGGTGTAAGTTGAAACTTTTTGTAGATTAGATTGCATGGGTCTAACACTCCCTGAGGTTGAGCTTTTATCCATTTTCCTTTTTTTTAAAAGAGCGTGAGTAAAACTTAACTCTTCCTACTCTCTTCTTGAAACATTTGCCTGTTTTGAATTGTTTTGTCCATTCCCTCCTTCAGCACAATTTTTTAGGGCAGGTGTCCTTTACAGCCCTGAGTCCTTGGGAATGTGAAGTGACCATTAGCTGTGAGTTTAAAGCTGTTCTTGCAGGAAACGGCCACAAGGTGGCAGCATTTCCCCTTTACCATATTTGGTTACTAGGGAAACAGAGCCTTAATGGAAGTGGTGTTCTAGGTTGTAAATTAGAATGGAATGTGCCAGGGAAAAGCCCTTTAAGTTTATGTCTCATTACTTCTTGTTCATATTTGTAGTTTACTTTTTATTTTTTTATCCCAGTAAATATGATTACAATGGTTTGTTTGTTCTAGGTGTGCAAGATGTGGTTCTTTCACACATATACATGTATCTATTCTTCCTCGCATCCTTTTCCCATGTAGGTTATGACACAATGTTGAGTAGTCTTCTCCTGGTCTTCCATACGTCTTTGGTGGTTATATATTTCACATGGTTTGTATATCTCTGTTAACCCCAATGCGGCAATGTATCCAATCCTCATCCCTTTCTATTTGGTGAATCATAAGTTTTTTAATGAATCTGTGATTGCCTTTCTCTGTGGAAATATCTTCATTGGTATCAATTTTTAAGTAACTCTTAAAAGTGATATGATAGGATATGTGCCTTTTGCTTTCTCACTTACTACACGTGGCGTGATTACGTCTAGACTCATCTATGGTGCTTCAAATAGCATTGTTTCATTTTTTTCACTAGCGAATATTCCATCTGTACATGGAGGAGTTCTTCTTTGTCCATCCATCTGTTGCTGGACTTTTTGGTTACTTCCATATGTTGGCTATTGTAATGGTGTGCAATGCAGATTTGCCTGCCTGTGTCTTTCCAATTCTCTCTTCTTAGGTTATACGTCGAGGAGTGGGCCTGCTGGATCATATGGTAGCTCAATGTTTACCTTTTTAAGGCACCTCCATTCTGTTCTCATTCGTGGCCCTTTCCAAGTTACGTCCCCTTTGATGTTGAGGGTATGCATTTCTCCACAACACCTTCAGCATTTATTGTTTGTAGTTTTCTTGCTGATGGTTATTCTGACAAGTGTGAGCTGATACCTCTCTGTGGTTGAATTCGAATGTGCCACATAATCTGTTGAAATTGAGCTTTAAGGCATGTCCTTTTCTATTTTTCAAGCTGTGATTACCCCTTAGTTCTTCAAAGTGTTCTCTTTAAGTATGTGTCACAGTTTGAAATGTTTTGGCCTTTACCTCCCTCAAGCCATTTTGAGGGCCTGTTTCATTTACAGTTCTGCAGTACTTGTTCCTATGAAGTGACCATTAGCACAGGCTTTAAAGCTGCTTTTGCAGATAACTGCCAGAGGGCGGCAGCCTTTCTATGTCCCCCACCCTGGTAACTAGGGAAACGCCCTTGCGGCCTGTGGTGTTTCTCGGTTATAAATTAGAGTGGAGTGTGCCTGGACAAACCCACACAAGCTGATGTCTCCTTACTTTTGTTGGATTTTTACATTTAATTTTTACTTTTTATTGGAGTAATTTTTCACTGTGTACGTGGACCACTTCTACTTTGTGCATTCTCGGTTGATGGACATTTTCATTGCTTCCAAGCGTTGGCTATGGTAAATATTGTTGGAGTGCAGGATTGCCAGGCTGTGACTTTTCGATTCTCATTTTCTCAGGTGATAGGCCCAGCAGTGGGTGTGATTGATTGACTGGTAGCACCGTGTTTCCCTTTGCAAAGCACCTTCTTTGTGTTTTCATTAGTGGCTCTTACCACGTCCCCCTTAGAATCGAGGGTACGCATTTCTCCACAATCGCTTCAGCATTTATTGTTTGCAGCATTTATGCTAATGGCCCTTCTGGCTGCTGTGAGCTGATAGGTTTTTGTAATTTGGGTTTGCATGTCTTTGAAAATTCGTAAAACTCATCATTTTTCTCCACCGTTTTCTTTTCTGTTAAAAAAAAGGAAACAATTGGGAGTACAATAGAACTCTTGAAATTGTGTTCTTGGAAGGTTGCCCTCTTTTGAAATTTTTGGTCGATTTTCCACCCCAGAATTTTTTTAGAAAGCAGGTGTCTTTTACCGAACTGCAAGTTTGGTGAATATTTAGTGACCTTTAGCAATGGGTTTAAAGCTGCTGTTGGAGGAAGTGGCCTCAAGCAGGAAGCTTATCTCCATTCCCATATCTGGGTACTAGGGCAGCAGAGCCTTTCTGGAAGTCGTGTTCCTAGTTTGTAAATTACATTGGAATGTGCATGGAGAAAGCCCCATAAGTTTATGTCTCATTATTTCTTCTTGGTTTTAAATTTTTTTTAAATTGGGGTAAAGCTTAGAATATTGTTTGTCCTAGGTGTACACCATCTGGTTCGTTTGTACATTATATATGTCTATTCAAGTACAGATCCTCTTCCCATGTAAAATGTTACTGAGGGTTCCGCAGACCTCCCTTGCTATATGGTTGGTCTTTTTGAGATATGTATATAATATGTGTTTGTATACGTATAGTAACACTAATCTTAATTTATCCATTCCCCCCACCTTTCCTTTTAGATGAGCATAGTTTGTTTTCTAAGTCTGTGAGTGTCTTTCTCTGTGGAAATATGTTCCTTTGTGTCAGTTATTAGATAACGCCTATAAGTGATATCATAGAATACAGGTCTTTTGCTTTCCGACGTACCTCATGTTTTGTGATTATCTCCAGACTCATTTGTGGTGCCTCAGAGAGCAGTGGTTCATTGTTTTCCATGGCTATTATTCCATTGTGTACATGGACCACTTCTTCTTTATCCATTTACCGGTTGTTGGACATTTGGATTGCTTCACTGTCTTGGCTATTGTGAATAAGGCTGCACTGCAACTTTTGCGGCCTGTGTCTTCTCGATTCTTGTCTTCTCAAGTGAGAGGTCCATTGGTGCGCCTGCTGGATTGAATGGTACCTCCATTTTTACTTTTAAACACAGCTCCTTTCTGTTCTCATTATTGGCTGTTACCCCTTTACGTCTCACCAGCAGGTAGAGGGTACACAGTTCCCTAAAACCCCTTCAGCATTTATTGTTTGTAGACTTTTTGCTCAAGGTCAGTCGACTGGTGTAAGTTGAAACTTTTTGTAGATTAGATTGCATGGGTCTAACACTCCCTGAGGTTGAGCTTTTATCCATTTTCCTTTTTTTTAAAAGAGCGTGAGTAAAACTTAACTCTTCCTACTCTCTTCTTGAAACATTTGCCTGTTTTGAATTGTTTTGTCCATTCCCTCCTTCAGCACAATTTTTTAGGGCAGGTGTCCTTTACAGCCCTGAGTCCTTGGGAATGTGAAGTGACCATTAGCTGTGAGTTTAAAGCTGTTCTTGCAGGAAACGGCCACAAGGTGGCAGCATTTCCCCTTTACCATATTTGGTTACTAGGGAAACAGAGCCTTAATGGAAGTGGTGTTCTAGGTTGTAAATTAGAATGGAATGTGCCAGGGAAAAGCCCTTTAAGTTTATGTCTCATTACTTCTTGTTCATATTTGTAGTTTACTTTTTATTTTTTTATCCCAGTAAATATGATTACAATGGTTTGTTTGTTCTAGGTGTGCAAGATGTGGTTCTTTCACACATATACATGTATCTATTCTTCCTCGCATCCTTTTCCCATGTAGGTTATGACACAATGTTGAGTAGTCTTCTCCTGGTCTTCCATACGTCTTTGGTGGTTATATATTTCACATGGTTTGTATATCTCTGTTAACCCCAATGCGGCAATGTATCCAATCCTCATCCCTTTCTATTTGGTGAACCATAAGTTTTTTAATGAATCTGTGATTGCCTTTCTCTGTGGAAATATCTTCATTGGTATCAATTTTTAAGTAACTCTTAAAAGTGATATGATAGGATATGTGCCTTTTGCTTTCTCACTTACTACACGTGGCGTGATTACGTCTAGACTCATCTATGGTGCTTCAAATAGCATTGTTTCATTTTTTTCACTAGCGAATATTCCATCTGTACATGGAGGAGTTCTTCTTTGTCCATCCATCTGTTGCTGGACTTTTTGGTTACTTCCATATGTTGGCTATTGTAATGGTGTGCAATGCAGATTTGCCTGCCTGTGTCTTTCCAATTCTCTCTTCTTAGGTTATACGTCGAGGAGTGGGCCTGCTGGATCATATGGTAGCTCAATGTTTACCTTTTTAAGGCACCTCCATTCTGTTCTCATTCGTGGCCCTTTCCAAGTTACGTCCCCTTTGATGTTGAGGGTATGCATTTCTCCACAACACCTTCAGCATTTATTGTTTGTAGTTTTCTTGCTGATGGTTATTCTGACAAGTGTGAGCTGATACCTCTCTGTGGTTGAATTCGAATGTGCCACATAATCTGTTGAAATTGAGCTTTAAGGCATGTCCTTTTCTATTTTTCAAGCTGTGATTACCCCTTAGTTCTTCAAAGTGTTCTCTTTAAGTATGTGTCACATTTTGAAATGTTTTGGCCTTTACCTCCCTCAAGCCATTTTGAGGGCCTGTTTCATTTACAGTTCTGCAGTACTTGTTCCTATGAAGTGACCATTAGCACAGGCTTTAAAGCTGCTTTTGCAGATAACTGCCAGAGGGCGGCAGCCTTTCTATGTCCCCCACCCTGGTAACTAGGGAAACGCCCTTGCGGCCTGTGGTGTTTCTCGGTTATAAATTAGAGTGGAGTGTGCCTGGACAAACCCACACAAGCTGATGTCTCCTTACTTTTGTTGGATTTTTACATTTAATTTTTACTTTTTATTGGAGTAATTTTTCACTGTGTACGTGGACCACTTCTACTTTGTGCATTCTCGGTTGATGGACATTTTCATTGCTTCCAAGCGTTGGCTATGGTAAATATTGTTGGAGTGCAGGATTGCCAGGCTGTGACTTTTCGATTCTCATTTTCTCAGGTGATAGGCCCAGCAGTGGGTGTGATTGATTGACTGGTAGCACCGTGTTTCCCTTTGCAAAGCACCTTCTTTGTGTTTTCATTAGTGGCTCTTACCACGTCCCCCTTAGAATCGAGGGTACGCATTTCTCCACAATCGCTTCAGCATTTATTGTTTGCAGCATTTATGCTAATGGCCCTTCTGGCTGCTGTGAGCTGATAGGTTTTTGTAATTTGGGTTTGCATGTCTTTGAAAATTCGTAAAACTCATCATTTTTCTCCACCGTTTTCTTTTCTGTTAAAAAAAAGGAAACAATTGGGAGTACAATAGAACTCTTGAAATTGTGTTCTTGGAAGGTTGCCCTCTTTTGAAATTTTTGGTCGATTTTCCACCCCAGAATTTTTTTAGAAAGCAGGTGTCTTTTACCGAACTGCAAGTTTGGTGAATATTTAGTGACCTTTAGCAATAGGTTTAAAGCTGCTGTTGGAGGAAGTGGCCTCAAGCAGGAAGCTTATCTCCATTCCCATATCTGGGTACTAGGGCAGCAGAGCCTTTCTGGAAGTCGTGTTCCTAGTTTGTAAATTACATTGGAATGTGCATGGAGAAAGCCCCATAAGTTTATGTCTCATTATTTCTTCTTGGTTTTAAATTTTTTTTAAATTGGGGTAAAGCTTAGAATATTGTTTGTCCTAGGTGTACACCATCTGGTTCGTTTGTACATTATATATGTCTATTCAAGTACAGATCCTCTTCCCATGTAAAATGTTACTGAGGGTTCCGCAGACCTCCCTTGCTATATGGTTGGTCTTTTTGAGATATGTATATAATATGTGTTTGTATACGTATAGTAACACTAATCTTAATTTATCCATTCCCCCCACCTTTCCTTTTAGATGAGCATAGTTTGTTTTCTAAGTCTGTGAGTGTCTTTCTCTGTGGAAATATGTTCCTTTGTGTCAGTTATTAGATAACGCCTATAAGTGATATCATAGAATACAGGTCTTTTGCTTTCCGACGTACCTCATGTTTTGTGATTATCTCCAGACTCATTTGTGGTGCCTCAGAGAGCAGTGGTTCATTGTTTTCCATGGCTATTATTCCATTGTGTACATGGACCACTTCTTCTTTATCCATTTACCGGTTGTTGGACATTTGGATTGCTTCACTGTCTTGGCTATTGTGAATAAGGCTGCACTGCAACTTTTGCGGCCTGTGTCTTCTCGATTCTTGTCTTCTCAAGTGAGAGGTCCATTGGTGCGCCTGCTGGATTGAATGGTACCTCCATTTTTACTTTTAAACACAGCTCCTTTCTGTTCTCATTATTGGCTGTTACCCCTTTACGTCTCACCAGCAGGTAGAGGGTACACAGTTCCCTAAAACCCCTTCAGCATTTATTGTTTGTAGACTTTTTGCTCAAGGTCAGTCGACTGGTGTAAGTTGAAACTTTTTGTAGATTAGATTGCATGGGTCTAACACTCCCTGAGGTTGAGCTTTTATCCATTTTCCTTTTTTTTAAAAGAGCGTGAGTAAAACTTAACTCTTCCTACTCTCTTCTTGAAACATTTGCCTGTTTTGAATTGTTTTGTCCATTCCCTCCTTCAGCACAATTTTTTAGGGCAGGTGTCCTTTACAGCCCTGAGTCCTTGGGAATGTGAAGTGACCATTGGCTGTGAGTTTAAAGCTGTTCTTGCAGGAAACGGCCACAAGGTGGCAGCATTTCCCCTTTACCATATTTGGTTACTAGGGAAACAGAGCCTTAATGGAAGTGGTGTTCTAGGTTGTAAATTAGAATGGAATGTGCCAGGGAAAAGCCCTTTAAGTTTATGTCTCATTACTTCTTGTTCATATTTGTAGTTTACTTTTTATTTTTTTATCCCAGTAAATATGATTACAATGGTTTGTTTGTTCTAGGTGTGCAAGATGTGGTTCTTTCACACATATACATGTATCTATTCTTCCTCGCATCCTTTTCCCATGTAGGTTATGACACAATGTTGAGTAGTCTTCTCCTGGTCTTCCATACGTCTTTGGTGGTTATATATTTCACATGGTTTGTATATCTCTGTTAACCCCAATGCGGCAATGTATCCAATCCTCATCCCTTTCTATTTGGTGAACCATAAGTTTTTTAATGAATCTGTGATTGCCTTTCTCTGTGGAAATATCTTCATTGGTATCAATTTTTAAGTAACTCTTAAAAGTGATATGATAGGATATGTGCCTTTTGCTTTCTCACTTACTACACGTGGCGTGATTACGTCTAGACTCATCTATGGTGCTTCAAATAGCATTGTTTCATTTTTTTCACTAGCGAATATTCCATCTGTACATGGAGGAGTTCTTCTTTGTCCATCCATCTGTTGCTGGACTTTTTGGTTACTTCCATATGTTGGCTATTGTAATGGTGTGCAATGCAGATTTGCCTGCCTGTGTCTTTCCAATTCTCTCTTCTTAGCTTATACGTCGAGGAGTGGGCCTGCTGGATCATATGGTAGCTCAATGTTTACCTTTTTAAGGCACCTCCATTCTGTTCTCATTCGTGGCCCTTTCCAAGTTACGTCCCCTTTGATGTTGAGGGTATGCATTTCTCCACAACACCTTCAGCATTTATTGTTTGTAGTTTTCTTGCTGATGGTTATTCTGACAAGTGTGAGCTGATACCTCTCTGTGGTTGAATTCGAATGTGCCACATAATCTGTTGAAATTGAGCTTTAAGGCATGTCCTTTTCTATTTTTCAAGCTGTGATTACCCCTTAGTTCTTCAAAGTGTTCTCTTTAAGTATGTGTCACAGTTTGAAATGTTTTGGCCTTTACCTCCCTCAAGCCATTTTGAGGGCCTGTTTCATTTACAGTTCTGCAGTACTTGTTCCTATGAAGTGACCATTAGCACAGGCTTTAAAGCTGCTTTTGCAGATAACTGCCAGAGGGCGGCAGCCTTTCTATGTCCCCCACCCTGGTAACTAGGGAAACGCCCTTGCGGCCTGTGGTGTTTCTCGGTTATAAATTAGAGTGGAGTGTGCCTGGACAAACCCACACAAGCTGATGTCTCCTTACTTTTGTTGGATTTTTACATTTAATTTTTACTTTTTATTGGAGTAATTTTTCACTGTGTACGTGGACCACTTCTACTTTGTGCATTCTCGGTTGATGGACATTTTCATTGCTTCCAAGCGTTGGCTATGGTAAATATTGTTGGAGTGCAGGATTGCCAGGCTGTGACTTTTCGATTCTCATTTTCTCAGGTGATAGGCCCAGCAGTGGGTGTGATTGATTGACTGGTAGCACCGTGTTTCCCTTTGCAAAGCACCTTCTTTGTGTTTTCATTAGTGGCTCTTACCACGTCCCCCTTAGAATCGAGGGTACGCATTTCTCCACAATCGCTTCAGCATTTATTGTTTGCAGCATTTATGCTAATGGCCCTTCTGGCTGCTGTGAGCTGATAGGTTTTTGTAATTTGGGTTTGCATGTCTTTGAAAATTCGTAAAACTCATCATTTTTCTCCACCGTTTTCTTTTCTGTTAAAAAAAAGGAAACAATTGGGAGTACAATAGAACTCTTGAAATTGTGTTCTTGGAAGGTTGCCCTCTTTTGAAATTTTTGGTCGATTTTCCACCCCAGAATTTTTTTAGAAAGCAGGTGTCTTTTACCGAACTGCAAGTTTGGTGAATATTTAGTGACCTTTAGCAATGGGTTTAAAGCTGCTGTTGGAGGAAGTGGCCTCAAGCAGGAAGCTTATCTCCATTCCCATATCTGGGTACTAGGGCAGCAGAGCCTTTCTGGAAGTCGTGTTCCTAGTTTGTAAATTACATTGGAATGTGCATGGAGAAAGCCCCATAAGTTTATGTCTCATTATTTCTTCTTGGTTTTAAATTTTTTTTTAATTGGGGTAAAGCTTAGAATATTGTTTGTCCTAGGTGTACACCATCTGGTTCGTTTGTACATTATATATGTCTATTCAAGTACAGATCCTCTTCCCATGTAAAATGTTACTGAGGGTTCCGCAGACCTCCCTTGCTATATGGTTGGTCTTTTTGAGATATGTATATAATATGTGTTTGTATACGTATAGTAACACTAATCTTAATTTATACATTCCCCCCACCTTTCCTTTTAGATGAGCATAGTTTGTTTTCTAAGTCTGTGAGTGTCTTTCTCTGTGGAAATATGTTCCTTTGTGTCAGTTATTAGATAACGCCTATAAGTGATATCATAGAATACAGGTCTTTTGCTTTCCGACGTACCTCATGTTTTGTGATTATCTCCAGACTCATTTGTGGTGCCTCAGAGAGCAGTGGTTCATTGTTTTCCATGGCTATTATTCCATTGTGTACATGGACCACTTCTTCTTTATCCATTTACCGGTTGTTGGACATTTGGATTGCTTCACTGTCTTGGCTATTGTGAATAAGGCTGCACTGCAACTTTTGCGGCCTGTGTCTTCTCGATTCTTGTCTTCTCAAGTGAGAGGTCCATTGGTGCGCCTGCTGGATTGAATGGTACCTCCATTTTTACTTTTAAACACAGCTCCTTTCTGTTCTCATTATTGGCTGTTACCCCTTTACGTCTCACCAGCAGGTAGAGGGTACACAGTTCCCTAAAACCCCTTCAGCATTTATTGTTTGTAGACTTTTTGCTCAAGGTCAGTCGACTGGTGTAAGTTGAAACTTTTTGTAGATTAGATTGCATGGGTCTAACACTCCCTGAGGTTGAGCTTTTATCCATTTTCCTTTTTTTTAAAAGAGCGTGAGTAAAACTTAACTCTTCCTACTCTCTTCTTGAAACATTTGCCTGTTTTGAATTGTTTTGTCCATTCCCTCCTTCAGCACAATTTTTTAGGGCAGGTGTCCTTTACAGCCCTGAGTCCTTGGGAATGTGAAGTGACCATTAGCTGTGAGTTTAAAGCTGTTCTTGCAGGAAACGGCCACAAGGTGGCAGCATTTCCCCTTTACCATATTTGGTTACTAGGGAAACAGAGCCTTAATGGAAGTGGTGTTCTAGGTTGTAAATTAGAATGGAATGTGCCAGGGAAAAGCCCTTTAAGTTTATGTCTCATTACTTCTTGTTCATATTTGTAGTTTACTTTTTATTTTTTTATCCCAGTAAATATGATTACAATGGTTTGTTTGTTCTAGGTGTGCAAGATGTGGTTCTTTCACACATATACATGTATCTATTCTTCCTCGCATCCTTTTCCCATGTAGGTTATGACACAATGTTGAGTAGTCTTCTCCTGGTCTTCCGTACGTCTTTGGTGGTTATATATTTCACATGGTTTGTATATCTCTGTTAACCCCAATGCGGCAATGTATCCAATCCTCATCCCTTTCTATTTGGTGAACCATAAGTTTTTTAATGAATCTGTGATTGCCTTTCTCTGTGGAAATATCTTCATTGGTATCAATTTTTAAGTAACTCTTAAAAGTGATATGATAGGATATGTGCCTTTTGCTTTCTCACTTACTACACGTGGCGTGATTACGTCTAGACTCATCTATGGTGCTTCAAATAGCATTGTTTCATTTTTTTCACTAGCGAATATTCCATCTGTACATGGAGGAGTTCTTCTTTGTCCATCCATCTGTTGCTGGACTTTTTGGTTACTTCCATATGTTGGCTATTGTAATGGTGTGCAATGCAGATTTGCCTGCCTGTGTCTTTCCAATTCTCTCTTCTTAGCTTATACGTCGAGGAGTGGGCCTGCTGGATCATATGGTAGCTCAATGTTTACCTTTTTAAGGCACCTCCATTCTGTTCTCATTCGTGGCCCTTTCCAAGTTACGTCCCCTTTGATGTTGAGGGTATGCATTTCTCCACAACACCTTCAGCATTTATTGTTTGTAGTTTTCTTGCTGATGGTTATTCTGACAAGTGTGAGCTGATACCTCTCTGTGGTTGAATTCGAATGTGCCACATAATCTGTTGAAATTGAGCTTTAAGGCATGTCCTTTTCTATTTTTCAAGCTGTGATTACCCCTTAGTTCTTCAAAGTGTTCTCTTTAAGTATGTGTCACAGTTTGAAATGTTTTGGCCTTTACCTCCCTCAAGCCATTTTGAGGGCCTGTTTCATTTACAGTTCTGCAGTACTTGTTCCTATGAAGTGACCATTAGCACAGGCTTTAAAGCTGCTTTTGCAGATAACTGCCAGAGGGCGGCAGCCTTTCTATGTCCCCCACCCTGGTAACTAGGGAAACGCCCTTGCGGCCTGTGGTGTTTCTCGGTTATAAATTAGAGTGGAGTGTGCCTGGACAAACCCACACAAGCTGATGTCTCCTTACTTTTGTTGGATTTTTACATTTAATTTTTACTTTTTATTGGAGTAATTTTTCACTGTGTACGTGGACCACTTCTACTTTGTGCATTCTCGGTTGATGGACATTTTCATTGCTTCCAAGCGTTGGCTATGGTAAATATTGTTGGAGTGCAGGATTGCCAGGCTGTGACTTTTCGATTCTCATTTTCTCAGGTGATAGGCCCAGCAGTGGGTGTGATTGATTGACTGGTAGCACCGTGTTTCCCTTTGCAAAGCACCTTCTTTGTGTTTTCATTAGTGGCTCTTACCACGTCCCCCTTAGAATCGAGGGTACGCATTTCTCCACAATCGCTTCAGCATTTATTGTTTGCAGCATTTATGCTAATGGCCCTTCTGGCTGCTGTGAGCTGATAGGTTTTTGTAATTTGGGTTTGCATGTCTTTGAAAATTCGTAAAACTCATCATTTTTCTCCACCGTTTTCTTTTCTGTTAAAAAAAAGGAAACAATTGGGAGTACAATAGAACTCTTGAAATTGTGTTCTTGGAAGGTTGCCCTCTTTTGAAATTTTTGGTCGATTTTCCACCCCAGAATTTTTTTAGAAAGCAGGTGTCTTTTACCGAACTGCAAGTTTGGTGAATATTTAGTGACCTTTAGCAATGGGTTTAAAGCTGCTGTTGGAGGAAGTGGCCTCAAGCAGGAAGCTTATCTCCATTCCCATATCTGGGTACTAGGGCAGCAGAGCCTTTCTGGAAGTCGTGTTCCTAGTTTGTAAATTACATTGGAATGTGCATGGAGAAAGCCCCATAAGTTTATGTCTCATTATTTCTTCTTGGTTTTAAATTTTTTTTAAATTGGGGTAAAGCTTAGAATATTGTTTGTCCTAGGTGTACACCATCTGGTTCGTTTGTACATTATATATGTCTATTCAAGTACAGATCCTCTTCCCATGTAAAATGTTACTGAGGGTTCCGCAGACCTCCCTTGCTATATGGTTGGTCTTTTTGAGATATGTATATAATATGTGTTTGTATACGTATAGTAACACTAATCTTAATTTATACATTCCCCCCACCTTTCCTTTTAGATGAGCATAGTTTGTTTTCTAAGTCTGTGAGTGTCTTTCTCTGTGGAAATATGTTCCTTTGTGTCAGTTATTAGATAACGCCTATAAGTGATATCATAGAATACAGGTCTTTTGCTTTCCGACGTACCTCATGTTTTGTGATTATCTCCAGACTCATTTGTGGTGCCTCAGAGAGCAGTGGTTCATTGTTTTCCATGGCTATTATTCCATTGTGTACATGGACCACTTCTTCTTTATCCATTTACCGGTTGTTGGACATTTGGATTGCTTCACTGTCTTGGCTATTGTGAATAAGGCTGCACTGCAACTTTTGCGGCCTGTGTCTTCTCGATTCTTGTCTTCTCAAGTGAGAGGTCCATTGGTGCGCCTGCTGGATTGAATGGTACCTCCATTTTTACTTTTAAACACAGCTCCTTTCTGTTCTCATTATTGGCTGTTACCCCTTTACGTCTCACCAGCAGGTAGAGGGTACACAGTTCCCTAAAACCCCTTCAGCATTTATTGTTTGTAGACTTTGTGCTCATGGTCAGTCGACTGGTGTAAGTTGAAACTTTTTGTAGATTAGATTGCATGGGTCTAACACTCCCTGAGGTTGAGCTTTTATCCATTTTCCTTTTTTTTAAAAGAGCGTGAGTAAAACTTAACTCTTCCTACTCGCTTCTTGAAACATTTGCCTGTTTTGAATTGTTTTGTCCATTCCCTCCTTCAGCACAATTTTTTAGGGCAGGTGTCCTTTACAGCCCTGAGTCCTTGGGAATGTGAAGTGACCATTAGCTGTGAGTTTAAAGCTGTTCTTGCAGGAAACGGCCACAAGGTGGCAGCATTTCCCCTTTACCATATTTGGTTACTAGGGAAACAGAGCCTTAATGGAAGTGGTGTTCTAGGTTGTAAATTAGAATGGAATGTGCCAGGGAAAAGCCCTTTAAGTTTATGTCTCATTACTTCTTGTTCATATTTGTAGTTTACTTTTTATTTTTTATCCCAGTAAATATGATTACAATGGTTTGTTTGTTGTAGGTGTGCAAGATGTGGTTCTTTCACACATATACATGTATCTATTCTTCCTCGCATCCTTTTCCCATGTAGGTTATGACACAATGTTGAGTAGTCTTCTCCTGGTCTTCCGTACGTCTTTGGTGGTTATATATTTCACATGGTTTGTATATCTCTGTTAACCCCAATGTGGCAATGTATCCAATCCTCATCCCTTTCTATTTGGTGAATCATAAGTTTTTTAATGAATCTGTGATTGCCTTTCTCTGTGGAAATATCTTCATTGGTATCAATTTTTAAGTAACTCTTAAAAGTGATATGATAGGATATGTGTCTTTTGCTTTCTCACTTACTACACGTGGCGTGATTACGTCTAAACTCATCTATGGTGCTGCAAATAGCATTGTTTCATTTTTTTCACTAGCGAATATTCCATCTGTACATGGAGGAGTTCTTCTTTGTCCATCCATCTGTTGGTGGACTTTTTGGTTACTTCCATATGTTGGCTATTGTAATGATGTGCAGTGCAGATTTCCCTGCCTGTGTCTTTCCAATTCTCTCTTCTTAGCTTATACGTCGAGGAGTGGGCCTGCTGGATCATATGGTAGCTCAATGTTTACCTTTTTAAGGCACCTCCATTCTGTTCTCATTCGTGGCCCTTTCCAAGTTACGTCCCCTTTGATGTTGAGGGTATGCATTTCTCCACAACACCTTCAGCATTTATTGTTTGTAGTTTTCTTGCTGATGGTTATTCTGACAAGTGTGAGCTGATACCTCTCTGTGGTTGAATTCGAATGTGCCACATAATCTGTTGAAATTGAGCTTTAAGGCATGTCCTTTTCTATTTTTCAAGCTGTGATTACCCCTTAGTTCTTCAAAGTGTTCTCTTTAAGTATGTGTCACAGTTTGAAATGTTTTGGCCTTTACCTCCCTCAAGCCATTTTGAGGGCCTGTTTCATTTACAGTTCTGCAGTACTTGTTCCTATGAAGTGACCATTAGCACAGGCTTTAAAGCTGCTTTTGCAGATAACTGCCAGAGGGCGGCAGCCTTTCTATGTCCCCCACCCTGGTAACTAGGGAAACGCCCTTGCGGCCTGTGGTGTTTCTCGGTTATAAATTAGAGTGGAGTGTGCCTGGACAAACCCACACAAGCTGATGTCTCCTTACTTTTGTTGGATTTTTACATTTAATTTTTACTTTTTATTGGAGTAATTTTTCACTGTGTACGTGGACCACTTCTACTTTGTGCATTCTCGGTTGATGGACATTTTCATTGCTTCCAAGCGTTGGCTATGGTAAATATTGTTGGAGTGCAGGATTGCCAGGCTGTGACTTTTCGATTCTCATTTTCTCAGGTGATAGGCCCAGCAGTGGGTGTGATTGATTGACTGGTAGCACCGTGTTTCCCTTTGCAAAGCACCTTCTTTGTGTTTTCATTAGTGGCTCTTACCACGTCCCCCTTAGAATCGAGGGTACGCATTTCTCCACAATCGCTTCAGCATTTATTGTTTGCAGCATTTATGCTAATGGCCCTTCTGGCTGCTGTGAGCTGATAGGTTTTTGTAATTTGGGTTTGCATGTCTTTGAAAATTCGTAAAACTCATCATTTTTCTCCACCGTTTTCTTTTCTGTTAAAAAAAAGGAAACAATTGGGAGTACAATAGAACTCTTGAAATTGTGTTCTTGGAAGGTTGCCCTCTTTTGAAATTTTTGGTCGATTTTCCACCCCAGAATTTTTTTAGAAAGCAGGTGTCTTTTACCGAACTGCAAGTTTGGTGAATATTTAGTGACCTTTAGCAATGGGTTTAAAGCTGCTGTTGGAGGAAGTGGCCTCAAGCAGGAAGCTTATCTCCATTCCCATATCTGGGTACTAGGGCAGCAGAGCCTTTCTGGAAGTCGTGTTCCTAGTTTGTAAATTACATTGGAATGTGCATGGAGAAAGCCCCATAAGTTTATGTCTCATTATTTCTTCTTGGTTTTAAATTTTTTTTAAATTGGGGTAAAGCTTAGAATATTGTTTGTCCTAGGTGTACACCATCTGGTTCGTTTGTACATTATATATGTCTATTCAAGTACAGATCCTCTTCCCATGTAAAATGTTACTGAGGGTTCCGCAGACCTCCCTTGCTATATGGTTGGTCTTTTTGAGATATGTATATAATATGTGTTTGTATACGTATAGTAACACTAATCTTAATTTATACATTCCCCCCACCTTTCCTTTTAGATGAGCATAGTTTGTTTTCTAAGTCTGTGAGTGTCTTTCTCTGTGGAAATATGTTCCTTTGTGTCAGTTATTAGATAACGCCTATAAGTGATATCATAGAATACAGGTCTTTTGCTTTCCGACGTACCTCATGTTTTGTGATTATCTCCAGACTCATTTGTGGTGCCTCAGAGAGCAGTGGTTCATTGTTTTCCATGGCTATTATTCCATTGTGTACATGGACCACTTCTTCTTTATCCATTTACCGGTTGTTGGACATTTGGATTGCTTCACTGTCTTGGCTATTGTGAATAAGGCTGCACTGCAACTTTTGCGGCCTGTGTCTTCTCGATTCTTGTCTTCTCAAGTGAGAGGTCCATTGGTGCGCCTGCTGGATTGAATGGTACCTCCATTTTTACTTTTAAACACAGCTCCTTTCTGTTCTCATTATTGGCTGTTACCCCTTTACGTCTCACCAGCAGGTAGAGGGTACACAGTTCCCTAAAACCCCTTCAGCATTTATTGTTTGTAGACTTTTTGCTCAAGGTCAGTCGACTGGTGTAAGTTGAAACTTTTTGTAGATTAGATTGCATGGGTCTAACACTCCCTGAGGTTGAGCTTTTATCCATTTTCCTTTTTTTTAAAAGAGCGTGAGTAAAACTTAACTCTTCCTACTCTCTTCTTGAAACATTTGCCTGTTTTGAATTGTTTTGTCCATTCCCTCCTTCAGCACAATTTTTTAGGGCAGGTGTCCTTTACAGCCCTGAGTCCTTGGGAATGTGAAGTGACCATTAGCTGTGAGTTTAAAGCTGTTCTTGCAGGAAACGGCCACAAGGTGGCAGCATTTCCCCTTTACCATATTTGGTTACTAGGGAAACAGAGCCTTAATGGAAGTGGTGTTCTAGGTTGTAAATTAGAATGGAATGTGCCAGGGAAAAGCCCTTTAAGTTTATGTCTCATTACTTCTTGTTCATATTTGTAGTTTACTTTTTATTTTTTTATCCCAGTAAATATGATTACAATGGTTTGTTTGTTCTAGGTGTGCAAGATGTGGTTCTTTCACACATATACATGTATCTATTCTTCCTCGCATCCTTTTCCCATGTAGGTTATGACACAATGTTGAGTAGTCTTCTCCTGGTCTTCCATACGTCTTTGGTGGTCATATATTTCACATGGTTTGTATATCTCTGTTAACCCCAATGCGGCAATGTATCCAATCCTCATCCCTTTCTATTTGGTGAACCATAAGTTTTTTAATGAATCTGTGATTGCCTTTCTCTGTGGAAATATCTTCATTGGTATCAATTTTTAAGTAACTCTTAAAAGTGATATGATAGGATATGTGCCTTTTGCTTTCTCACTTACTACACGTGGCGTGATTACGTCTAGACTCATCTATGGTGCTTCAAATAGCATTGTTTCATTTTTTTCACTAGCGAATATTCCATCTGTACATGGAGGAGTTCTTCTTTGTCCATCCATCTGTTGCTGGACTTTTTGGTTACTTCCATATGTTGGCTATTGTAATGGTGTGCAATGCAGATTTGCCTGCCTGTGTCTTTCCAATTCTCTCTTCTTAGGTTATACGTCGAGGAGTGGGCCTGCTGGATCATATGGTAGCTCAATGTTTACCTTTTTAAGGCACCTCCATTCTGTTCTCATTCGTGGCCCTTTCCAAGTTACGTCCCCTTTGATGTTGAGGGTATGCATTTCTCCACAACACCTTCAGCATTTATTGTTTGTAGTTTTCTTGCTGATGGTTATTCTGACAAGTGTGAGCTGATACCTCTCTGTGGTTGAATTCGAATGTGCCACATAATCTGTTGAAATTGAGCTTTAAGGCATGTCCTTTTCTATTTTTCAAGCTGTGATTACCCCTTAGTTCTTCAAAGTGTTCTCTTTAAGTATGTGTCACAGTTTGAAATGTTTTGGCCTTTACCTCCCTCAAGCCATTTTGAGGGCCTGTTTCATTTACAGTTCTGCAGTACTTGTTCCTATGAAGTGACCATTAGCACAGGCTTTAAAGCTGCTTTTGCAGATAACTGCCAGAGGGCGGCAGCCTTTCTATGTCCCCCACCCTGGTAACTAGGGAAACGCCCTTGCGGCCTGTGGTGTTTCTCGGTTATAAATTAGAGTGGAGTGTGCCCGGACAAACCCACACAAGCTGATGTCTCCTTACTTTTGTTGGATTTTTACATTTAATTTTTACTTTTTATTGGAGTAATTTTTCACTGTGTACGTGGACCACTTCTACTTTGTGCATTCTCGGTTGATGGACATTTTCATTGCTTCCAAGCGTTGGCTATGGTAAATATTGTTGGAGTGCAGGATTGCCAGGCTGTGACTTTTCGATTCTCATTTTCTCAGGTGATAGGCCCAGCAGTGGGTGTGATTGATTGACTGGTAGCACCGTGTTTCCCTTTGCAAAGCACCTTCTTTGTGTTTTCATTAGTGGCTCTTACCACGTCCCCCTTAGAATCGAGGGTACGCATTTCTCCACAATCGCTTCAGCATTTATTGTTTGCAGCATTTATGCTAATGGCCCTTCTGGCTGCTGTGAGCTGATAGGTTTTTGTAATTTGGGTTTGCATGTCTTTGAAAATTCGTAAAACTCATCATTTTTCTCCACCGTTTTCTTTTCTGTTAAAAAAAAGGAAACAATTGGGAGTACAATAGAACTCTTGAAATTGTGTTCTTGGAAGGTTGCCCTCTTTTGAAATTTTTGGTCGATTTTCCACCCCAGAATTTTTTTAGAAAGCAGGTGTCTTTTACCGAACTGCAAGTTTGGTGAATATTTAGTGACCTTTAGCAATGGGTTTAAAGCTGCTGTTGGAGGAAGTGGCCTCAAGCAGGAAGCTTATCTCCATTCCCATATCTGGGTACTAGGGCAGCAGAGCCTTTCTGGAAGTCGTGTTCCTAGTTTGTAAATTACATTGGAATGTGCATGGAGAAAGCCCCATAAGTTTATGTCTCATTATTTCTTCTTGGTTTTAAATTTTTTTTAAATTGGGGTAAAGCTTAGAATATTGTTTGTCCTAGGTGTACACCATCTGGTTCGTTTGTACATTATATATGTCTATTCAAGTACAGATCCTCTTCCCATGTAAAATGTTACTGAGGGTTCCGCAGACCTCCCTTGCTATATGGTTGGTCTTTTTGAGATATGTATATAATATGTGTTTGTATACGTATAGTAACACTAATCTTAATTTATACATTCCCCCCACCTTTCCTTTTAGATGAGCATAGTTTGTTTTCTAAGTCTGTGAGTGTCTTTCTCTGTGGAAATATGTTCCTTTGTGTCAGTTATTAGATAACGCCTATAAGTGATATCATAGAATACAGGTCTTTTGCTTTCCGACGTACCTCATGTTTTGTGATTATCTCCAGACTCATTTGTGGTGCCTCAGAGAGCAGTGGTTCATTGTTTTCCATGGCTATTATTCCATTGTGTACATGGACCACTTCTTCTTTATCCATTTACCGGTTGTTGGACATTTGGATTGCTTCACTGTCTTGGCTATTGTGAATAAGGCTGCACTGCAACTTTTGCGGCCTGTGTCTTCTCGATTCTTGTCTTCTCAAGTGAGAGGTCCATTGGTGCGCCTGCTGGATTGAATGGTACCTCCATTTTTACTTTTAAACACAGCTCCTTTCTGTTCTCATTATTGGCTGTTACCCCTTTACGTCTCACCAGCAGGTAGAGGGTACACAGTTCCCTAAAACCCCTTCAGCATTTATTGTTTGTAGACTTTGTGCTCATGGTCAGTCGGCTGGTGTAAGTTGAAACTTTTTGTAGATTAGATTGCATGGGTCTAACACTCCCTGAGGTTGAGCTTTTATCCATTTTCCTTTTTTTTAAAAGAGCGTGAGTAAAACTTAACTCTTCATACTCGCTTCTTGAAACATTTGCCTGTTTTGAATTGTTTTGTCCATTCCCTCCTTCAGCACAATTTTTTAGGGCAGGTGTCCTTTACAGCCCTGAGTCCTTGGGAATGTGAAGTGACCATTAGCTGTGAGTTTAAAGCTGTTCTTGCAGGAAACGGCCACAAGGTGGCAGCATTTCCCCTTTACCATATTTGGTTACTAGGGAAACAGAGCCTTAATGGAAGTGGTGTTCTAGGTTGTAAATTAGAATGGAATGTGCCAGGGAAAAGCCCTTTAAGTTTATGTCTCATTACTTCTTGTTCATATTTGTAGTTTACTTTTTATTTTTTATCCCAGTAAATATGATTACAATGGTTTGTTTGTTGTAGGTGTGCAAGATGTGGTTCTTTCACACATATACATGTATCTATTCTTCCTCGCATCCTTTTCCCATGTAGGTTATGACACAATGTTGAGTAGTCTTCTCCTGGTCTTCCGTACGTCTTTGGTGGTTATATATTTCACATGGTTTGTATATCTCTGTTAACCCCAATGTGGCAATGTATCCAATCCTCATCCCTTTCTATTTGGTGAATCATAAGTTTTTTAATGAATCTGTGATTGCCTTTCTCTGTGGAAATATCTTCATTGGTATCAATTTTTAAGTAACTCTTAAAAGTGATATGATAGGATATGTGCCTTTTGCTTTCTCACTTACTACACGTGGCGTGATTACGTCTAGACTCATCTATGGTGCTTCAAATAGCATTGTTTCATTTTTTTCACTAGCGAATATTCCATCTGTACATGGAGGAGTTCTTCTTTGTCCATCCATCTGTTGCTGGACTTTTTGGTTACTTCCATATCTTGGCTATTGTAATGGTGTGCAATGCAGATTTGCCTGCCTGTGTCTTTCCAATTCTCTCTTCTTAGGTTATACGTCGAGGAGTGGGCCTGCTGGATCATATGGTAGCTCAATGTTTACCTTTTTAAGGCACCTCCATTCTGTTCTCATTCGTGGCCCTTTCCAAGTTACGTCCCCTTTGATGTTGAGGGTATGCATTTCTCCACAACACCTTCAGCATTTATTGTTTGTAGTTTTCTTGCTGATGGTTATTCTGACAAGTGTGAGCTGATACCTCTCTGTGGTTGAATTCGAATGTGCCACATAATCTGTTGAAATTGAGCTTTAAGGCATGTCCTTTTCTATTTTTCAAGCTGTGATTACCCCTTAGTTCTTCAAAGTGTTCTCTTTAAGTATGTGTCACAGTTTGAAATGTTTTGGCCTTTACCTCCCTCAAGCCATTTTGAGGGCCTGTTTCATTTACAGTTCTGCAGTACTTGTTCCTATGAAGTGACCATTAGCACAGGCTTTAAAGCTGCTTTTGCAGGTAACTGCCAGAGGGCGGCAGCCTTTCTATGTCCCCCACCCTGGTAACTAGGGAAAAGCCCTTGCGGCCTGTGGTGTTTCTCGGTTATAAATTAGAGTGGAGTGTGCCCGGACAAACCCACACAAGCTGATGTCTCCTTACTTTTGTTGGATTTTTACATTTAATTTTTATTTTTTATTGGAGTAATTTTCCACTGTGTATGTGGACCACTTCTACTTTGTGCATTAATCGGTTGATGGACATTTTCATTGCTTCCAAGTGTTGGCTATGGTAAATATTGTTGGAGTGCAGGATTGCCAGGCTGTGACTTTTCGATTCTCATTTTCTCAGGTGATAGGCCCAGCAGTGGGTGTGATTGATTGACTGGTAGCACCGTGTTTCCCTTTGCAAAGCACCTTCTTTGTGTTTTCATTAGTGGCTCTTACCACGTCCCCCTTAGAATCGAGGGTACGCATTTCTCCACAATCGCTTCAGCATTTATTGTTTGCAGCATTTATGCTAATGGCCCTTCTGGCTGCTGTGAGCTGATAGGTTTTTGTAATTTGGGTTTGCATGTCTTTGAAAATTCGTAAAACTCATCATTTTTCTCCACCGTTTTCTTTTCTGTTAAAAAAAAGGAAACAATTGGGAGTACAATAGAACTCTTGAAATTGTGTTCTTGGAAGGTTGCCCTCTTTTGAAATTTTTGGTCGATTTTCCACCCCAGAATTTTTTTAGAAAGCAGGTGTCTTTTACCGAACTGCAAGTTTGGTGAATATTTAGTGACCTTTAGCAATGGGTTTAAAGCTGCTGTTGGAGGAAGTGGCCTCAAGCAGGAAGCTTATCTCCATTCCCATATCTGGGTACTAGGGCAGCAGAGCCTTTCTGGAAGTCGTGTTCCTAGTTTGTAAATTACATTGGAATGTGCATGGAGAAAGCCCCATAAGTTTATGTCTCATTATTTCTTCTTGGTTTTAAATTTTTTTTAAATTGGGGTAAAGCTTAGAATATTGTTTGTCCTAGGTGTACACCATCTGGTTCGTTTGTACATTATATATGTCTATTCAAGTACAGATCCTCTTCCCATGTAAAATGTTACTGAGGGTTCCGCAGACCTCCCTTGCTATATGGTTGGTCTTTTTGAGATATGTATATAATATGTGTTTGTATACGTATAGTAACACTAATCTTAATTTATACATTCCCCCCACCTTTCCTTTTAGATGAGCATAGTTTGTTTTCTAAGTCTGTGAGTGTCTTTCTCTGTGGAAATATGCTCCTTTGTGTCAGTTATTAGATAACGCCTATAAGTGATATCATAGAATACAGGTCTTTTGCTTTCCGACGTACCTCATGTTTTGTGATTATCTCCAGACTCATTTGTGGTGCCTCAGAGAGCAGTGGTTCATTGTTTCCCATGGCTATTATTCCATTGTGTACATGGACCACTTCTTCTTTATCCATTTACCGGTTGTTGGACATTTTGATTGCTTCACTGTCTTGGCTATTGTGAATAAGGCTGCACTGCAACTTTTGCGGCCTGTGTCTTCTCGATTCTTGTCTTCTCAAGTGAGAGGTCCATTGGTGCGCCTGCTGGATTGAATGGTACCTCCATTTTTACTTTTAAACACAGCTCCTTTCTGTTCTCATTATTGGCTGTTACCCCTTTACGTCTCACCAGCAGGTAGAGGGTACACAGTTCCCTAAAACCCCTTCAGCATTTATTGTTTGTAGACTTTTTGCTCAAGGTCAGTCGACTGGTGTAAGTTGAAACTTTTTGTAGATTAGATTGCATGGGTCTAACACTCCCTGAGGTTGAGCTTTTATCCATTTTCCTTTTTTTTAAAAGAGCGTGAGTAAAACTTAACTCTTCCTACTCTCTTCTTGAAACATTTGCCTGTTTTGAATTGTTTTGTCCATTCCCTCCTTCAGCACAATTTTTTAGGGCAGGTGTCCTTTACAGCCCTGAGTCCTTGGGAATGTGAAGTGACCATTAGCTGTGAGTTTAAAGCTGTTCTTGCAGGAAACGGCCACAAGGTGGCAGCATTTCCCCTTTACCATATTTGGTTACTAGGGAAACAGAGCCTTAATGGAAGTGGTGTTCTAGGTTGTAAATTAGAATGGAATGTGCCAGGGAAAAGCCCTTTAAGTTTATGTCTCATTACTTCTTGTTCATATTTGTAGTTTACTTTTTATTTTTTTATCCCAGTAAATATGATTACAATGGTTTGTTTGTTCTAGGTGTGCAAGATGTGGTTCTTTCACACATATACATGTATCTATTCTTCCTCGCATCCTTTTCCCATGTAGGTTATGACACAATGTTGAGTAGTCTTCTCCTGGTCTTCCGTACGTCTTTGGTGGTTATATATTTCACATGGTTTGTATATCTCTGTTAACCCCAATGCGGCAATGTATCCAATCCTCATCCCTTTCTATTTGGTGAACCATAAGTTTTTTAATGAATCTGTGATTGCCTTTCTCTGTGGAAATATCTTCATTGGTATCAATTTTTAAGTAACTCTTAAAAGTGATATGATAGGATATGTGCCTTTTGCTTTCTCACTTACTACACGTGGCGTGATTACGTCTAGACTCATCTATGGTGCTGCAAATAGCATTGTTTCATTTTTTTCACTAGCGAATATTCCATCTGTACATGGAGGAGTTCTTCTTTGTCCATCCATCTGTTGGTGGACTTTTTGGTTACTTCCATATGTTGGCTATTGTAATGGTGTGCAGTGCAGATTTGCCTGCCTGTGTCTTTCCAATTCTCTCTTCTTAGGTTATACGTCGAGGAGTGGGCCTGCTGGATCATATGGTAGCTCAATGTTTACCTTTTTAAGGCACCTCCATTCTGTTCTCATTCGTGGCCCTTTCCAAGTTACGTCCCCTTTGATGTTCAGGGTATGCATTTCTCCACAACACCTTCAGCATTTATTGTTTGTAGTTTTCTTGCTGATGGTTATTCTGACAAGTGTGAGCTGATACCTCTCTGTGGTTGAATTCGAATGTGCCACATAATCTGTTGAAATTGAGCTTTAAGGCATGTCCTTTTCTATTTTTCAAGCTGTGATTACCCCTTAGTTCTTCAAAGTGTTCTCTTTAAGTATGTGTCACATTTTGAAATGTTTTGGCCTTTACCTCCCTCAAGCCATTTTGAGGGCCTGTTTCATTTACAGTTCTGCAGTACTTGTTCCTATGAAGTGACCATTAGCACAGGCTTTAAAGCTGCTTTTGCAGATAACTGCCAGAGGGCGGCAGCCTTTCTATGTCCCCCACCCTGGTAACTAGGGAAACGCCCTTGCGGCCTGTGGTGTTTCTCGGTTATAAATTAGAGTGGAGTGTGCCTGGACAAACCCACACAAGCTGATGTCTCCTTACTTTTGTTGGATTTTTACATTTAATTTTTACTTTTTATTGGAGTAATTTTTCACTGTGTACGTGGACCACTTCTACTTTGTGCATTCTCGGTTGATGGACATTTTCATTGCTTCCAAGCGTTGGCTATGGTAAATATTGTTGGAGTGCAGGATTGCCAGGCTGTGACTTTTCGATTCTCATTTTCTCAGGTGATAGGCCCAGCAGTGGGTGTGATTGATTGACTGGTAGCACCGTGTTTCCCTTTGCAAAGCACCTTCTTTGTGTTTTCATTAGTGGCTCTTACCACGTCCCCCTTAGAATCGAGGGTACGCATTTCTCCACAATCGCTTCAGCATTTATTGTTTGCAGCATTTATGCTAATGGCCCTTCTGGCTGCTGTGAGCTGATAGGTTTTTGTAATTTGGGTTTGCATGTCTTTGAAAATTCGTAAAACTCATCATTTTTCTCCACCGTTTTCTTTTCTGTTAAAAAAAAGGAAACAATTGGGAGTACAATAGAACTCTTGAAATTGTGTTCTTGGAAGGTTGCCCTCTTTTGAAATTTTTGGTCGATTTTCCACCCCAGAATTTTTTTAGAAAGCAGGTGTCTTTTACCGAACTGCAAGTTTGGTGAATATTTAGTGACCTTTAGCAATGGGTTTAAAGCTGCTGTTGGAGGAAGTGGCCTCAAGCAGGAAGCTTATCTCCATTCCCATATCTGGGTACTAGGGCAGCAGAGCCTTTCTGGAAGTCGTGTTCCTAGTTTGTAAATTACATTGGAATGTGCATGGAGAAAGCCCCATAAGTTTATGTCTCATTATTTCTTCTTGGTTTTAAATTTTTTTTTAAATTGGGGTAAAGCTTAGAATATTGTTTGTCCTAGGTGTACACCATCTGGTTCGTTTGTACATTATATATGTCTATTCAAGTACAGATCCTCTTCCCATGTAAAATGTTACTGAGGGTTCCGCAGACCTCCCTTGCTATATGGTTGGTCTTTTTGAGATATGTATATAATATGTGTTTGTATACGTATAGTAACACTAATCTTAATTTATCCATTCCCCCCACCTTTCCTTTTAGATGAGCATAGTTTGTTTTCTAAGTCTGTGAGTGTCTTTCTCTGTGGAAATATGTTCCTTTGTGTCAGTTATTAGATAACGCCTATAAGTGATATCATAGAATACAGGTCTTTTGCTTTCCGACGTACCTCATGTTTTGTGATTATCTCCAGACTCATTTGTGGTGCCTCAGAGAGCAGTGGTTCATTGTTTTCCATGGCTATTATTCCATTGTGTACATGGACCACTTCTTCTTTATCCATTTACCGGTTGTTGGACATTTGGATTGCTTCACTGTCTTGGCTATTGTGAATAAGGCTGCACTGCAACTTTTGCGGCCTGTGTCTTCTCGATTCTTGTCTTCTCAAGTGAGAGGTCCATTGGTGCGCCTGCTGGATTGAATGGTACCTCCATTTTTACTTTTAAACACAGCTCCTTTCTGTTCTCATTATTGGCTGTTACCCCTTTACGTCTCACCAGCAGGTAGAGGGTACACAGTTCCCTAAAACCCCTTCAGCATTTATTGTTTGTAGACTTTTTGCTCAAGGTCAGTCGACTGGTGTAAGTTGAAACTTTTTGTAGATTAGATTGCATGGGTCTAACACTCCCTGAGGTTGAGCTTTTATCCATTTTCCTTTTTTTTAAAAGAGCGTGAGTAAAACTTAACTCTTCCTACTCGCTTCTTGAAACATTTGCCTGTTTTGAATTGTTTTGTCCATTCCCTCCTTCAGCACAATTTTTTAGGGCAGGTGTCCTTTACAGCCCTGAGTCCTTGGGAATGTGAAGTGACCATTAGCTGTGAGTTTAAAGCTGTTCTTGCAGGAAACGGCCACAAGGTGGCAGCATTTCCCCTTTACCATATTTGGTTACTAGGGAAACAGAGCCTTAATGGAAGTGGTGTTCTAGGTTGTAAATTAGAATGGAATGTGCCAGGGAAAAGCCCTTTAAGTTTATGTCCCATTACTTCTTGTTCATATTTGTAGTTTACTTTTTATTTTTTATCCCAGTAAATATGATTACAATGGTTTGTTTGTTCTAGGTGTGCAAGATGTGGTTCTTTCACACATATACATGTATCTATTCTTCCTCGCATCCTTTTCCCATGTAGGTTATGACACAATGTTGAGTAGTCTTCTCCTGGTCTTCCGTACGTCTTTGGTGGTTATATATTTCACATGGTTTGTATATCTCTGTTAACCCCAATGTGGCAATGTATCCAATCCTCATCCCTTTCTATTTGGTGAACCATAAGTTTTTTAATGAATCTGTGATTGCCTTTCTCTGTGGAAATATCTTCATTGGTATCAATTTTTAAGTAACTCTTAAAAGTGATATGATAGGATATGTGCCTTTTGCTTTCTCACTTACTACACGTGGCGTGATTACGTCTAGACTCATCTATGGTGCTTCAAATAGCATTGTTTCATTTTTTTCACTAGCGAATATTCCATCTGTACATGGAGGAGTTCTTCTTTGTCCATCCATCTGTTGCTGGACTTTTTGGTTACTTCCATATGTTGGCTATTGTAATGGTGTGCAATGCAGATTTGCCTGCCTGTGTCTTTCCAATTCTCTCTTCTTAGGTTATACGTCGAGGAGTGGGCCTGCTGGATCATATGGTAGCTCAATGTTTACCTTTTTAAGGCACCTCCATTCTGTTCTCATTCGTGGCCCTTTCCAAGTTACGTCCCCTTTGATGTTGAGGGTATGCATTTCTCCACAACACCTTCAGCATTTATTGTTTGTAGTTTTCTTGCTGATGGTTATTCTGACAAGTGTGAGCTGATACCTCTCTGTGGTTGAATTCGAATGTGCCACATAATCTGTTGAAATTGAGCTTTAAGGCATGTCCTTTTCTATTTTTCAAGCTGTGATTACCCCTTAGTTCTTCAAAGTGTTCTCTTTAAGTATGTGTCACAGTTTGAAATGTTTTGGCCTTTACCTCCCTCAAGCCATTTTGAGGGCCTGTTTCATTTACAGTTCTGCAGTACTTGTTCCTATGAAGTGACCATTAGCACAGGCTTTAAAGCTGCTTTTGCAGGTAACTGCCAGAGGGCGGCAGCCTTTCTATGTCCCCCACCCTGGTAACTAGGGAAAAGCCCTTGCGGCCTGTGGTGTTTCTCGGTTATAAATTAGAGTGGAGTGTGCCCGGACAAACCCACACAAGCTGATGTCTCCTTACTTTTGTTGGATTTTTACATTTAATTTTTATTTTTTATTGGAGTAATTTTCCACTGTGTACGTGGACCACTTCTACTTTGTGCATTAATCGGTTGATGGACATTTTCATTGCTTCCAAGTGTTGGCTATGGTAAATATTGTTGGAGTGCAGGATTGCCAGGCTGTGACTTTTCGATTCTCATTTTCTCAGGTGATAGGCCCAGCAGTGGGTGTGATTGATTGACTGGTAGCACCGTGTTTCCCTTTGCAAAGCACCTTCTTTGTGTTTTCATTAGTGGCTCTTACCACGTCCCCCTTAGAATCGAGGGTACGCATTTCTCCACAATCGCTTCAGCATTTATTGTTTGCAGCATTTATGCTAATGGCCCTTCTGGCTGCTGTGAGCTGATAGGTTTTTGTAATTTGGGTTTGCATGTCTTTGAAAATTCGTAAAACTCATCATTTTTCTCCACCGTTTTCTTTTCTGTTAAAAAAAAGGAAACAATTGGGAGTACAATAGAACTCTTGAAATTGTGTTCTTGGAAGGTTGCCCTCTTTTGAAATTTTTGGTCGATTTTCCACCCCAGAATTTTTTTAGAAAGCAGGTGTCTTTTACCGAACTGCAAGTTTGGTGAATATTTAGTGACCTTTGGCAATGGGTTTAAAGCTGCTGTTGGAGGAAGTGGCCTCAAGCAGGAAGCTTATCTCCATTCCCATATCTGGGTACTAGGGCAGCAGAGCCTTTCTGGAAGTCGTGTTCCTAGTTTGTAAATTACATTGGAATGTGCATGGAGAAAGCCCCATAAGTTTATGTCTCATTATTTCTTCTTGGTTTTAAATTTTTTTTAAATTGGGGTAAAGCTTAGAATATTGTTTGTCCTAGGTGTACACCATCTGGTTCGTTTGTACATTATATATGTCTATTCAAGTACAGATCCTCTTCCCATGTAAAATGTTACTGAGGGTTCCGCAGACCTCCCTTGCTATATGGTTGGTCTTTTTGAGATATGTATATAATATGTGTTTGTATACGTATAGTAACACTAATCTTAATTTATACATTCCCCCCACCTTTCCTTTTAGATGAGCATAGTTTGTTTTCTAAGTCTGTGAGTGTCTTTCTCTGTGGAAATATGTTCCTTTGTGTCAGTTATTAGATAACGCCTATAAGTGATATCATAGAATACAGGTCTTTTGCTTTCCGACGTACCTCATGTTTTGTGATTATCTCCAGACTCATTTGTGGTGCCTCAGAGAGCAGTGGTTCATTGTTTTCCATGGCTATTATTCCATTGTGTACATGGACCACTTCTTCTTTATCCATTTACCGGTTGTTGGACATTTGGATTGCTTCACTGTCTTGGCTATTGTGAATAAGGCTGCACTGCAACTTTTGCGGCCTGTGTCTTCTCGATTCTTGTCTTCTCAAGTGAGAGGTCCATTGGTGCGCCTGCTGGATTGAATGGTACCTCCATTTTTACTTTTAAACACAGCTCCTTTCTGTTCTCATTATTGGCTGTTACCCCTTTACGTCTCACCAGCAGGTAGAGGGTACACAGTTCCCTAAAACCCCTTCAGCATTTATTGTTTGTAGACTTTTTGCTCAAGGTCAGTCGACTGGTGTAAGTTGAAACTTTTTGTAGATTAGATTGCATGGGTCTAACACTCCCTGAGGTTGAGCTTTTATCCATTTTCCTTTTTTTTAAAAGAGCGTGAGTAAAACTTAACTCTTCCTACTCTCTTCTTGAAACATTTGCCTGTTTTGAATTGTTTTGTCCATTCCCTCCTTCAGCACAATTTTTTAGGGCAGGTGTCCTTTACAGCCCTGAGTCCTTGGGAATGTGAAGTGACCATTAGCTGTGAGTTTAAAGCTGTTCTTGCAGGAAACGGCCACAAGGTGGCAGCATTTCCCCTTTACCATATTTGGTTACTAGGGAAACAGAGCCTTAATGGAAGTGGTGTTCTAGGTTGTAAATTAGAATGGAATGTGCCAGGGAAAAGCCCTTTAAGTTTATGTCTCATTACTTCTTGTTCATATTTGTAGTTTACTTTTTATTTTTTTATCCCAGTAAATATGATTACAATGGTTTGTTTGTTCTAGGTGTGCAAGATGTGGTTCTTTCACACATATACATGTATCTATTCTTCCTCGCATCCTTTTCCCATGTAGGTTATGACACAATGTTGAGTAGTCTTCTCCTGGTCTTCCGTACGTCTTTGGTGGTTATATATTTCACATGGTTTGTATATCTCTGTTAACCCCAATGTGGCAATGTATCCAATCCTCATCCCTTTCTATTTGGTGAACCATAAGTTTTTTAATGAATCTGTGATTGCCTTTCTCTGTGGAAATATCTTCATTGGTATCAATTTTTAAGTAACTCTTAAAAGTGATATGATAGGATATGTGCCTTTTGCTTTCTCACTTACTACACGTGGCGTGATTACGTCTAGACTCATCTATGGTGCTTCAAATAGCATTGTTTCATTTTTTTCACTAGCGAATATTCCATCTGTACATGGAGGAGTTCTTCTTTGTCCATCCATCTGTTGCTGGACTTTTTGGTTACTTCCATATGTTGGCTATTGTAATGGTGTGCAATGCAGATTTGCCTGCCTGTGTCTTTCCAATTCTCTCTTCTTAGGTTATACGTCGAGGAGTGGGCCTGCTGGATCATATGGTAGCTCAATGTTTACCTTTTTAAGGCACCTCCATTCTGTTCTCATTCGTGGCCCTTTCCAAGTTACGTCCCCTTTGATGTTGAGGGTATGCATTTCTCCACAACACCTTCAGCATTTATTGTTTGTAGTTTTCTTGCTGATGGTTATTCTGACAAGTGTGAGCTGATACCTCTCTGTGGTTGAATTCGAATGTGCCACATAATCTGTTGAAATTGAGCTTTAAGGCATGTCCTTTTCTATTTTTCAAGCTGTGATTACCCCTTAGTTCTTCAAAGTGTTCTCTTTAAGTATGTGTCACAGTTTGAAATGTTTTGGCCTTTACCTCCCTCAAGCCATTTTTGAGGGCCTGTTTCATTTACAGTTCTGCAGTACTTGTTCCTATGAAGTGACCATTAGCACAGGCTTTAAAGCTGCTTTTGCAGGTAACTGCCAGAGGGCGGCAGCCTTTCTATGTCCCCCACCCTGGTAACTAGGGAAAAGCCCTTGCGGCCTGTGGTGTTTCTCGGTTATAAATTAGAGTGGAGTGTGCCCGGACAAACCCACACAAGCTGATGTCTCCTTACTTTTGTTGGATTTTTACATTTAATTTTTATTTTTTATTGGAGTAATTTTCCACTGGGTACGTGGACCACTTCTACTTTGTGCATTAATCGGTTGATGGACATGTTCATTGCTTCCAAGTGTTGGCTATGGTAAATATTGTTGGAGTGCAGGATTGCCAGGCTGTGACTTTTCGATTCTCATTTTCTCAGGTGATAGGCCCAGCAGTGGGTGTGATTGATTGACTGGTAGCACCGTGTTTCCCTTTGCAAAGCACCTTCTTTGTGTTTTCATTAGTGGCTCTTACCACGTCCCCCTTAGAATCGAGGGTACGCATTTCTCCACAATCGCTTCAGCATTTATTGTTTGCAGCATTTATGCTAATGGCCCTTCTGGCTGCTGTGAGCTGATAGGTTTTTGTAATTTGGGTTTGCATGTCTTTGAAAATTCGTAAAACTCATCATTTTTCTCCACCGTTTTCTTTTCTGTTAAAAAAAAGGAAACAATTGGGAGTACAATAGAACTCTTGAAATTGTGTTCTTGGAAGGTTGCCCTCTTTTGAAATTTTTGGTCGATTTTCCACCCCAGAATTTTTTTAGAAAGCAGGTGTCTTTTACCGAACTGCAAGTTTGGTGAATATTTAGTGACCTTTAGCAATGGGTTTAAAGCTGCTGTTGGAGGAAGTGGCCTCAAGCAGGAAGCTTATCTCCATTCCCATATCTGGGTACTAGGGCAGCAGAGCCTTTCTGGAAGTCGTGTTCCTAGTTTGTAAATTACATTGGAATGTGCATGGAGAAAGCCCCATAAGTTTATGTCTCATTATTTCTTCTTGGTTTTAAATTTTTTTTAAATTGGGGTAAAGCTTAGAATATTGTTTGTCCTAGGTGTACACCATCTGGTTCGTTTGTACATTATATATGTCTATTCAAGTACAGATCCTCTTCCCATGTAAAATGTTACTGAGGGTTCCGCAGACCTCCCTTGCTATATGGTTGGTCTTTTTGAGATATGTATATAATATGTGTTTGTATACGTATAGTAACACTAATCTTAATTTATCCATTCCCCCCACCTTTCCTTTTAGATGAGCATAGTTTGTTTTCTAAGTCTGTGAGTGTCTTTCTCTGTGGAAATATGTTCCTTTGTGTCAGTTATTAGATAACGCCTATAAGTGATATCATAGAATACAGGTCTTTTGCTTTCCGACGTACCTCATGTTTTGTGATTATCTCCAGACTCATTTGTGGTGCCTCAGAGAGCAGTGGTTCATTGTTTTCCATGGCTATTATTCCATTGTGTACATGGACCACTTCTTCTTTATCCATTTACCGGTTGTTGGACATTTGGATTGCTTCACTGTCTTGGCTATTGTGAATAAGGCTGCACTGCAACTTTTGCGGCCTGTGTCTTCTCGATTCTTGTCTTCTCAAGTGAGAGGTCCATTGGTGCGCCTGCTGGATTGAATGGTACCTCCATTTTTACTTTTAAACACAGCTCCTTTCTGTTCTCATTATTGGCTGTTACCCCTTTACGTCTCACCAGCAGGTAGAGGGTACACAGTTCCCTAAAACCCCTTCAGCATTTATTGTTTGTAGACTTTTTGCTCAAGGTCAGTCGACTGGTGTAAGTTGAAACTTTTTGTAGATTAGATTGCATGGGTCTAACACTCCCTGAGGTTGAGCTTTTATCCATTTTCCTTTTTTTTAAAAGAGCGTGAGTAAAACTTAACTCTTCATACTCGCTTCTTGAAACATTTGCCTGTTTTGAATTGTTTTGTCCATTCCCTCCTTCAGCACAATTTTTTAGGGCAGGTGTCCTTTACAGCCCTGAGTCCTTGGGAATGTGAAGTGACCAATAGCTGTGAGTTTAAAGCTGTTCTTGCAGGAAACGGCCACAAGGTGGCAGCATTTCCCCTTTACCATATTTGGTTACTAGGGAAACCGAGCCTTAATGGAAGTGGTGTTCTAGGTTGTAAATTAGAATGGAATGTGCCAGGGAAAAGCCCTTTAAGTTTATGTCTCATTACTTCTTGTTCATATTTGTAGTTTACTTTTTATTTTTTTATCCCAGTAAATATGATTACAATGGTTTGTTTGTTCTAGGTGTGCAAGATGTGGTTCTTTCACACATATACATGTATCTATTCTTCCTCGCATCCTTTTCCCATGTAGGTTATGACACAATGTTGAGTAGTCTTCTCCTGGTCTTCCGTACGTCTTTGGTGGTTATATATTTCACATGGTTTGTATATCTCTGTTAACCCCAATGTGGCAATGTATCCAATCCTCATCCCTTTCTATTTGGTGAACCATAAGTTTTTTAATGAATCTGTGATTGCCTTTCTCTGTGGAAATATCTTCATTGGTATCAATTTTTAAGTAACTCTTAAAAGTGATATGATAGGATATGTGCCTTTTGCTTTCTCACTTACTACACGTGGCGTGATTACGTCTAGACTCATCTATGGTGCTTCAAATAGCATTGTTTCATTTTTTTCACTAGCGAATATTCCATCTGTACATGGAGGAGTTCTTCTTTGTCCATCCATCTGTTGCTGGACTTTTTGGTTACTTCCATGTCTTGGCTATTGTAATGGTGTGCAATGCAGATTTGCCTGCCTGTGTCTTTCCAATTCTCTCTTCTTAGGTTATACGTCGAGGAGTGGGCCTGCTGGATCATATGGTAGCTCAATGTTTACCTTTTTAAGGCACCTCCATTCTGTTCTCATTCGTGGCCCTTTCCAAGTTACGTCCCCTTTGATGTTGAGGGTATGCATTTCTCCACAACACCTTCAGCATTTATTGTTTGTAGTTTTCTTGCTGATGGTTATTCTGACAAGTGTGAGCTGATACCTCTCTGTGGTTGAATTCGAATGTGCCACATAATCTGTTGAAATTGAGCTTTAAGGCATGTCCTTTTCTATTTTTCAAGCTGTGATTACCCCTTAGTTCTTCAAAGTGTTCTCTTTAAGTATGTGTCACATTTTGAAATGTTTTGGCCTTTACCTCCCTCAAGCCATTTTGAGGGCCTGTTTCCTTTACAGTTCTGCAGTACTTGTTCCTATGAAGTGACCATTAGCACGGGCTTTAAAGCTGCTTTTGCAGGTAACTGCCAGAGGGCGGCAGCCTTTCTATGTCCCCCACCCTGGTAACTAGGGAAAAGCCCTTGCGGCCTGTGGTGTTTCTCGGTTATAAATTAGAGTGGAGTGTGCCCGGACAAACCCACACAAGCTGATGTCTCCTTACTTTTGTTGGATTTTTACATTTAATTTTTATTTTTTATTGGAGTAATTTTCCACTGTGTACGTGGACCACTTCTACTTTGTGCATTAATCGGTTGATGGACATGTTCATTGCTTCCAAGTGTTGGCTATGGTAAATATTGTTGGAGTGCAGGATTGCCAGGCTGTGACTTTTCGATTCTCATTTTCTCAGGTGATAGGCCCAGCAGTGGGTGTGATTGATTGACTGGTAGCACCGTGTTTCCCTTTGCAAAGCACCTTCTTTGTGTTTTCATTAGTGGCTCTTACCACGTCCCCCTTAGAATCGAGGGTACGCATTTCTCCACAATCGCTTCAGCATTTATTGTTTGCAGCATTTATGCTAATGGCCCTTCTGGCTGCTGTGAGCTGATAGGTTTTTGTAATTTGGGTTTGCATGTCTTTGAAAATTCGTAAAACTCATCATTTTTCTCCACCGTTTTCTTTTCTGTTAAAAAAAAGGAAACAATTGGGAGTACAATAGAACTCTTGAAATTGTGTTCTTGGAAGGTTGCCCTCTTTTGAAATTTTTGGTCGATTTTCCACCCCAGAATTTTTTTAGAAAGCAGGTGTCTTTTACCGGACTGCAAGTTTGGTGAATATTTAGTGACCTTTGGCAATGGGTTTAAAGCTGCTGTTGGAGGAAGTGGCCTCAAGCAGGAAGCTTATCTCCATTCCCATATCTGGGTACTAGGGCAGCAGAGCCTTTCTGGAAGTCGTGTTCCTAGTTTGTAAATTACATTGGAATGTGCATGGAGAAAGCCCCATAAGTTTATGTCTCATTATTTCTTCTTGGTTTTAAATTTTTTTTAAATTGGGGTAAAGCTTAGAATATTGTTTGTCCTAGGTGTACACCATCTGGTTCGTTTGTACATTATATATGTCTATTCAAGTACAGATCCTCTTCCCATGTAAAATGTTACTGAGGGTTCCGCAGACCTCCCTTGCTATATGGTTGGTCTTTTTGAGATATGTATATAATATGTGTTTGTATACGTATAGTAACACTAATCTTAATTTATCCATTCCCCCCACCTTTCCTTTTAGATGAGCATAGTTTGTTTTCTAAGTCTGTGAGTGTCTTTCTCTGTGGAAATATGTTCCTTTGTGTCAGTTATTAGATAACGCCTATAAGTGATATCATAGAATACAGGTCTTTTGCTTTCCGACGTACCTCATGTTTTGTGATTATCTCCAGACTCATTTGTGGTGCCTCAGAGAGCAGTGGTTCATTGTTTTCCATGGCTATTATTCCATTGTGTACATGGACCACTTCTTCTTTATCCATTTACCGGTTGTTGGACATTTGGATTGCTTCACTGTCTTGGCTATTGTGAATAAGGCTGCACTGCAACTTTTGCGGCCTGTGTCTTCTCGATTCTTGTCTTCTCAAGTGAGAGGTCCATTGGTGCGCCTGCTGGATTGAATGGTACCTCCATTTTTACTTTTAAACACAGCTCCTTTCTGTTCTCATTATTGGCTGTTACCCCTTTACGTCTCACCAGCAGGTAGAGGGTACACAGTTCCCTAAAACCCCTTCAGCATTTATTGTTTGTAGACTTTTTGCTCAAGGTCAGTCGACTGGTGTAAGTTGAAACTTTTTGTAGATTAGATTGCATGGGTCTAACACTCCCTGAGGTTGAGCTTTTATCCATTTTCCTTTTTTTTAAAAGAGCGTGAGTAAAACTTAACTCTTCCTACTCGCTTCTTGAAACATTTGCCTGTTTTGAATTGTTTTGTCCATTCCCTCCTTCAGCACAATTTTTTAGGGCAGGTGTCCTTTACAGCCCTGAGTCCTTGGGAATGTGAAGTGACCATTAGCTGTGAGTTTAAAGCTGTTCTTGCAGGAAACGGCCACAAGGTGGCAGCATTTCCCCTTTACCATATTTGGTTACTAGGGAAACAGAGCCTTAATGGAAGTGGTGTTCTAGGTTGTAAATTAGAATGGAATGTGCCAGGGAAAAGCCCTTTAAGTTTATGTCTCATTACTTCTTGTTCATATTTGTAGTTTACTTTTTATTTTTTTATCCCAGTAAATATGATTACAATGGTTTGTTTGTTCTAGGTGTGCAAGATGTGGTTCTTTCACACATATACATGTATCTATTCTTCCTCGCATCCTTTTCCCATGTAGGTTATGACACAATGTTGAGTAGTCTTCTCCTGGTCTTCCGTACGTCTTTGGTGGTTATATATTTCACATGGTTTGTATATCTCTGTTAACCCCAATGCGGCAATGTATCCAATCCTCATCCCTTTCTATTTGGTGAACCATAAGTTTTTTAATGAATCTGTGATTGCCTTTCTCTGTGGAAATATCTTCATTGGTATCAATTTTTAAGTAACTCTTAAAAGTGATATGATAGGATATGTGCCTTTTGCTTTCTCACTTACTACACGTGGCGTGATTACGTCTAGACTCATCTATGGTGCTTCAAATAGCATTGTTTCATTTTTTTCACTAGCGAATATTCCATCTGTACATGGAGGAGTTCTTCTTTGTCCATCCATCTGTTGCTGGACTTTTTGGTTACTTCCATATCTTGGCTATTGTAATGGTGTGCAATGCAGATTTGCCTGCCTGTGTCTTTCCAATTCTCTCTTCTTAGGTTATACGTCGAGGAGTGGGCCTGCTGGATCATATGGTAGCTCAATGTTTACCTTTTTAAGGCACCTCCATTCTGTTCTCATTCGTGGCCCTTTCCAAGTTACGTCCCCTTTGATGTTGAGGGTATGCATTTCTCCACAACACCTTCAGCATTTATTGTTTGTAGTTTTCTTGCTGATGGTTATTCTGACAAGTGTGAGCTGATACCTCTCTGTGGTTGAATTCGAATGTGCCACATAATCTGTTGAAATTGAGCTTTAAGGCATGTCCTTTTCTATTTTTCAAGCTGTGATTACCCCTTAGTTCTTCAAAGTGTTCTCTTTAAGTATGTGTCACAGTTTGAAATGTTTTGGCCTTTACCTCCCTCAAGCCATTTTGAGGGCCTGTTTCATTTACAGTTCTGCAGTACTTGTTCCTATGAAGTGACCATTAGCACAGGCTTTAAAGCTGCTTTTGCAGGTAACTGCCAGAGGGCGGCAGCCTTTCTATGTCCCCCACCCTGGTAACTAGGGAAAAGCCCTTGCGGCCTGTGGTGTTTCTCGGTTATAAATTAGAGTGGAGTGTGCCCGGACAAACCCACACAAGCTGATGTCTCCTTACTTTTGTTGGATTTTTACATTTAATTTTTATTTTTTATTGGAGTAATTTTCCACTGTGTACGTGGACCACTTCTACTTTGTGCATTAATCGGTTGATGGACATTTTCATTGCTTCCAAGCGTTGGCTATGGTAAATATTGTTGGAGTGCAGGATTGCCAGGCTGTGACTTTTCGATTCTCATTTTCTCAGGTGATAGGCCCAGCAGTGGGTGTGATTGATTGACTGGTAGCACCGTGTTTCCCTTTGCAAAGCACCTTCTTTGTGTTTTCATTAGTGGCTCTTACCACGTCCCCCTTAGAATCGAGGGTACGCATTTCTCCACAATCGCTTCAGCATTTATTGTTTGCAGCATTTATGCTAATGGCCCTTCTGGCTGCTGTGAGCTGATAGGTTTTTGTAATTTGGGTTTGCATGTCTTTGAAAATTCGTAAAACTCATCATTTTTCTCCACCGTTTTCTTTTCTGTTAAAGAAAAGGAAACAATTGGGAGTACAATAGAACTCTTGAAATTGTGTTCTTGGAAGGTTGCCCTCTTTTGAAATTTTTGGTCGATTTTCCACCCCAGAATTTTTTTAGAAAGCAGGTGTCTTTTACCGAACTGCAAGTTTGGTGAATATTTAGTGACCTTTAGCAATGGGTTTAAAGCTGCTGTTGGAGGAAGTGGCCTCAAGCAGGAAGCTTATCTCCATTCCCATATCTGGGTACTAGGGCAGCAGAGCCTTTCTGGAAGTCGTGTTCCTAGTTTGTAAATTACATTGGAATGTGCATGGAGAAAGCCCCATAAGTTTATGTCTCATTATTTCTTCTTGGTTTTAAATTTTTTTTAAATTGGGGTAAAGCTTAGAATATTGTTTGTCCTAGGTGTACACCATCTGGTTCGTTTGTACATTATATATGTCTATTCAAGTACAGATCCTCTTCCCATGTAAAATGTTACTGAGGGTTCCGCAGACCTCCCTTGCTATATGGTTGGTCTTTTTGAGATATGTATATAATATGTGTTTGTATACGTATAGTAACACTAATCTTAATTTATCCATTCCCCCCACCTTTCCTTTTAGATGAGCATAGTTTGTTTTCTAAGTCTGTGAGTGTCTTTCTCTGTGGAAATATGTTCCTTTGTGTCAGTTATTAGATAACGCCTATAAGTGATATCATAGAATACAGGTCTTTTGCTTTCCGACGTACCTCATGTTTTGTGATTATCTCCAGACTCATTTGTGGTGCCTCAGAGAGCAGTGGTTCATTGTTTTCCATGGCTATTATTCCATTGTGTACATGGACCACTTCTTCTTTATCCATTTACCGGTTGTTGGACATTTGGATTGCTTCACTGTCTTGGCTATTGTGAATAAGGCTGCACTGCAACTTTTGCGGCCTGTGTCTTCTCGATTCTTGTCTTCTCAAGTGAGAGGTCCATTGGTGCGCCTGCTGGATTGAATGGTACCTCCATTTTTACTTTTAAACACAGCTCCTTTCTGTTCTCATTATTGGCTGTTACCCCTTTACGTCTCACCAGCAGGTAGAGGGTACACAGTTCCCTAAAACCCCTTCAGCATTTATTGTTTGTAGACTTTTTGCTCAAGGTCAGTCGACTGGTGTAAGTTGAAACTTTTTGTAGATTAGATTGCATGGGTCTAACACTCCCTGAGGTTGAGCTTTTATCCATTTTCCTTTTTTTTAAAAGAGCGTGAGTAAAACTTAACTCTTCATACTCGCTTCTTGAAACATTTGCCTGTTTTGAATTGTTTTGTCCATTCCCTCCTTCAGCACAATTTTTTAGGGCAGGTGTCCTTTACAGCCCTGAGTCCTTGGGAATGTGAAGTGACCAATAGCTGTGAGTTTAAAGCTGTTCTTGCAGGAAACGGCCACAAGGTGGCAGCATTTCCCCTTTACCATATTTGGTTACTAGGGAAACCGAGCCTTAATGGAAGTGGTGTTCTAGGTTGTAAATTAGAATGGAATGTGCCAGGGAAAAGCCCTTTAAGTTTATGTCTCATTACTTCTTGTTCATATTTGTAGTTTACTTTTTATTTTTTTATCCCAGTAAATATGATTACAATGGTTTGTTTGTTCTAGGTGTGCAAGATGTGGTTCTTTCACACATATACATGTATCTATTCTTCCTCGCATCCTTTTCCCATGTAGGTTATGACACAATGTTGAGTAGTCTTCTCCTGGTCTTCCGTACGTCTTTGGTGGTTATATATTTCACATGGTTTGTATATCTCTGTTAACCCCAATGTGGCAATGTATCCAATCCTCATCCCTTTCTATTTGGTGAACCATAAGTTTTTTAATGAATCTGTGATTGCCTTTCTCTGTGGAAATATCTTCATTGGTATCAATTTTTAAGTAACTCTTAAAAGTGATATGATAGGATATGTGCCTTTTGCTTTCTCACTTACTACACGTGGCGTGATTACGTCTAGACTCATCTATGGTGCTTCAAATAGCATTGTTTCATTTTTTTCACTAGCGAATATTCCATCTGTACATGGAGGAGTTCTTCTTTGTCCATCCATCTGTTGCTGGACTTTTTGGTTACTTCCATGTCTTGGCTATTGTAATGGTGTGCAATGCAGATTTGCCTGCCTGTGTCTTTCCAATTCTCTCTTCTTAGGTTATACGTCGAGGAGTGGGCCTGCTGGATCATATGGTAGCTCAATGTTTACCTTTTTAAGGCACCTCCATTCTGTTCTCATTCGTGGCCCTTTCCAAGTTACGTCCCCTTTGATGTTGAGGGTATGCATTTCTCCACAACACCTTCAGCATTTATTGTTTGTAGTTTTCTTGCTGATGGTTATTCTGACAAGTGTGAGCTGATACCTCTCTGTGGTTGAATTCGAATGTGCCACATAATCTGTTGAAATTGAGCTTTAAGGCATGTCCTTTTCTATTTTTCAAGCTGTGATTACCCCTTAGTTCTTCAAAGTGTTCTCTTTAAGTATGTGTCACAGTTTGAAATGTTTTGGCCTTTACCTCCCTCAAGCCATTTTGAGGGCCTGTTTCATTTACAGTTCTGCAGTACTTGTTCCTATGAAGTGACCATTAGCACGGGCTTTAAAGCTGCTTTTGCAGGTAACTGCCAGAGGGCGGCAGCCTTTCTATGTCCCCCACCCTGGTAACTAGGGAAAAGCCCTTGCGGCCTGTGGTGTTTCTCGGTTATAAATTAGAGTGGAGTGTGCCCGGACAAACCCACACAAGCTGATGTCTCCTTACTTTTGTTGGATTTTTACATTTAATTTTTATTTTTTATTGGAGTAATTTTCCACTGTGTACGTGGACCACTTCTACTTTGTGCATTAATCGGTTGATGGACATTTTCATTGCTTCCAAGTGTTGGCTATGGTAAATATTGTTGGAGTGCAGGATTGCCAGGCTGTGACTTTTCGATTCTCATTTTCTCAGGTGATAGGCCCAGCAGTGGGTGTGATTGATTGACTGGTAGCACCGTGTTTCCCTTTGCAAAGCACCTTCTTTGTGTTTTCATTAGTGGCTCTTACCACGTCCCCCTTAGAATCGAGGGTACGCATTTCTCCACAATCGCTTCAGCATTTATTGTTTGCAGCATTTATGCTAATGGCCCTTCTGGCTGCTGTGAGCTGATAGGTTTTTGTAATTTGGGTTTGCATGTCTTTGAAAATTCGTAAAACTCATCATTTTTCTCCACCGTTTTCTTTTCTGTTAAAAAAAAGGAAACAATTGGGAGTACAATAGAACTCTTGAAATTGTGTTCTTGGAAGGTTGCCCTCTTTTGAAATTTTTGGTCGATTTTCCACCCCAGAATTTTTTTAGAAAGCAGGTGTCTTTTACCGGACTGCAAGTTTGGTGAATATTTAGTGACCTTTGGCAATGGGTTTAAAGCTGCTGTTGGAGGAAGTGGCCTCAAGCAGGAAGCTTATCTCCATTCCCATATCTGGGTACTAGGGCAGCAGAGCCTTTCTGGAAGTCGTGTTCCTAGTTTGTAAATTACATTGGAATGTGCATGGAGAAAGCCCCATAAGTTTATGTCTCATTATTTCTTCTTGGTTTTAAATTTTTTTTAAATTGGGGTAAAGCTTAGAATATTGTTTGTCCTAGGTGTACACCATCTGGTTCGTTTGTACATTATATATGTCTATTCAAGTACAGATCCTCTTCCCATGTAAAATGTTACTGAGGGTTCCGCAGACCTCCCTTGCTATATGGTTGGTCTTTTTGAGATATGTATATAATATGTGTTTGTATACGTATAGTAACACTAATCTTAATTTATCCATTCCCCCCACCTTTCCTTTTAGATGAGCATAGTTTGTTTTCTAAGTCTGTGAGTGTCTTTCTCTGTGGAAATATGTTCCTTTGTGTCAGTTATTAGATAACGCCTATAAGTGATATCATAGAATACAGGTCTTTTGCTTTCCGACGTACCTCATGTTTTGTGATTATCTCCAGACTCATTTGTGGTGCCTCAGAGAGCAGTGGTTCATTGTTTTCCATGGCTATTATTCCATTGTGTACATGGACCACTTCTTCTTTATCCATTTACCGGTTGTTGGACATTTGGATTGCTTCACTGTCTTGGCTATTGTGAATAAGGCTGCACTGCAACTTTTGCGGCCTGTGTCTTCTCGATTCTTGTCTTCTCAAGTGAGAGGTCCATTGGTGCGCCTGCTGGATTGAATGGTACCTCCATTTTTACTTTTAAACACAGCTCCTTTCTGTTCTCATTATTGGCTGTTACCCCTTTACGTCTCACCAGCAGGTAGAGGGTACACAGTTCCCTAAAACCCCTTCAGCATTTATTGTTTGTAGACTTTTTGCTCAAGGTCAGTCGACTGGTGTAAGTTGAAACTTTTTGTAGATTAGATTGCATGGGTCTAACACTCCCTGAGGTTGAGCTTTTATCCATTTTCCTTTTTTTTAAAAGAGCGTGAGTAAAACTTAACTCTTCATACTCGCTTCTTGAAACATTTGCCTGTTTTGAATTGTTTTGTCCATTCCCTCCTTCAGCACAATTTTTTAGGGCAGGTGTCCTTTACAGCCCTGAGTCCTTGGGAATGTGAAGTGACCAATAGCTGTGAGTTTAAAGCTGTTCTTGCAGGAAACGGCCACAAGGTGGCAGCATTTCCCCTTTACCATATTTGGTTACTAGGGAAACCGAGCCTTAATGGAAGTGGTGTTCTAGGTTGTAAATTAGAATGGAATGTGCCAGGGAAAAGCCCTTTAAGTTTATGTCTCATTACTTCTTGTTCATATTTGTAGTTTACTTTTTATTTTTTTATCCCAGTAAATATGATTACAATGGTTTGTTTGTTCTAGGTGTGCAAGATGTGGTTCTTTCACACATATGCATGTATCTATTCTTCCTCGCATCCTTTTCCCATGTAGGTTATGACACAATGTTGAGTAGTCTTCTCCTGGTCTTCCGTACGTCTTTGGTGGTTATATATTTCACATGGTTTGTATATCTCTGTTAACCCCAATGTGGCAATGTATCCAATCCTCATCCCTTTCTATTTGGTGAACCATAAGTTTTTTAATGAATCTGTGATTGCCTTTCTCTGTGGAAATATCTTCATTGGTATCAATTTTTAAGTAACTCTTAAAAGTGATATGATAGGATATGTGCCTTTTGCTTTCTCACTTACTACACGTGGCGTGATTACGTCTAGACTCATCTATGGTGCTTCAAATAGCATTGTTTCATTTTTTTCACTAGCGAATATTCCATCTGTACATGGAGGAGTTCTTCTTTGTCCATCCATCTGTTGCTGGACTTTTTGGTTACTTCCATGTCTTGGCTATTGTAATGGTGTGCAATGCAGATTTGCCTGCCTGTGTCTTTCCAATTCTCTCTTCTTAGGTTATACGTCGAGGAGTGGGCCTGCTGGATCATATGGTAGCTCAATGTTTACCTTTTTAAGGCACCTCCATTCTGTTCTCATTCGTGGCCCTTTCCAAGTTACGTCCCCTTTGATGTTGAGGGTATGCATTTCTCCACAACACCTTCAGCATTTATTGTTTGTAGTTTTCTTGCTGATGGTTATTCTGACAAGTGTGAGCTGATACCTCTCTGTGGTTGAATTCGAATGTGCCACATAATCTGTTGAAATTGAGCTTTAAGGCATGTCCTTTTCTATTTTTCAAGCTGTGATTACCCCTTAGTTCTTCAAAGTGTTCTCTTTAAGTATGTGTCACAGTTTGAAATGTTTTGGCCTTTACCTCCCTCAAGCCATTTTGAGGGCCTGTTTCATTTACAGTTCTGCAGTACTTGTTCCTATGAAGTGACCATTAGCACGGGCTTTAAAGCTGCTTTTGCAGGTAACTGCCAGAGGGCGGCAGCCTTTCTATGTCCCCCACCCTGGTAACTAGGGAAAAGCCCTTGCGGCCTGTGGTGTTTCTCGGTTATAAATTAGAGTGGAGTGTGCCCGGACAAACCCACACAAGCTGATGTCTCCTTACTTTTGTTGGATTTTTACATTTAATTTTTATTTTTTATTGGAGTAATTTTCCACTGTGTATGTGGACCACTTCTACTTTGTGCATTAATCGGTTGATGGACATTTTCATTGCTTCCAAGTGTTGGCTATGGTAAATATTGTTGGAGTGCAGGATTGCCAGGCTGTGACTTTTCGATTCTCATTTTCTCAGGTGATAGGCCCAGCAGTGGGTGTGATTGATTGACTGGTAGCACCGTGTTTCCCTTTGCAAAGCACCTTCTTTGTGTTTTCATTAGTGGCTCTTACCACGTCCCCCTTAGAATCGAGGGTACGCATTTCTCCACAATCGCTTCAGCATTTATTGTTTGCAGCATTTATGCTAATGGCCCTTCTGGCTGCTGTGAGCTGATAGGTTTTTGTAATTTGGGTTTGCATGTCTTTGAAAATTCGTAAAACTCATCATTTTTCTCCACCGTTTTCTTTTCTGTTAAAAAAAAGGAAACAATTGGGAGTACAATAGAACTCTTGAAATTGTGTTCTTGGAAGGTTGCCCTCTTTTGAAATTTTTGGTCGATTTTCCACCCCAGAATTTTTTTAGAAAGCAGGTGTCTTTTACCGGACTGCAAGTTTGGTGAATATTTAGTGACCTTTGGCAATGGGTTTAAAGCTGCTGTTGGAGGAAGTGGCCTCAAGCAGGAAGCTTATCTCCATTCCCATATCTGGGTACTAGGGCAGCAGAGCCTTTCTGGAAGTCGTGTTCCTAGTTTGTAAATTACATTGGAATGTGCATGGAGAAAGCCCCATAAGTTTATGTCTCATTATTTCTTCTTGGTTTTAATTTTTTTTTAAATTGGGGTAAAGCTTAGAATATTGTTTGTCCTAGGTGTACACCATCTGGTTCGTTTGTACATTATATATGTCTATTCAAGTACAGATCCTCTTCCCATGTAAAATGTTACTGAGGGTTCCGCAGACCTCCCTTGCTATATGGTTGGTCTTTTTGAGATATGTATATAATATGTGTTTGTATACGTATAGTAACACTAATCTTAATTTATCCATTCCCCCCACCTTTCCTTTTAGATGAGCATAGTTTGTTTTCTAAGTCTGTGAGTGTCTTTCTCTGTGGAAATATGTTCCTTTGTGTCAGTTATTAGATAACGCCTATAAGTGATATCATAGAATACAGGTCTTTTGCTTTCCGACGTACCTCATGTTTTGTGATTATCTCCAGACTCATTTGTGGTGCCTCAGAGAGCAGTGGTTCATTGTTTTCCATGGCTATTATTCCATTGTGTACATGGACCACTTCTTCTTTATCCATTTACCGGTTGTTGGACATTTGGATTGCTTCACTGTCTTGGCTATTGTGAATAAGGCTGCACTGCAACTTTTGCGGCCTGTGTCTTCTCGATTCTTGTCTTCTCAAGTGAGAGGTCCATTGGTGCGCCTGCTGGATTGAATGGTACCTCCATTTTTACTTTTAAACACAGCTCCTTTCTGTTCTCATTATTGGCTGTTACCCCTTTACGTCTCACCAGCAGGTAGAGGGTACACAGTTCCCTAAAACCCCTTCAGCATTTATTGTTTGTAGACTTTTTGCTCAAGGTCAGTCGACTGGTGTAAGTTGAAACTTTTTGTAGATTAGATTGCATGGGTCTAACACTCCCTGAGGTTGAGCTTTTATCCATTTTCCTTTTTTTTAAAAGAGCGTGAGTAAAACTTAACTCTTCCTACTCGCTTCTTGAAACATTTGCCTGTTTTGAATTGTTTTGTCCATTCCCTCCTTCAGCACAATTTTTTAGGGCAGGTGTCCTTTACAGCCCTGAGTCCTTGGGAATGTGAAGTGACCATTAGCTGTGAGTTTAAAGCTGTTCTTGCAGGAAACGGCCACAAGGTGGCAGCATTTCCCCTTTACCATATTTGGTTACTAGGGAAACAGAGCCTTAATGGAAGTGGTGTTCTAGGTTGTAAATTAGAATGGAATGTGCCAGGGAAAAGCCCTTTAAGTTTATGTCTCATTACTTCTTGTTCATATTTGTAGTTTACTTTTTATTTTTTTATCCCAGTAAATATGATTACAATGGTTTGTTTGTTCTAGGTGTGCAAGATGTGGTTCTTTCACACATATACATGTATCTATTCTTCCTCGCATCCTTTTCCCATGTAGGTTATGACACAATGTTGAGTAGTCTTCTCCTGGTCTTCCGTACGTCTTTGGTGGTTATATATTTCACATGGTTTGTATATCTCTGTTAACCCCAATGCGGCAATGTATCCAATCCTCATCCCTTTCTATTTGGTGAACCATAAGTTTTTTAATGAATCTGTGATTGCCTTTCTCTGTGGAAATATCTTCATTGGTATCAATTTTTAAGTAACTCTTAAAAGTGATATGATAGGATATGTGCCTTTTGCTTTCTCACTTACTACACGTGGCGTGATTACGTCTAGACTCATCTATGGTGCTTCAAATAGCATTGTTTCATTTTTTTCACTAGCGAATATTCCATCTGTACATGGAGGAGTTCTTCTTTGTCCATCCATCTGTTGCTGGACTTTTTGGTTACTTCCATATCTTGGCTATTGTAATGGTGTGCAATGCAGATTTGCCTGCCTGTGTCTTTCCAATTCTCTCTTCTTAGGTTATACGTCGAGGAGTGGGCCTGCTGGATCATATGGTAGCTCAATGTTTACCTTTTTAAGGCACCTCCATTCTGTTCTCATTCGTGGCCCTTTCCAAGTTACGTCCCCTTTGATGTTGAGGGTATGCATTTCTCCACAACACCTTCAGCATTTATTGTTTGTAGTTTTCTTGCTGATGGTTATTCTGACAAGTGTGAGCTGATACCTCTCTGTGGTTGAATTCGAATGTGCCACATAATCTGTTGAAATTGAGCTTTAAGGCATGTCCTTTTCTATTTTTCAAGCTGTGATTACCCCTTAGTTCTTCAAAGTGTTCTCTTTAAGTATGTGTCACAGTTTGAAATGTTTTGGCCTTTACCTCCCTCAAGCCATTTTGAGGGCCTGTTTCATTTACAGTTCTGCAGTACTTGTTCCTATGAAGTGACCATTAGCACAGGCTTTAAAGCTGCTTTTGCAGGTAACTGCCAGAGGGCGGCAGCCTTTCTATGTCCCCCACCCTGGTAACTAGGGAAAAGCCCTTGCGGCCTGTGGTGTTTCTCGGTTATAAATTAGAGTGGAGTGTGCCCGGACAAACCCACACAAGCTGATGTCTCCTTACTTTTGTTGGATTTTTACATTTAATTTTTATTTTTTATTGGAGTAATTTTCCACTGTGTACGTGGACCACTTCTACTTTGTGCATTAATCGGTTGATGGACATTTTCATTGCTTCCAAGCGTTGGCTATGGTAAATATTGTTGGAGTGCAGGATTGCCAGGCTGTGACTTTTCGATTCTCATTTTCTCAGGTGATAGGCCCAGCAGTGGGTGTGATTGATTGACTGGTAGCACCGTGTTTCCCTTTGCAAAGCACCTTCTTTGTGTTTTCATTAGTGGCTCTTACCACGTCCCCCTTAGAATCGAGGGTACGCATTTCTCCACAATCGCTTCAGCATTTATTGTTTGCAGCATTTATGCTAATGGCCCTTCTGGCTGCTGTGAGCTGATAGGTTTTTGTAATTTGGGTTTGCATGTCTTTGAAAATTCGTAAAACTCATCATTTTTCTCCACCGTTTTCTTTTCTGTTAAAGAAAAGGAAACAATTGGGAGTACAATAGAACTCTTGAAATTGTGTTCTTGGAAGGTTGCCCTCTTTTGAAATTTTTGGTCGATTTTCCACCCCAGAATTTTTTTAGAAAGCAGGTGTCTTTTACCGAACTGCAAGTTTGGTGAATATTTAGTGACCTTTAGCAATGGGTTTAAAGCTGCTGTTGGAGGAAGTGGCCTCAAGCAGGAAGCTTATCTCCATTCCCATATCTGGGTACTAGGGCAGCAGAGCCTTTCTGGAAGTCGTGTTCCTAGTTTGTAAATTACATTGGAATGTGCATGGAGAAAGCCCCATAAGTTTATGTCTCATTATTTCTTCTTGGTTTTAAATTTTTTTTAAATTGGGGTAAAGCTTAGAATATTGTTTGTCCTAGGTGTACACCATCTGGTTCGTTTGTACATTATATATGTCTATTCAAGTACAGATCCTCTTCCCATGTAAAATGTTACTGAGGGTTCCGCAGACCTCCCTTGCTATATGGTTGGTCTTTTTGAGATATGTATATAATATGTGTTTGTATACGTATAGTAACACTAATCTTAATTTATCCATTCCCCCCACCTTTCCTTTTAGATGAGCATAGTTTGTTTTCTAAGTCTGTGAGTGTCTTTCTCTGTGGAAATATGTTCCTTTGTGTCAGTTATTAGATAACGCCTATAAGTGATATCATAGAATACAGGTCTTTTGCTTTCCGACGTACCTCATGTTTTGTGATTATCTCCAGACTCATTTGTGGTGCCTCAGAGAGCAGTGGTTCATTGTTTTCCATGGCTATTATTCCATTGTGTACATGGACCACTTCTTCTTTATCCATTTACCGGTTGTTGGACATTTGGATTGCTTCACTGTCTTGGCTATTGTGAATAAGGCTGCACTGCAACTTTTGCGGCCTGTGTCTTCTCGATTCTTGTCTTCTCAAGTGAGAGGTCCATTGGTGCGCCTGCTGGATTGAATGGTACCTCCATTTTTACTTTTAAACACAGCTCCTTTCTGTTCTCATTATTGGCTGTTACCCCTTTACGTCTCACCAGCAGGTAGAGGGTACACAGTTCCCTAAAACCCCTTCAGCATTTATTGTTTGTAGACTTTTTGCTCAAGGTCAGTCGACTGGTGTAAGTTGAAACTTTTTGTAGATTAGATTGCATGGGTCTAACACTCCCTGAGGTTGAGCTTTTATCCATTTTCCTTTTTTTTAAAAGAGCGTGAGTAAAACTTAACTCTTCATACTCGCTTCTTGAAACATTTGCCTGTTTTGAATTGTTTTGTCCATTCCCTCCTTCAGCACAATTTTTTAGGGCAGGTGTCCTTTACAGCCCTGAGTCCTTGGGAATGTGAAGTGACCAATAGCTGTGAGTTTAAAGCTGTTCTTGCAGGAAACGGCCACAAGGTGGCAGCATTTCCCCTTTACCATATTTGGTTACTAGGGAAACAGAGCCTTAATGGAAGTGGTGTTCTAGGTTGTAAATTAGAATGGAATGTGCCAGGGAAAAGCCCTTTAAGTTTATGTCTCATTACTTCTTGTTCATATTTGTAGTTTACTTTTTATTTTTTTATCCCAGTAAATATGATTACAATGGTTTGTTTGTTCTAGGTGTGCAAGATGTGGTTCTTTCACACATATACATGTATCTATTCTTCCTCGCATCCTTTTCCCATGTAGGTTATGACACAATGTTGAGTAGTCTTCTCCTGGTCTTCCGTACGTCTTTGGTGGTTATATATTTCACATGGTTTGTATATCTCTGTTAACCCCAATGTGGCAATGTATCCAATCCTCATCCCTTTCTATTTGGTGAACCATAAGTTTTTTAATGAATCTGTGATTGCCTTTCTCTGTGGAAATATCTTCATTGGTATCAATTTTTAAGTAACTCTTAAAAGTGATATGATAGGATATGTGCCTTTTGCTTTCTCACTTACTACACGTGGCGTGATTACGTCTAGACTCATCTATGGTGCTTCAAATAGCATTGTTTCATTTTTTTCACTAGCGAATATTCCATCTGTACATGGAGGAGTTCTTCTTTGTCCATCCATCTGTTGCTGGACTTTTTGGTTACTTCCATGTCTTGGCTATTGTAATGGTGTGCAATGCAGATTTGCCTGCCTGTGTCTTTCCAATTCTCTCTTCTTAGGTTATACGTCGAGGAGTGGGCCTGCTGGATCATATGGTAGCTCAATGTTTACCTTTTTAAGGCACCTCCATTCTGTTCTCATTCGTGGCCCTTTCCAAGTTACGTCCCCTTTGATGTTGAGGGTATGCATTTCTCCACAACACCTTCAGCATTTATTGTTTGTAGTTTTCTTGCTGATGGTTATTCTGACAAGTGTGAGCTGATACCTCTCTGTGGTTGAATTCGAATGTGCCACATAATCTGTTGAAATTGAGCTTTAAGGCATGTCCTTTTCTATTTTTCAAGCTGTGATTACCCCTTAGTTCTTCAAAGTGTTCTCTTTAAGTATGTGTCACATTTTGAAATGTTTTGGCCTTTACCTCCCTCAAGCCATTTTGAGGGCCTGTTTCCTTTACAGTTCTGCAGTACTTGTTCCTATGAAGTGACCATTAGCACGGGCTTTAAAGCTGCTTTTGCAGGTAACTGCCAGAGGGCGGCAGCCTTTCTATGTCCCCCACCCTGGTAACTAGGGAAAAGCCCTTGCGGCCTGTGGTGTTTCTCGGTTATAAATTAGAGTGGAGTGTGCCCGGACAAACCCACACAAGCTGATGTCTCCTTACTTTTGTTGGATTTTTACATTTAATTTTTATTTTTTATTGGAGTAATTTTCCACTGTGTACGTGGACCACTTCTACTTTGTGCATTAATCGGTTGATGGACATTTTCATTGCTTCCAAGTGTTGGCTATGGTAAATATTGTTGGAGTGCAGGATTGCCAGGCTGTGACTTTTCGATTCTCATTTTCTCAGGTGATAGGCCCAGCAGTGGGTGTGATTGATTGACTGGTAGCACCGTGTTTCCCTTTGCAAAGCACCTTCTTTGTGTTTTCATTAGTGGCTCTTACCACGTCCCCCTTAGAATCGAGGGTACGCATTTCTCCACAATCGCTTCAGCATTTATTGTTTGCAGCATTTATGCTAATGGCCCTTCTGGCTGCTGTGAGCTGATAGGTTTTTGTAATTTGGGTTTGCATGTCTTTGAAAATTCGTAAAACTCATCATTTTTCTCCACCGTTTTCTTTTCTGTTAAAAAAAAGGAAACAATTGGGAGTACAATAGAACTCTTGAAATTGTGTTCTTGGAAGGTTGCCCTCTTTTGAAATTTTTGGTCGATTTTCCACCCCAGAATTTTTTTAGAAAGCAGGTGTCTTTTACCGGACTGCAAGTTTGGTGAATATTTAGTGACCTTTGGCAATGGGTTTAAAGCTGCTGTTGGAGGAAGTGGCCTCAAGCAGGAAGCTTATCTCCATTCCCATATCTGGGTACTAGGGCAGCAGAGCCTTTCTGGAAGTCGTGTTCCTAGTTTGTAAATTACATTGGAATGTGCATGGAGAAAGCCCCATAAGTTTATGTCTCATTATTTCTTCTTGGTTTTAATTTTTTTTTAAATTGGGGTAAAGCTTAGAATATTGTTTGTCCTAGGTGTACACCATCTGGTTCGTTTGTACATTATATATGTCTATTCAAGTACAGATCCTCTTCCCATGTAAAATGTTACTGAGGGTTCCGCAGACCTCCCTTGCTATATGGTTGGTCTTTTTGAGATATGTATATAATATGTGTTTGTATACGTATAGTAACACTAATCTTAATTTATCCATTCCCCCCACCTTTCCTTTTAGATGAGCATAGTTTGTTTTCTAAGTCTGTGAGTGTCTTTCTCTGTGGAAATATGTTCCTTTGTGTCAGTTATTAGATAACGCCTATAAGTGATATCATAGAATACAGGTCTTTTGCTTTCCGACGTACCTCATGTTTTGTGATTATCTCCAGACTCATTTGTGGTGCCTCAGAGAGCAGTGGTTCATTGTTTTCCATGGCTATTATTCCATTGTGTACATGGACCACTTCTTCTTTATCCATTTACCGGTTGTTGGACATTTGGATTGCTTCACTGTCTTGGCTATTGTGAATAAGGCTGCACTGCAACTTTTGCGGCCTGTGTCTTCTCGATTCTTGTCTTCTCAAGTGAGAGGTCCATTGGTGCGCCTGCTGGATTGAATGGTACCTCCATTTTTACTTTTAAACACAGCTTCTTTCTGTTCTCATTATTGGCTGTTACCCCTTTACGTCTCACCAGCAGGTAGAGGGTACACAGTTCCCTAAAACCCCTTCAGCATTTATTGTTTGTAGACTTTTTGCTCAAGGTCAGTCGACTGGTGTAAGTTGAAACTTTTTGTAGATTAGATTGCATGGGTCTAACACTCCCTGAGGTTGAGCTTTTATCCATTTTCCTTTTTTTTAAAAGAGCGTGAGTAAAACTTAACTCTTCCTACTCGCTTCTTGAAACATTTGCCTGTTTTGAATTGTTTTGTCCATTCCCTCCTTCAGCACAATTTTTTAGGGCAGGTGTCCTTTACAGCCCTGAGTCCTTGGGAATGTGAAGTGTCCATTAGCTGTGAGTTTAAAGCTGTTCTTGCAGGAAACGGCCACAAGGTGGCAGCATTTCCCCTTTACCATATTTGGTTACTAGGGAAACAGAGCCTTAATGGAAGTGGTGTTCTAGGTTGTAAATTAGAATGGAATGTGCCAGGGAAAAGCCCTTTAAGTTTATGTCTCATTACTTCTTGTTCATATTTGTAGTTTACTTTTTATTTTTTTATCCCAGTAAATATGATTACAATGGTTTGTTTGTTCTAGGTGTGCAAGATGTGGTTCTTTCACACATATACATGTATCTATTCTTCCTCGCATCCTTTTCCCATGTAGGTTATGACACAATGTTGAGTAGTCTTCTCCTGGTCTTCCGTACGTCTTTGGTGGTTATATATTTCACATGGTTTGTATATCTCTGTTAACCCCAATGTGGCAATGTATCCAATCCTCATCCCTTTCTATTTGGTGAACCATAAGTTTTTTAATGAATCTGTGATTGCCTTTCTCTGTGGAAATATCTTCATTGGTATCAATTTTTAAGTAACTCTTAAAAGTGATATGATAGGATATGTGCCTTTTGCTTTCTCACTTACTACACGTGGCGTGATTACGTCTAGACTCATCTATGGTGCTTCAAATAGCATTGTTTCATTTTTTTCACTAGCGAATATTCCATCTGTACATGGAGGAGTTCTTCTTTGTCCATCCATCTGTTGCTGGACTTTTTGGTTACTTCCATATCTTGGCTATTGTAATGGTGTGCAATGCAGATTTGCCTGCCTGTGTCTTTCCAATTCTCTCTTCTTAGGTTATACGTCGAGGAGTGGGCCTGCTGGATCATATGGTAGCTCAATGTTTACCTTTTTAAGGCACCTCCATTCTGTTCTCATTCGTGGCCCTTTCCAAGTTACGTCCCCTTTGATGTTGAGGGTATGCATTTCTCCACAACACCTTCAGCATTTATTGTTTGTAGTTTTCTTGCTGATGGTTATTCTGACAAGTGTGAGCTGATACCTCTCTGTGGTTGAATTCGAATGTGCCACATAATCTGTTGAAATTGAGCTTTAAGGCATGTCCTTTTCTATTTTTCAAGCTGTGATTACCCCTTAGTTCTTCAAAGTGTTCTCTTTAAGTATGTGTCACAGTTTGAAATGTTTTGGCCTTTACCTCCCTCAAGCCATTTTGAGGGCCTGTTTCATTTACAGTTCTGCAGTACTTGTTCCTATGAAGTGACCATTAGCACAGGCTTTAAAGCTGCTTTTGCAGGTAACTGCCAGAGGGCGGCAGCCTTTCTATGTCCCCCACCCTGGTAACTAGGGAAAAGCCCTTGCGGCCTGTGGTGTTTCTCGGTTATAAATTAGAGTGGAGTGTGCCCGGACAAACCCACACAAGCTGATGTCTCCTTACTTTTGTTGGATTTTTACATTTAATTTTTATTTTTTATTGGAGTAATTTTCCACTGTGTACGTGGACCACTTCTACTTTGTGCATTAATCGGTTGATGGACATTTTCATTGCTTCCAAGTGTTGGCTATGGTAAATATTGTTGGAGTGCAGGATTGCCAGGCTGTGACTTTTCGATTCTCATTTTCTCAGGTGATAGGCCCAGCAGTGGGTGTGATTGATTGACTGGTAGCACCGTGTTTCCCTTTGCAAAGCACCTTCTTTGTGTTTTCATTAGTGGCTCTTACCACGTCCCCCTTAGAATCGAGGGTACGCATTTCTCCACAATCGCTTCAGCATTTATTGTTTGCAGCATTTATGCTAATGGCCCTTCTGGCTGCTGTGAGCTGATAGGTTTTTGTAATTTGGGTTTGCATGTCTTTGAAAATTCGTAAAACTCATCATTTTTCTCCACCGTTTTCTTTTCTGTTAAAAAAAAGGAAACAATTGGGAGTACAATAGAACTCTTGAAATTGTGTTCTTGGAAGGTTGCCCTCTTTTGAAATTTTTGGTCGATTTTCCACCCCAGAATTTTTTTAGAAAGCAGGTGTCTTTTACCGAACTGCAAGTTTGGTGAATATTTAGTGACCTTTGGCAATGGGTTTAAAGCTGCTGTTGGAGGAAGTGGCCTCAAGCAGGAAGCTTATCTCCATTCCCATATCTGGGTACTAGGGCAGCAGAGCCTTTCTGGAAGTCGTGTTCCTAGTTTGTAAATTACATTGGAATGTGCATGGAGAAAGCCCCATAAGTTTATGTCTCATTATTTCTTCTTGGTTTTAAATTTTTTTTAAATTGGGGTAAAGCTTAGAATATTGTTTGTCCTAGGTGTACACCATCTGGTTCGTTTGTACATTATATATGTCTATTCAAGTACAGATCCTCTTCCCATGTAAAATGTTACTGAGGGTTCCGCAGACCTCCCTTGCTATATGGTTGGTCTTTTTGAGATATGTATATAATATGTGTTTGTATACGTATAGTAACACTAATCTTAATTTATACATTCCCCCCACCTTTCCTTTTAGATGAGCATAGTTTGTTTTCTAAGTCTGTGAGTGTCTTTCTCTGTGGAAATATGTTCCTTTGTGTCAGTTATTAGATAACGCCTATAAGTGATATCATAGAATACAGGTCTTTTGCTTTCCGACGTACCTCATGTTTTGTGATTATCTCCAGACTCATTTGTGGTGCCTCAGAGAGCAGTGGTTCATTGTTTTCCATGGCTATTATTCCATTGTGTACATGGACCACTTCTTCTTTATCCATTTACCGGTTGTTGGACATTTGGATTGCTTCACTGTCTTGGCTATTGTGAATAAGGCTGCACTGCAACTTTTGCGGCCTGTGTCTTCTCGATTCTTGTCTTCTCAAGTGAGAGGTCCATTGGTGCGCCTGCTGGATTGAATGGTACCTCCATTTTTACTTTTAAACACAGCTCCTTTCTGTTCTCATTATTGGCTGTTACCCCTTTACGTCTCACCAGCAGGTAGAGGGTACACAGTTCCCTAAAACCCCTTCAGCATTTATTGTTTGTAGACTTTGTGCTCAAGGTCAGTCGACTGGTGTAAGTTGAAACTTTTTGTAGATTAGATTGCATGGGTCTAACACTCCCTGAGGTTGAGCTTTTATCCATTTTCCTTTTTTTTAAAAGAGCGTGAGTAAAACTTAACTCTTCATACTCGCTTCTTGAAACATTTGCCTGTTTTGAATTGTTTTGTCCATTCCCTCCTTCAGCACAATTTTTTAGGGCAGGTGTCCTTTACAGCCCTGAGTCCTTGGGAATGTGAAGTGACCAATAGCTGTGAGTTTAAAGCTGTTCTTGCAGGAAACGGCCACAAGGTGGCAGCATTTCCCCTTTACCATATTTGGTTACTAGGGAAACAGAGCCTTAATGGAAGTGGTGTTCTAGGTTGTAAATTAGAATGGAATGTGCCAGGGAAAAGCCCTTTAAGTTTATGTCTCATTACTTCTTGTTCATATTTGTAGTTTACTTTTTATTTTTTTATCCCAGTAAATATGATTACAATGGTTTATTTGTTCTAGGTGTGCAAGATGTGGTTCTTTCACACATATACATGTATCTATTCTTCCTCGCATCCTTTTCCCATGTAGGTTATGACACAATGTTGAGTAGTCTTCTCCTGGTCTTCCGTACGTCTTTGGTGGTTATATATTTCACATGGTTTGTATATCTCTGTTAACCCCAATGTGGCAATGTATCCAATCCTCATCCCTTTCTATTTGGTGAACCATAAGTTTTTTAATGAATCTGTGATTGCCTTTCTCTGTGGAAATATCTTCATTGGTATCAATTTTTAAGTAACTCTTAAAAGTGATATGATAGGATATGTGCCTTTTGCTTTCTCACTTACTACACGTGGCGTGATTACGTCTAGACTCATCTATGGTGCTTCAAATAGCATTGTTTCATTTTTTTCACTAGCGAATATTCCATCTGTACATGGAGGAGTTCTTCTTTGTCCATCCATCTGTTGCTGGACTTTTTGGTTACTTCCATGTCTTGGCTATTGTAATGGTGTGCAATGCAGATTTGCCTGCCTGTGTCTTTCCAATTCTCTCTTCTTAGGTTATACGTCGAGGAGTGGGCCTGCTGGATCATATGGTAGCTCAATGTTTACCTTTTTAAGGCACCTCCATTCTGTTCTCATTCGTGGCCCTTTCCAAGTTACGTCCCCTTTGATGTTGAGGGTATGCATTTCTCCACAACACCTTCAGCATTTATTGTTTGTAGTTTTCTTGCTGATGGTTATTCTGACAAGTGTGAGCTGATACCTCTCTGTGGTTGAATTCGAATGTGCCACATAATCTGTTGAAATTGAGCTTTAAGGCATGTCCTTTTCTATTTTTCAAGCTGTGATTACCCCTTAGTTCTTCAAAGTGTTCTCTTTAAGTATGTGTCACAGTTTGAAATGTTTTGGCCTTTACCTCCCTCAAGCCATTTTTGAGGGCCTGTTTCATTTACAGTTCTGCAGTACTTGTTCCTATGAAGTGACCATTAGCACAGGCTTTAAAGCTGCTTTTGCAGGTAACTGCCAGAGGGCGGCAGCCTTTCTATGTCCCCCACCCTGGTAACTAGGGAAAAGCCCTTGCGGCCTGTGGTGTTTCTCGGTTATAAATTAGAGTGGAGTGTGCCCGGACAAACCCACACAAGCTGATGTCTCCTTACTTTTGTTGGATTTTTACATTTAATTTTTATTTTTTATTGGAGTAATTTTCCACTGTGTACGTGGACCACTTCTACTTTGTGCATTAATCGGTTGATGGACATGTTCATTGCTTCCAAGTGTTGGCTATGGTAAATATTGTTGGAGTGCAGGATTGCCAGGCTGTGACTTTTCGATTCTCATTTTCTCAGGTGATAGGCCCAGCAGTGGGTGTGATTGATTGACTGGTAGCACCGTGTTTCCCTTTGCAAAGCACCTTCTTTGTGTTTTCATTAGTGGCTCTTACCACGTCCCCCTTAGAATCGAGGGTACGCATTTCTCCACAATCGCTTCAGCATTTATTGTTTGCAGCATTTATGCTAATGGCCCTTCTGGCTGCTGTGAGCTGATAGGTTTTTGTAATTTGGGTTTGCATGTCTTTGAAAATTCGTAAAACTCATCATTTTTCTCCACCGTTTTCTTTTCTGTTAAAAAAAAGGAAACAATTGGGAGTACAATAGAACTCTTGAAATTGTGTTCTTGGAAGGTTGCCCTCTTTTGAAATTTTTGGTCGATTTTCCACCCCAGAATTTTTTTAGAAAGCAGGTGTCTTTTACCGAACTGCAAGTTTGGTGAATATTTAGTGACCTTTAGCAATGGGTTTAAAGCTGCTGTTGGAGGAAGTGGCCTCAAGCAGGAAGCTTATCTCCATTCCCATATCTGGGTACTAGGGCAGCAGAGCCTTTCTGGAAGTCGTGTTCCTAGTTTGTAAATTACATTGGAATGTGCATGGAGAAAGCCCCATAAGTTTATGTCTCATTATTTCTTCTTGGTTTTAAATTTTTTTTTAAATTGGGGTAAAGCTTAGAATATTGTTTGTCCTAGGTGTACACCATCTGGTTCGTTTGTACATTATATATGTCTATTCAAGTACAGATCCTCTTCCCATGTAAAATGTTACTGAGGGTTCCGCAGACCTCCCTTGCTATATGGTTGGTCTTTTTGAGATATGTATATAATATGTGTTTGTATACGTATAGTAACACTAATCTTAATTTATACATTCCCCCCACCTTTCCTTTTAGATGAGCATAGTTTGTTTTCTAAGTCTGTGAGTGTCTTTCTCTGTGGAAATATGTTCCTTTGTGTCAGTTATTAGATAACGCCTATAAGTGATATCATAGAATACAGGTCTTTTGCTTTCCGACGTACCTCATGTTTTGTGATTATCTCCAGACTCATTTGTGGTGCCTCAGAGAGCAGTGGTTCATTGTTTTCCATGGCTATTATTCCATTGTGTACATGGACCACTTCTTCTTTATCCATTTACCGGTTGTTGGACATTTGGATTGCTTCACTGTCTTGGCTATTGTGAATAAGGCTGCACTGCAACTTTTGCGGCCTGTGTCTTCTCGATTCTTGTCTTCTCAAGTGAGAGGTCCATTGGTGCGCCTGCTGGATTGAATGGTACCTCCATTTTTACTTTTAAACACAGCTCCTTTCTGTTCTCATTATTGGCTGTTACCCCTTTACGTCTCACCAGCAGGTAGAGGGTACACAGTTCCCTAAAACCCCTTCAGCATTTATTGTTTGTAGACTTTTTGCTCAAGGTCAGTCGACTGGTGTAAGTTGAAACTTTTTGTAGATTAGATTGCATGGGTCTAACACTCCCTGAGGTTGAGCTTTTATCCATTTTCCTTTTTTTTAAAAGAGCGTGAGTAAAACTTAACTCTTCCTACTCGCTTCTTGAAACATTTGCCTGTTTTGAATTGTTTTGTCCATTCCCTCCTTCAGCACAATTTTTTAGGGCAGGTGTCCTTTACAGCCCTGAGTCCTTGGGAATGTGAAGTGACCATTAGCTGTGAGTTTAAAGCTGTTCTTGCAGGAAACGGCCACAAGGTGGCAGCATTTCCCCTTTACCATATTTGGTTACTAGGGAAACAGAGCCTTAATGGAAGTGGTGTTCTAGGTTGTAAATTAGAATGGAATGTGCCAGGGAAAAGCCCTTTAAGTTTATGTCTCATTACTTCTTGTTCATATTTGTAGTTTACTTTTTATTTTTTTATCCCAGTAAATATGATTACAATGGTTTGTTTGTTCTAGGTGTGCAAGATGTGGTTCTTTCACACATATACATGTATCTATTCTTCCTCGCATCCTTTTCCCATGTAGGTTATGACACAATGTTGAGTAGTCTTCTCCTGGTCTTCCGTACGTCTTTGGTGGTTATATATTTCACATGGTTTGTATATCTCTGTTAACCCCAATGTGGCAATGTATCCAATCCTCATCCCTTTCTATTTGGTGAACCATAAGTTTTTTAATGAATCTGTGATTGCCTTTCTCTGTGGAAATATCTTCATTGGTATCAATTTTTAAGTAACTCTTAAAAGTGATATGATAGGATATGTGCCTTTTGCTTTCTCACTTACTACACGTGGCGTGATTACGTCTAGACTCATCTATGGTGCTTCAAATAGCATTGTTTCATTTTTTTCACTAGCGAATATTCCATCTGTACATGGAGGAGTTCTTCTTTGTCCATCCATCTGTTGCTGGACTTTTTGGTTACTTCCATATGTTGGCTATTGTAATGGTGTGCAATGCAGATTTGCCTGCCTGTGTCTTTCCAATTCTCTCTTCTTAGGTTATACGTCGAGGAGTGGGCCTGCTGGATCATATGGTAGCTCAATGTTTACCTTTTTAAGGCACCTCCATTCTGTTCTCATTCGTGGCCCTTTCCAAGTTACGTCCCCTTTGATGTTGAGGGTATGCATTTCTCCACAACACCTTCAGCATTTATTGTTTGTAGTTTTCTTGCTGATGGTTATTCTGACAAGTGTGAGCTGATACCTCTCTGTGGTTGAATTCGAATGTGCCACATAATCTGTTGAAATTGAGCTTTAAGGCATGTCCTTTTCTATTTTTCAAGCTGTGATTACCCCTTAGTTCTTCAAAGTGTTCTCTTTAAGTATGTGTCACAGTTTGAAATGTTTTGGCCTTTACCTCCCTCAAGCCATTTTGAGGGCCTGTTTCATTTACAGTTCTGCAGTACTTGTTCCTATGAAGTGACCATTAGCACAGGCTTTAAAGCTGCTTTTGCAGGTAACTGCCAGAGGGCGGCAGCCTTTCTATGTCCCCCACCCTGGTAACTAGGGAAAAGCCCTTGCGGCCTGTGGTGTTTCTCGGTTATAAATTAGAGTGGAGTGTGCCCGGACAAACCCACACAAGCTGATGTCTCCTTACTTTTGTTGGATTTTTACATTTAATTTTTATTTTTTATTGGAGTAATTTTCCACTGTGTACGTGGACCACTTCTACTTTGTGCATTAATCGGTTGATGGACATTTTCATTGCTTCCAAGTGTTGGCTATGGTAAATATTGTTGGAGTGCAGGATTGCCAGGCTGTGACTTTTCGATTCTCATTTTCTCAGGTGATAGGCCCAGCAGTGGGTGTGATTGATTGACTGGTAGCACCGTGTTTCCCTTTGCAAAGCACCTTCTTTGTGTTTTCATTAGTGGCTCTTACCACGTCCCCCTTAGAATCGAGGGTACGCATTTCTCCACAATCGCTTCAGCATTTATTGTTTGCAGCATTTATGCTAATGGCCCTTCTGGCTGCTGTGAGCTGATAGGTTTTTGTAATTTGGGTTTGCATGTCTTTGAAAATTCGTAAAACTCATCATTTTTCTCCACCGTTTTCTTTTCTGTTAAAAAAAAGGAAACAATTGGGAGTACAATAGAACTCTTGAAATTGTGTTCTTGGAAGGTTGCCCTCTTTTGAAATTTTTGGTCGATTTTCCACCCCAGAATTTTTTTAGAAAGCAGGTGTCTTTTACCGAACTGCAAGTTTGGTGAATATTTAGTGACCTTTGGCAATGGGTTTAAAGCTGCTGTTGGAGGAAGTGGCCTCAAGCAGGAAGCTTATCTCCATTCCCATATCTGGGTACTAGGGCAGCAGAGCCTTTCTGGAAGTCGTGTTCCTAGTTTGTAAATTACATTGGAATGTGCATGGAGAAAGCCCCATAAGTTTATGTCTCATTATTTCTTCTTGGTTTTAAATTTTTTTTAAATTGGGGTAAAGCTTAGAATATTGTTTGTCCTAGGTGTACACCATCTGGTTCGTTTGTACATTATATATGTCTATTCAAGTACAGATCCTCTTCCCATGTAAAATGTTACTGAGGGTTCCGCAGACCTCCCTTGCTATATGGTTGGTCTTTTTGAGATATGTATATAATATGTGTTTGTATACGTATAGTAACACTAATCTTAATTTATACATTCCCCCCACCTTTCCTTTTAGATGAGCATAGTTTGTTTTCTAAGTCTGTGAGTGTCTTTCTCTGTGGAAATATGTTCCTTTGTGTCAGTTATTAGATAACGCCTATAAGTGATATCATAGAATACAGGTCTTTTGCTTTCCGACGTACCTCATGTTTTGTGATTATCTCCAGACTCATTTGTGGTGCCTCAGAGAGCAGTGGTTCATTGTTTTCCATGGCTATTATTCCATTGTGTACATGGACCACTTCTTCTTTATCCATTTACCGGTTGTTGGACATTTGGATTGCTTCACTGTCTTGGCTATTGTGAATAAGGCTGCACTGCAACTTTTGCGGCCTGTGTCTTCTCGATTCTTGTCTTCTCAAGTGAGAGGTCCATTGGTGCGCCTGCTGGATTGAATGGTACCTCCATTTTTACTTTTAAACACAGCTCCTTTCTGTTCTCATTATTGGCTGTTACCCCTTTACGTCTCACCAGCAGGTAGAGGGTACACAGTTCCCTAAAACCCCTTCAGCATTTATTGTTTGTAGACTTTTTGCTCAAGGTCAGTCGACTGGTGTAAGTTGAAACTTTTTGTAGATTAGATTGCATGGGTCTAACACTCCCTGAGGTTGAGCTTTTATCCATTTTCCTTTTTTTTAAAAGAGCGTGAGTAAAACTTAACTCTTCCTACTCTCTTCTTGAAACATTTGCCTGTTTTGAATTGTTTTGTCCATTCCCTCCTTCAGCACAATTTTTTAGGGCAGGTGTCCTTTACAGCCCTGAGTCCTTGGGAATGTGAAGTGACCATTAGCTGTGAGTTTAAAGCTGTTCTTGCAGGAAACGGCCACAAGGTGGCAGCATTTCCCCTTTACCATATTTGGTTACTAGGGAAACAGAGCCTTAATGGAAGTGGTGTTCTAGGTTGTAAATTAGAATGGAATGTGCCAGGGAAAAGCCCTTTAAGTTTATGTCTCATTACTTCTTGTTCATATTTGTAGTTTACTTTTTATTTTTTTATCCCAGTAAATATGATTACAATGGTTTGTTTGTTCTAGGTGTGCAAGATGTGGTTCTTTCACACATATACATGCATCTATTCTTCCTCGCATCCTTTTCCCATGTAGGTTATGACACAATGTTGAGTAGTCTTCTCCTGGTCTTCCGTACGTCTTTGGTGGTTATATATTTCACATGGTTTGTATATCTCTGTTAACCCCAATGTGGCAATGTATCCAATCCTCATCCCTTTCTATTTGGTGAACCATAAGTTTTTTAATGAATCTGTGATTGCCTTTCTCTGTGGAAATATCTTCATTGGTATCAATTTTTAAGTAACTCTTAAAAGTGATATGATAGGATATGTGCCTTTTGCTTTCTCACTTACTACACGTGGCGTGATTACGTCTAGACTCATCTATGGTGCTTCAAATAGCATTGTTTCATTTTTTTCACTAGCGAATATTCCATCTGTACATGGAGGAGTTCTTCTTTGTCCATCCATCTGTTGCTGGACTTTTTGGTTACTTCCATATGTTGGCTATTGTAATGGTGTGCAATGCAGATTTGCCTGCCTGTGTCTTTCCAATTCTCTCTTCTTAGGTTATACGTCGAGGAGTGGGCCTGCTGGATCATATGGTAGCTCAATGTTTACCTTTTTAAGGCACCTCCATTCTGTTCTCATTCGTGGCCCTTTCCAAGTTACGTCCCCTTTGATGTTGAGGGTATGCATTTCTCCACAACACCTTCAGCATTTATTGTTTGTAGTTTTCTTGCTGATGGTTATTCTGACAAGTGTGAGCTGATACCTCTCTGTGGTTGAATTCGAATGTGCCACATAATCTGTTGAAATTGAGCTTTAAGGCATGTCCTTTTCTATTTTTCAAGCTGTGATTACCCCTTAGTTCTTCAAAGTGTTCTCTTTAAGTATGTGTCACAGTTTGAAATGTTTTGGCCTTTACCTCCCTCAAGCCATTTTTGAGGGCCTGTTTCATTTACAGTTCTGCAGTACTTGTTCCTATGAAGTGACCATTAGCACAGGCTTTAAAGCTGCTTTTGCAGGTAACTGCCAGAGGGCGGCAGCCTTTCTATGTCCCCCACCCTGGTAACTAGGGAAAAGCCCTTGCGGCCTGTGGTGTTTCTCGGTTATAAATTAGAGTGGAGTGTGCCCGGACAAACCCACACAAGCTGATGTCTCCTTACTTTTGTTGGATTTTTACATTTAATTTTTATTTTTTATTGGAGTAATTTTCCACTGGGTACGTGGACCACTTCTACTTTGTGCATTAATCGGTTGATGGACATGTTCATTGCTTCCAAGTGTTGGCTATGGTAAATATTGTTGGAGTGCAGGATTGCCAGGCTGTGACTTTTCGATTCTCATTTTCTCAGGTGATAGGCCCAGCAGTGGGTGTGATTGATTGACTGGTAGCACCGTGTTTCCCTTTGCAACGCACCTTCTTTGTGTTTTCATTAGTGGCTCTTACCACGTCCCCCTTAGAATCGAGGGTACGCATTTCTCCACAATCGCTTCAGCATTTATTGTTTGCAGCATTTATGCTAATGGCCCTTCTGGCTGCTGTGAGCTGATAGGTTTTTGTAATTTGGGTTTGCATGTCTTTGAAAATTCGTAAAACTCATCATTTTTCTCCACCGTTTTCTTTTCTGTTAAAAAAAAGGAAACAATTGGGAGTACAATAGAACTCTTGAAATTGTGTTCTTGGAAGGTTGCCCTCTTTTGAAATTTTTGGTCGATTTTCCACCCCAGAATTTTTTTAGAAAGCAGGTGTCTTTTACCGAACTGCAAGTTTGGTGAATATTTAGTGACCTTTAGCAATGGGTTTAAAGCTGCTGTTGGAGGAAGTGGCCTCAAGCAGGAAGCTTATCTCCATTCCCATATCTGGGTACTAGGGCAGCAGAGCCTTTCTGGAAGTCGTGTTCCTAGTTTGTAAATTACATTGGAATGTGCATGGAGAAAGCCCCATAAGTTTATGTCTCATTATTTCTTCTTGGTTTTAAATTTTTTTTAAATTGGGGTAAAGCTTAGAATATTGTTTGTCCTAGGTGTACACCATCTGGTTCGTTTGTACATTATATATGTCTATTCAAGTACAGATCCTCTTCCCATGTAAAATGTTACTGAGGGTTCCGCAGACCTCCCTTGCTATATGGTTGGTCTTTTTGAGATATGTATATAATATGTGTTTGTATACGTATAGTAACACTAATCTTAATTTATCCATTCCCCCCACCTTTCCTTTTAGATGAGCATAGTTTGTTTTCTAAGTCTGTGAGTGTCTTTCTCTGTGGAAATATGTTCCTTTGTGTCAGTTATTAGATAACGCCTATAAGTGATATCATAGAATACAGGTCTTTTGCTTTCCGACGTACCTCATGTTTTGTGATTATCTCCAGACTCATTTGTGGTGCCTCAGAGAGCAGTGGTTCATTGTTTTCCATGGCTATTATTCCATTGTGTACATGGACCACTTCTTCTTTATCCATTTACCGGTTGTTGGACATTTGGATTGCTTCACTGTCTTGGCTATTGTGAATAAGGCTGCACTGCAACTTTTGCGGCCTGTGTCTTCTCGATTCTTGTCTTCTCAAGTGAGAGGTCCATTGGTGCGCCTGCTGGATTGAATGGTACCTCCATTTTTACTTTTAAACACAGCTCCTTTCTGTTCTCATTATTGGCTGTTACCCCTTTACGTCTCACCAGCAGGTAGAGGGTACACAGTTCCCTAAAACCCCTTCAGCATTTATTGTTTGTAGACTTTTTGCTCAAGGTCAGTCGACTGGTGTAAGTTGAAACTTTTTGTAGATTAGATTGCATGGGTCTAACACTCCCTGAGGTTGAGCTTTTATCCATTTTCCTTTTTTTTAAAAGAGCGTGAGTAAAACTTAACTCTTCATACTCGCTTCTTGAAACATTTGCCTGTTTTGAATTGTTTTGTCCATTCCCTCCTTCAGCACAATTTTTTAGGGCAGGTGTCCTTTACAGCCCTGAGTCCTTGGGAATGTGAAGTGACCAATAGCTGTGAGTTTAAAGCTGTTCTTGCAGGAAACGGCCACAAGGTGGCAGCATTTCCCCTTTACCATATTTGGTTACTAGGGAAACCGAGCCTTAATGGAAGTGGTGTTCTAGGTTGTAAATTAGAATGGAATGTGCCAGGGAAAAGCCCTTTAAGTTTATGTCTCATTACTTCTTGTTCATATTTGTAGTTTACTTTTTATTTTTTTATCCCAGTAAATATGATTACAATGGTTTGTTTGTTCTAGGTGTGCAAGATGTGGTTCTTTCACACATATACATGTATCTATTCTTCCTCGCATCCTTTTCCCATGTAGGTTATGACACAATGTTGAGTAGTCTTCTCCTGGTCTTCCGTACGTCTTTGGTGGTTATATATTTCACATGGTTTGTATATCTCTGTTAACCCCAATGTGGCAATGTATCCAATCCTCATCCCTTTCTATTTGGTGAACCATAAGTTTTTTAATGAATCTGTGATTGCCTTTCTCTGTGGAAATATCTTCATTGGTATCAATTTTTAAGTAACTCTTAAAAGTGATATGATAGGATATGTGCCTTTTGCTTTCTCACTTACTACACGTGGCGTGATTACGTCTAGACTCATCTATGGTGCTTCAAATAGCATTGTTTCATTTTTTTCACTAGCGAATATTCCATCTGTACATGGAGGAGTTCTTCTTTGTCCATCCATCTGTTGCTGGACTTTTTGGTTACTTCCATGTCTTGGCTATTGTAATGGTGTGCAATGCAGATTTGCCTGCCTGTGTCTTTCCAATTCTCTCTTCTTAGGTTATACGTCGAGGAGTGGGCCTGCTGGATCATATGGTAGCTCAATGTTTACCTTTTTAAGGCACCTCCATTCTGTTCTCATTCGTGGCCCTTTCCAAGTTACGTCCCCTTTGATGTTGAGGGTATGCATTTCTCCACAACACCTTCAGCATTTATTGTTTGTAGTTTTCTTGCTGATGGTTATTCTGACAAGTGTGAGCTGATACCTCTCTGTGGTTGAATTCGAATGTGCCACATAATCTGTTGAAATTGAGCTTTAAGGCATGTCCTTTTCTATTTTTCAAGCTGTGATTACCCCTTAGTTCTTCAAAGTGTTCTCTTTAAGTATGTGTCACATTTTGAAATGTTTTGGCCTTTACCTCCCTCAAGCCATTTTGAGGGCCTGTTTCCTTTACAGTTCTGCAGTACTTGTTCCTATGAAGTGACCATTAGCACGGGCTTTAAAGCTGCTTTTGCAGGTAACTGCCAGAGGGCGGCAGCCTTTCTATGTCCCCCACCCTGGTAACTAGGGAAAAGCCCTTGCGGCCTGTGGTGTTTCTCGGTTATAAATTAGAGTGGAGTGTGCCCGGACAAACCCACACAAGCTGATGTCTCCTTACTTTTGTTGGATTTTTACATTTAATTTTTATTTTTTATTGGAGTAATTTTCCACTGTGTACGTGGACCACTTCTACTTTGTGCATTAATCGGTTGATGGACATGTTCATTGCTTCCAAGTGTTGGCTATGGTAAATATTGTTGGAGTGCAGGATTGCCAGGCTGTGACTTTTCGATTCTCATTTTCTCAGGTGATAGGCCCAGCAGTGGGTGTGATTGATTGACTGGTAGCACCGTGTTTCCCTTTGCAAAGCACCTTCTTTGTGTTTTCATTAGTGGCTCTTACCACGTCCCCCTTAGAATCGAGGGTACGCATTTCTCCACAATCGCTTCAGCATTTATTGTTTGCAGCATTTATGCTAATGGCCCTTCTGGCTGCTGTGAGCTGATAGGTTTTTGTAATTTGGGTTTGCATGTCTTTGAAAATTCGTAAAACTCATCATTTTTCTCCACCGTTTTCTTTTCTGTTAAAAAAAAGGAAACAATTGGGAGTACAATAGAACTCTTGAAATTGTGTTCTTGGAAGGTTGCCCTCTTTTGAAATTTTTGGTCGATTTTCCACCCCAGAATTTTTTTAGAAAGCAGGTGTCTTTTACCGGACTGCAAGTTTGGTGAATATTTAGTGACCTTTGGCAATGGGTTTAAAGCTGCTGTTGGAGGAAGTGGCCTCAAGCAGGAAGCTTATCTCCATTCCCATATCTGGGTACTAGGGCAGCAGAGCCTTTCTGGAAGTCGTGTTCCTAGTTTGTAAATTACATTGGAATGTGCATGGAGAAAGCCCCATAAGTTTATGTCTCATTATTTCTTCTTGGTTTTAATTTTTTTTTAAATTGGGGTAAAGCTTAGAATATTGTTTGTCCTAGGTGTACACCATCTGGTTCGTTTGTACATTATATATGTCTATTCAAGTACAGATCCTCTTCCCATGTAAAATGTTACTGAGGGTTCCGCAGACCTCCCTTGCTATATGGTTGGTCTTTTTGAGATATGTATATAATATGTGTTTGTATACGTATAGTAACACTAATCTTAATTTATCCATTCCCCCCACCTTTCCTTTTAGATGAGCATAGTTTGTTTTCTAAGTCTGTGAGTGTCTTTCTCTGTGGAAATATGTTCCTTTGTGTCAGTTATTAGATAACGCCTATAAGTGATATCATAGAATACAGGTCTTTTGCTTTCCGACGTACCTCATGTTTTGTGATTATCTCCAGACTCATTTGTGGTGCCTCAGAGAGCAGTGGTTCATTGTTTTCCATGGCTATTATTCCATTGTGTACATGGACCACTTCTTCTTTATCCATTTACCGGTTGTTGGACATTTGGATTGCTTCACTGTCTTGGCTATTGTGAATAAGGCTGCACTGCAACTTTTGCGGCCTGTGTCTTCTCGATTCTTGTCTTCTCAAGTGAGAGGTCCATTGGTGCGCCTGCTGGATTGAATGGTACCTCCATTTTTACTTTTAAACACAGCTCCTTTCTGTTCTCATTATTGGCTGTTACCCCTTTACGTCTCACCAGCAGGTAGAGGGTACACAGTTCCCTAAAACCCCTTCAGCATTTATTGTTTGTAGACTTTTTGCTCAAGGTCAGTCGACTGGTGTAAGTTGAAACTTTTTGTAGATTAGATTGCATGGGTCTAACACTCCCTGAGGTTGAGCTTTTATCCATTTTCCTTTTTTTTAAAAGAGCGTGAGTAAAACTTAACTCTTCCTACTCGCTTCTTGAAACATTTGCCTGTTTTGAATTGTTTTGTCCATTCCCTCCTTCAGCACAATTTTTTAGGGCAGGTGTCCTTTACAGCCCTGAGTCCTTGGGAATGTGAAGTGACCATTAGCTGTGAGTTTAAAGCTGTTCTTGCAGGAAACGGCCACAAGGTGGCAGCATTTCCCCTTTACCATATTTGGTTACTAGGGAAACAGAGCCTTAATGGAAGTGGTGTTCTAGGTTGTAAATTAGAATGGAATGTGCCAGGGAAAAGCCCTTTAAGTTTATGTCTCATTACTTCTTGTTCATATTTGTAGTTTACTTTTTATTTTTTTATCCCAGTAAATATGATTACAATGGTTTGTTTGTTCTAGGTGTGCAAGATGTGGTTCTTTCACACATATACATGTATCTATTCTTCCTCGCATCCTTTTCCCATGTAGGTTATGACACAATGTTGAGTAGTCTTCTCCTGGTCTTCCGTACGTCTTTGGTGGTTATATATTTCACATGGTTTGTATATCTCTGTTAACCCCAATGCGGCAATGTATCCAATCCTCATCCCTTTCTATTTGGTGAACCATAAGTTTTTTAATGAATCTGTGATTGCCTTTCTCTGTGGAAATATCTTCATTGGTATCAATTTTTAAGTAACTCTTAAAAGTGATATGATAGGATATGTGCCTTTTGCTTTCTCACTTACTACACGTGGCGTGATTACGTCTAGACTCATCTATGGTGCTTCAAATAGCATTGTTTCATTTTTTTCACTAGCGAATATTCCATCTGTACATGGAGGAGTTCTTCTTTGTCCATCCATCTGTTGCTGGACTTTTTGGTTACTTCCATATCTTGGCTATTGTAATGGTGTGCAATGCAGATTTGCCTGCCTGTGTCTTTCCAATTCTCTCTTCTTAGGTTATACGTCGAGGAGTGGGCCTGCTGGATCATATGGTAGCTCAATGTTTACCTTTTTAAGGCACCTCCATTCTGTTCTCATTCGTGGCCCTTTCCAAGTTACGTCCCCTTTGATGTTGAGGGTATGCATTTCTCCACAACACCTTCAGCATTTATTGTTTGTAGTTTTCTTGCTGATGGTTATTCTGACAAGTGTGAGCTGATACCTCTCTGTGGTTGAATTCGAATGTGCCACATAATCTGTTGAAATTGAGCTTTAAGGCATGTCCTTTTCTATTTTTCAAGCTGTGATTACCCCTTAGTTCTTCAAAGTGTTCTCTTTAAGTATGTGTCACAGTTTGAAATGTTTTGGCCTTTACCTCCCTCAAGCCATTTTGAGGGCCTGTTTCATTTACAGTTCTGCAGTACTTGTTCCTATGAAGTGACCATTAGCACAGGCTTTAAAGCTGCTTTTGCAGGTAACTGCCAGAGGGCGGCAGCCTTTCTATGTCCCCCACCCTGGTAACTAGGGAAAAGCCCTTGCGGCCTGTGGTGTTTCTCGGTTATAAATTAGAGTGGAGTGTGCCCGGACAAACCCACACAAGCTGATGTCTCCTTACTTTTGTTGGATTTTTACATTTAATTTTTATTTTTTATTGGAGTAATTTTCCACTGTGTACGTGGACCACTTCTACTTTGTGCATTAATCGGTTGATGGACATTTTCATTGCTTCCAAGCGTTGGCTATGGTAAATATTGTTGGAGTGCAGGATTGCCAGGCTGTGACTTTTCGATTCTCATTTTCTCAGGTGATAGGCCCAGCAGTGGGTGTGATTGATTGACTGGTAGCACCGTGTTTCCCTTTGCAAAGCACCTTCTTTGTGTTTTCATTAGTGGCTCTTACCACGTCCCCCTTAGAATCGAGGGTACGCATTTCTCCACAATCGCTTCAGCATTTATTGTTTGCAGCATTTATGCTAATGGCCCTTCTGGCTGCTGTGAGCTGATAGGTTTTTGTAATTTGGGTTTGCATGTCTTTGAAAATTCGTAAAACTCATCATTTTTCTCCACCGTTTTCTTTTCTGTTAAAGAAAAGGAAACAATTGGGAGTACAATAGAACTCTTGAAATTGTGTTCTTGGAAGGTTGCCCTCTTTTGAAATTTTTGGTCGATTTTCCACCCCAGAATTTTTTTAGAAAGCAGGTGTCTTTTACCGAACTGCAAGTTTGGTGAATATTTAGTGACCTTTAGCAATGGGTTTAAAGCTGCTGTTGGAGGAAGTGGCCTCAAGCAGGAAGCTTATCTCCATTCCCATATCTGGGTACTAGGGCAGCAGAGCCTTTCTGGAAGTCGTGTTCCTAGTTTGTAAATTACATTGGAATGTGCATGGAGAAAGCCCCATAAGTTTATGTCTCATTATTTCTTCTTGGTTTTAAATTTTTTTTAAATTGGGGTAAAGCTTAGAATATTGTTTGTCCTAGGTGTACACCATCTGGTTCGTTTGTACATTATATATGTCTATTCAAGTACAGATCCTCTTCCCATGTAAAATGTTACTGAGGGTTCCGCAGACCTCCCTTGCTATATGGTTGGTCTTTTTGAGATATGTATATAATATGTGTTTGTATACGTATAGTAACACTAATCTTAATTTATCCATTCCCCCCACCTTTCCTTTTAGATGAGCATAGTTTGTTTTCTAAGTCTGTGAGTGTCTTTCTCTGTGGAAATATGTTCCTTTGTGTCAGTTATTAGATAACGCCTATAAGTGATATCATAGAATACAGGTCTTTTGCTTTCCGACGTACCTCATGTTTTGTGATTATCTCCAGACTCATTTGTGGTGCCTCAGAGAGCAGTGGTTCATTGTTTTCCATGGCTATTATTCCATTGTGTACATGGACCACTTCTTCTTTATCCATTTACCGGTTGTTGGACATTTGGATTGCTTCACTGTCTTGGCTATTGTGAATAAGGCTGCACTGCAACTTTTGCGGCCTGTGTCTTCTCGATTCTTGTCTTCTCAAGTGAGAGGTCCATTGGTGCGCCTGCTGGATTGAATGGTACCTCCATTTTTACTTTTAAACACAGCTCCTTTCTGTTCTCATTATTGGCTGTTACCCCTTTACGTCTCACCAGCAGGTAGAGGGTACACAGTTCCCTAAAACCCCTTCAGCATTTATTGTTTGTAGACTTTTTGCTCAAGGTCAGTCGACTGGTGTAAGTTGAAACTTTTTGTAGATTAGATTGCATGGGTCTAACACTCCCTGAGGTTGAGCTTTTATCCATTTTCCTTTTTTTTAAAAGAGCGTGAGTAAAACTTAACTCTTCATACTCGCTTCTTGAAACATTTGCCTGTTTTGAATTGTTTTGTCCATTCCCTCCTTCAGCACAATTTTTTAGGGCAGGTGTCCTTTACAGCCCTGAGTCCTTGGGAATGTGAAGTGACCAATAGCTGTGAGTTTAAAGCTGTTCTTGCAGGAAACGGCCACAAGGTGGCAGCATTTCCCCTTTACCATATTTGGTTACTAGGGAAACCGAGCCTTAATGGAAGTGGTGTTCTAGGTTGTAAATTAGAATGGAATGTGCCAGGGAAAAGCCCTTTAAGTTTATGTCTCATTACTTCTTGTTCATATTTGTAGTTTACTTTTTATTTTTTTATCCCAGTAAATATGATTACAATGGTTTGTTTGTTCTAGGTGTGCAAGATGTGGTTCTTTCACACATATACATGTATCTATTCTTCCTCGCATCCTTTTCCCATGTAGGTTATGACACAATGTTGAGTAGTCTTCTCCTGGTCTTCCGTACGTCTTTGGTGGTTATATATTTCACATGGTTTGTATATCTCTGTTAACCCCAATGTGGCAATGTATCCAATCCTCATCCCTTTCTATTTGGTGAACCATAAGTTTTTTAATGAATCTGTGATTGCCTTTCTCTGTGGAAATATCTTCATTGGTATCAATTTTTAAGTAACTCTTAAAAGTGATATGATAGGATATGTGCCTTTTGCTTTCTCACTTACTACACGTGGCGTGATTACGTCTAGACTCATCTATGGTGCTTCAAATAGCATTGTTTCATTTTTTTCACTAGCGAATATTCCATCTGTACATGGAGGAGTTCTTCTTTGTCCATCCATCTGTTGCTGGACTTTTTGGTTACTTCCATGTCTTGGCTATTGTAATGGTGTGCAATGCAGATTTGCCTGCCTGTGTCTTTCCAATTCTCTCTTCTTAGGTTATACGTCGAGGAGTGGGCCTGCTGGATCATATGGTAGCTCAATGTTTACCTTTTTAAGGCACCTCCATTCTGTTCTCATTCGTGGCCCTTTCCAAGTTACGTCCCCTTTGATGTTGAGGGTATGCATTTCTCCACAACACCTTCAGCATTTATTGTTTGTAGTTTTCTTGCTGATGGTTATTCTGACAAGTGTGAGCTGATACCTCTCTGTGGTTGAATTCGAATGTGCCACATAATCTGTTGAAATTGAGCTTTAAGGCATGTCCTTTTCTATTTTTCAAGCTGTGATTACCCCTTAGTTCTTCAAAGTGTTCTCTTTAAGTATGTGTCACATTTTGAAATGTTTTGGCCTTTACCTCCCTCAAGCCATTTTGAGGGCCTGTTTCCTTTACAGTTCTGCAGTACTTGTTCCTATGAAGTGACCATTAGCACGGGCTTTAAAGCTGCTTTTGCAGGTAACTGCCAGAGGGCGGCAGCCTTTCTATGTCCCCCACCCTGGTAACTAGGGAAAAGCCCTTGCGGCCTGTGGTGTTTCTCGGTTATAAATTAGAGTGGAGTGTGCCCGGACAAACCCACACAAGCTGATGTCTCCTTACTTTTGTTGGATTTTTACATTTAATTTTTATTTTTTATTGGAGTAATTTTCCACTGTGTACGTGGACCACTTCTACTTTGTGCATTAATCGGTTGATGGACATTTTCATTGCTTCCAAGTGTTGGCTATGGTAAATATTGTTGGAGTGCAGGATTGCCAGGCTGTGACTTTTCGATTCTCATTTTCTCAGGTGATAGGCCCAGCAGTGGGTGTGATTGATTGACTGGTAGCACCGTGTTTCCCTTTGCAAAGCACCTTCTTTGTGTTTTCATTAGTGGCTCTTACCACGTCCCCCTTAGAATCGAGGGTACGCATTTCTCCACAATCGCTTCAGCATTTATTGTTTGCAGCATTTATGCTAATGGCCCTTCTGGCTGCTGTGAGCTGATAGGTTTTTGTAATTTGGGTTTGCATGTCTTTGAAAATTCGTAAAACTCATCATTTTTCTCCACCGTTTTCTTTTCTGTTAAAAAAAAGGAAACAATTGGGAGTACAATAGAACTCTTGAAATTGTGTTCTTGGAAGGTTGCCCTCTTTTGAAATTTTTGGTCGATTTTCCACCCCAGAATTTTTTTAGAAAGCAGGTGTCTTTTACCGGACTGCAAGTTTGGTGAATATTTAGTGACCTTTGGCAATGGGTTTAAAGCTGCTGTTGGAGGAAGTGGCCTCAAGCAGGAAGCTTATCTCCATTCCCATATCTGGGTACTAGGGCAGCAGAGCCTTTCTGGAAGTCGTGTTCCTAGTTTGTAAATTACATTGGAATGTGCATGGAGAAAGCCCCATAAGTTTATGTCTCATTATTTCTTCTTGGTTTTAATTTTTTTTTAAATTGGGGTAAAGCTTAGAATATTGTTTGTCCTAGGTGTACACCATCTGGTTCGTTTGTACATTATATATGTCTATTCAAGTACAGATCCTCTTCCCATGTAAAATGTTACTGAGGGTTCCGCAGACCTCCCTTGCTATATGGTTGGTCTTTTTGAGATATGTATATAATATGTGTTTGTATACGTATAGTAACACTAATCTTAATTTATCCATTCCCCCCACCTTTCCTTTTAGATGAGCATAGTTTGTTTTCTAAGTCTGTGAGTGTCTTTCTCTGTGGAAATATGTTCCTTTGTGTCAGTTATTAGATAACGCCTATAAGTGATATCATAGAATACAGGTCTTTTGCTTTCCGACGTACCTCATGTTTTGTGATTATCTCCAGACTCATTTGTGGTGCCTCAGAGAGCAGTGGTTCATTGTTTTCCATGGCTATTATTCCATTGTGTACATGGACCACTTCTTCTTTATCCATTTACCGGTTGTTGGACATTTGGATTGCTTCACTGTCTTGGCTATTGTGAATAAGGCTGCACTGCAACTTTTGCGGCCTGTGTCTTCTCGATTCTTGTCTTCTCAAGTGAGAGGTCCATTGGTGCGCCTGCTGGATTGAATGGTACCTCCATTTTTACTTTTAAACACAGCTCCTTTCTGTTCTCATTATTGGCTGTTACCCCTTTACGTCTCACCAGCAGGTAGAGGGTACACAGTTCCCTAAAACCCCTTCAGCATTTATTGTTTGTAGACTTTTTGCTCAAGGTCAGTCGACTGGTGTAAGTTGAAACTTTTTGTAGATTAGATTGCATGGGTCTAACACTCCCTGAGGTTGAGCTTTTATCCATTTTCCTTTTTTTTAAAAGAGCGTGAGTAAAACTTAACTCTTCCTACTCGCTTCTTGAAACATTTGCCTGTTTTGAATTGTTTTGTCCATTCCCTCCTTCAGCACAATTTTTTAGGGCAGGTGTCCTTTACAGCCCTGAGTCCTTGGGAATGTGAAGTGACCATTAGCTGTGAGTTTAAAGCTGTTCTTGCAGGAAACGGCCACAAGGTGGCAGCATTTCCCCTTTACCATATTTGGTTACTAGGGAAACAGAGCCTTAATGGAAGTGGTGTTCTAGGTTGTAAATTAGAATGGAATGTGCCAGGGAAAAGCCCTTTAAGTTTATGTCTCATTACTTCTTGTTCATATTTGTAGTTTACTTTTTATTTTTTTATCCCAGTAAATATGATTACAATGGTTTGTTTGTTCTAGGTGTGCAAGATGTGGTTCTTTCACACATATACATGTATCTATTCTTCCTCGCATCCTTTTCCCATGTAGGTTATGACACAATGTTGAGTAGTCTTCTCCTGGTCTTCCGTACGTCTTTGGTGGTTATATATTTCACATGGTTTGTATATCTCTGTTAACCCCAATGCGGCAATGTATCCAATCCTCATCCCTTTCTATTTGGTGAACCATAAGTTTTTTAATGAATCTGTGATTGCCTTTCTCTGTGGAAATATCTTCATTGGTATCAATTTTTAAGTAACTCTTAAAAGTGATATGATAGGATATGTGCCTTTTGCTTTCTCACTTACTACACGTGGCGTGATTACGTCTAGACTCATCTATGGTGCTTCAAATAGCATTGTTTCATTTTTTTCACTAGCGAATATTCCATCTGTACATGGAGGAGTTCTTCTTTGTCCATCCATCTGTTGCTGGACTTTTTGGTTACTTCCATATCTTGGCTATTGTAATGGTGTGCAATGCAGATTTGCCTGCCTGTGTCTTTCCAATTCTCTCTTCTTAGGTTATACGTCGAGGAGTGGGCCTGCTGGATCATATGGTAGCTCAATGTTTACCTTTTTAAGGCACCTCCATTCTGTTCTCATTCGTGGCCCTTTCCAAGTTACGTCCCCTTTGATGTTGAGGGTATGCATTTCTCCACAACACCTTCAGCATTTATTGTTTGTAGTTTTCTTGCTGATGGTTATTCTGACAAGTGTGAGCTGATACCTCTCTGTGGTTGAATTCGAATGTGCCACATAATCTGTTGAAATTGAGCTTTAAGGCATGTCCTTTTCTATTTTTCAAGCTGTGATTACCCCTTAGTTCTTCAAAGTGTTCTCTTTAAGTATGTGTCACAGTTTGAAATGTTTTGGCCTTTACCTCCCTCAAGCCATTTTGAGGGCCTGTTTCATTTACAGTTCTGCAGTACTTGTTCCTATGAAGTGACCATTAGCACAGGCTTTAAAGCTGCTTTTGCAGGTAACTGCCAGAGGGCGGCAGCCTTTCTATGTCCCCCACCCTGGTAACTAGGGAAAAGCCCTTGCGGCCTGTGGTGTTTCTCGGTTATAAATTAGAGTGGAGTGTGCCCGGACAAACCCACACAAGCTGATGTCTCCTTACTTTTGTTGGATTTTTACATTTAATTTTTATTTTTTATTGGAGTAATTTTCCACTGTGTACGTGGACCACTTCTACTTTGTGCATTAATCGGTTGATGGACATTTTCATTGCTTCCAAGCGTTGGCTATGGTAAATATTGTTGGAGTGCAGGATTGCCAGGCTGTGACTTTTCGATTCTCATTTTCTCAGGTGATAGGCCCAGCAGTGGGTGTGATTGATTGACTGGTAGCACCGTGTTTCCCTTTGCAAAGCACCTTCTTTGTGTTTTCATTAGTGGCTCTTACCACGTCCCCCTTAGAATCGAGGGTACGCATTTCTCCACAATCGCTTCAGCATTTATTGTTTGCAGCATTTATGCTAATGGCCCTTCTGGCTGCTGTGAGCTGATAGGTTTTTGTAATTTGGGTTTGCATGTCTTTGAAAATTCGTAAAACTCATCATTTTTCTCCACCGTTTTCTTTTCTGTTAAAGAAAAGGAAACAATTGGGAGTACAATAGAACTCTTGAAATTGTGTTCTTGGAAGGTTGCCCTCTTTTGAAATTTTTGGTCGATTTTCCACCCCAGAATTTTTTTAGAAAGCAGGTGTCTTTTACCGAACTGCAAGTTTGGTGAATATTTAGTGACCTTTAGCAATGGGTTTAAAGCTGCTGTTGGAGGAAGTGGCCTCAAGCAGGAAGCTTATCTCCATTCCCATATCTGGGTACTAGGGCAGCAGAGCCTTTCTGGAAGTCGTGTTCCTAGTTTGTAAATTACATTGGAATGTGCATGGAGAAAGCCCCATAAGTTTATGTCTCATTATTTCTTCTTGGTTTTAAATTTTTTTTAAATTGGGGTAAAGCTTAGAATATTGTTTGTCCTAGGTGTACACCATCTGGTTCGTTTGTACATTATATATGTCTATTCAAGTACAGATCCTCTTCCCATGTAAAATGTTACTGAGGGTTCCGCAGACCTCCCTTGCTATATGGTTGGTCTTTTTGAGATATGTATATAATATGTGTTTGTATACGTATAGTAACACTAATCTTAATTTATCCATTCCCCCCACCTTTCCTTTTAGATGAGCATAGTTTGTTTTCTAAGTCTGTGAGTGTCTTTCTCTGTGGAAATATGTTCCTTTGTGTCAGTTATTAGATAACGCCTATAAGTGATATCATAGAATACAGGTCTTTTGCTTTCCGACGTACCTCATGTTTTGTGATTATCTCCAGACTCATTTGTGGTGCCTCAGAGAGCAGTGGTTCATTGTTTTCCATGGCTATTATTCCATTGTGTACATGGACCACTTCTTCTTTATCCATTTACCGGTTGTTGGACATTTGGATTGCTTCACTGTCTTGGCTATTGTGAATAAGGCTGCACTGCAACTTTTGCGGCCTGTGTCTTCTCGATTCTTGTCTTCTCAAGTGAGAGGTCCATTGGTGCGCCTGCTGGATTGAATGGTACCTCCATTTTTACTTTTAAACACAGCTCCTTTCTGTTCTCATTATTGGCTGTTACCCCTTTACGTCTCACCAGCAGGTAGAGGGTACACAGTTCCCTAAAACCCCTTCAGCATTTATTGTTTGTAGACTTTTTGCTCAAGGTCAGTCGACTGGTGTAAGTTGAAACTTTTTGTAGATTAGATTGCATGGGTCTAACACTCCCTGAGGTTGAGCTTTTATCCATTTTCCTTTTTTTTAAAAGAGCGTGAGTAAAACTTAACTCTTCATACTCGCTTCTTGAAACATTTGCCTGTTTTGAATTGTTTTGTCCATTCCCTCCTTCAGCACAATTTTTTAGGGCAGGTGTCCTTTACAGCCCTGAGTCCTTGGGAATGTGAAGTGACCAATAGCTGTGAGTTTAAAGCTGTTCTTGCAGGAAACGGCCACAAGGTGGCAGCATTTCCCCTTTACCATATTTGGTTACTAGGGAAACAGAGCCTTAATGGAAGTGGTGTTCTAGGTTGTAAATTAGAATGGAATGTGCCAGGGAAAAGCCCTTTAAGTTTATGTCTCATTACTTCTTGTTCATATTTGTAGTTTACTTTTTATTTTTTTATCCCAGTAAATATGATTACAATGGTTTGTTTGTTCTAGGTGTGCAAGATGTGGTTCTTTCACACATATACATGTATCTATTCTTCCTCGCATCCTTTTCCCATGTAGGTTATGACACAATGTTGAGTAGTCTTCTCCTGGTCTTCCGTACGTCTTTGGTGGTTATATATTTCACATGGTTTGTATATCTCTGTTAACCCCAATGTGGCAATGTATCCAATCCTCATCCCTTTCTATTTGGTGAACCATAAGTTTTTTAATGAATCTGTGATTGCCTTTCTCTGTGGAAATATCTTCATTGGTATCAATTTTTAAGTAACTCTTAAAAGTGATATGATAGGATATGTGCCTTTTGCTTTCTCACTTACTACACGTGGCGTGATTACGTCTAGACTCATCTATGGTGCTTCAAATAGCATTGTTTCATTTTTTTCACTAGCGAATATTCCATCTGTACATGGAGGAGTTCTTCTTTGTCCATCCATCTGTTGCTGGACTTTTTGGTTACTTCCATGTCTTGGCTATTGTAATGGTGTGCAATGCAGATTTGCCTGCCTGTGTCTTTCCAATTCTCTCTTCTTAGGTTATACGTCGAGGAGTGGGCCTGCTGGATCATATGGTAGCTCAATGTTTACCTTTTTAAGGCACCTCCATTCTGTTCTCATTCGTGGCCCTTTCCAAGTTACGTCCCCTTTGATGTTGAGGGTATGCATTTCTCCACAACACCTTCAGCATTTATTGTTTGTAGTTTTCTTGCTGATGGTTATTCTGACAAGTGTGAGCTGATACCTCTCTGTGGTTGAATTCGAATGTGCCACATAATCTGTTGAAATTGAGCTTTAAGGCATGTCCTTTTCTATTTTTCAAGCTGTGATTACCCCTTAGTTCTTCAAAGTGTTCTCTTTAAGTATGTGTCACATTTTGAAATGTTTTGGCCTTTACCTCCCTCAAGCCATTTTGAGGGCCTGTTTCCTTTACAGTTCTGCAGTACTTGTTCCTATGAAGTGACCATTAGCACGGGCTTTAAAGCTGCTTTTGCAGGTAACTGCCAGAGGGCGGCAGCCTTTCTATGTCCCCCACCCTGGTAACTAGGGAAAAGCCCTTGCGGCCTGTGGTGTTTCTCGGTTATAAATTAGAGTGGAGTGTGCCCGGACAAACCCACACAAGCTGATGTCTCCTTACTTTTGTTGGATTTTTACATTTAATTTTTATTTTTTATTGGAGTAATTTTCCACTGTGTACGTGGACCACTTCTACTTTGTGCATTAATCGGTTGATGGACATTTTCATTGCTTCCAAGTGTTGGCTATGGTAAATATTGTTGGAGTGCAGGATTGCCAGGCTGTGACTTTTCGATTCTCATTTTCTCAGGTGATAGGCCCAGCAGTGGGTGTGATTGATTGACTGGTAGCACCGTGTTTCCCTTTGCAAAGCACCTTCTTTGTGTTTTCATTAGTGGCTCTTACCACGTCCCCCTTAGAATCGAGGGTACGCATTTCTCCACAATCGCTTCAGCATTTATTGTTTGCAGCATTTATGCTAATGGCCCTTCTGGCTGCTGTGAGCTGATAGGTTTTTGTAATTTGGGTTTGCATGTCTTTGAAAATTCGTAAAACTCATCATTTTTCTCCACCGTTTTCTTTTCTGTTAAAAAAAAGGAAACAATTGGGAGTACAATAGAACTCTTGAAATTGTGTTCTTGGAAGGTTGCCCTCTTTTGAAATTTTTGGTCGATTTTCCACCCCAGAATTTTTTTAGAAAGCAGGTGTCTTTTACCGGACTGCAAGTTTGGTGAATATTTAGTGACCTTTGGCAATGGGTTTAAAGCTGCTGTTGGAGGAAGTGGCCTCAAGCAGGAAGCTTATCTCCATTCCCATATCTGGGTACTAGGGCAGCAGAGCCTTTCTGGAAGTCGTGTTCCTAGTTTGTAAATTACATTGGAATGTGCATGGAGAAAGCCCCATAAGTTTATGTCTCATTATTTCTTCTTGGTTTTAATTTTTTTTTAAATTGGGGTAAAGCTTAGAATATTGTTTGTCCTAGGTGTACACCATCTGGTTCGTTTGTACATTATATATGTCTATTCAAGTACAGATCCTCTTCCCATGTAAAATGTTACTGAGGGTTCCGCAGACCTCCCTTGCTATATGGTTGGTCTTTTTGAGATATGTATATAATATGTGTTTGTATACGTATAGTAACACTAATCTTAATTTATCCATTCCCCCCACCTTTCCTTTTAGATGAGCATAGTTTGTTTTCTAAGTCTGTGAGTGTCTTTCTCTGTGGAAATATGTTCCTTTGTGTCAGTTATTAGATAACGCCTATAAGTGATATCATAGAATACAGGTCTTTTGCTTTCCGACGTACCTCATGTTTTGTGATTATCTCCAGACTCATTTGTGGTGCCTCAGAGAGCAGTGGTTCATTGTTTTCCATGGCTATTATTCCATTGTGTACATGGACCACTTCTTCTTTATCCATTTACCGGTTGTTGGACATTTGGATTGCTTCACTGTCTTGGCTATTGTGAATAAGGCTGCACTGCAACTTTTGCGGCCTGTGTCTTCTCGATTCTTGTCTTCTCAAGTGAGAGGTCCATTGGTGCGCCTGCTGGATTGAATGGTACCTCCATTTTTACTTTTAAACACAGCTTCTTTCTGTTCTCATTATTGGCTGTTACCCCTTTACGTCTCACCAGCAGGTAGAGGGTACACAGTTCCCTAAAACCCCTTCAGCATTTATTGTTTGTAGACTTTTTGCTCAAGGTCAGTCGACTGGTGTAAGTTGAAACTTTTTGTAGATTAGATTGCATGGGTCTAACACTCCCTGAGGTTGAGCTTTTATCCATTTTCCTTTTTTTTAAAAGAGCGTGAGTAAAACTTAACTCTTCCTACTCGCTTCTTGAAACATTTGCCTGTTTTGAATTGTTTTGTCCATTCCCTCCTTCAGCACAATTTTTTAGGGCAGGTGTCCTTTACAGCCCTGAGTCCTTGGGAATGTGAAGTGTCCATTAGCTGTGAGTTTAAAGCTGTTCTTGCAGGAAACGGCCACAAGGTGGCAGCATTTCCCCTTTACCATATTTGGTTACTAGGGAAACAGAGCCTTAATGGAAGTGGTGTTCTAGGTTGTAAATTAGAATGGAATGTGCCAGGGAAAAGCCCTTTAAGTTTATGTCTCATTACTTCTTGTTCATATTTGTAGTTTACTTTTTATTTTTTTATCCCAGTAAATATGATTACAATGGTTTGTTTGTTCTAGGTGTGCAAGATGTGGTTCTTTCACACATATACATGTATCTATTCTTCCTCGCATCCTTTTCCCATGTAGGTTATGACACAATGTTGAGTAGTCTTCTCCTGGTCTTCCGTACGTCTTTGGTGGTTATATATTTCACATGGTTTGTATATCTCTGTTAACCCCAATGTGGCAATGTATCCAATCCTCATCCCTTTCTATTTGGTGAACCATAAGTTTTTTAATGAATCTGTGATTGCCTTTCTCTGTGGAAATATCTTCATTGGTATCAATTTTTAAGTAACTCTTAAAAGTGATATGATAGGATATGTGCCTTTTGCTTTCTCACTTACTACACGTGGCGTGATTACGTCTAGACTCATCTATGGTGCTTCAAATAGCATTGTTTCATTTTTTTCACTAGCGAATATTCCATCTGTACATGGAGGAGTTCTTCTTTGTCCATCCATCTGTTGCTGGACTTTTTGGTTACTTCCATATCTTGGCTATTGTAATGGTGTGCAATGCAGATTTGCCTGCCTGTGTCTTTCCAATTCTCTCTTCTTAGGTTATACGTCGAGGAGTGGGCCTGCTGGATCATATGGTAGCTCAATGTTTACCTTTTTAAGGCACCTCCATTCTGTTCTCATTCGTGGCCCTTTCCAAGTTACGTCCCCTTTGATGTTGAGGGTATGCATTTCTCCACAACACCTTCAGCATTTATTGTTTGTAGTTTTCTTGCTGATGGTTATTCTGACAAGTGTGAGCTGATACCTCTCTGTGGTTGAATTCGAATGTGCCACATAATCTGTTGAAATTGAGCTTTAAGGCATGTCCTTTTCTATTTTTCAAGCTGTGATTACCCCTTAGTTCTTCAAAGTGTTCTCTTTAAGTATGTGTCACAGTTTGAAATGTTTTGGCCTTTACCTCCCTCAAGCCATTTTGAGGGCCTGTTTCATTTACAGTTCTGCAGTACTTGTTCCTATGAAGTGACCATTAGCACAGGCTTTAAAGCTGCTTTTGCAGGTAACTGCCAGAGGGCGGCAGCCTTTCTATGTCCCCCACCCTGGTAACTAGGGAAAAGCCCTTGCGGCCTGTGGTGTTTCTCGGTTATAAATTAGAGTGGAGTGTGCCCGGACAAACCCACACAAGCTGATGTCTCCTTACTTTTGTTGGATTTTTACATTTAATTTTTATTTTTTATTGGAGTAATTTTCCACTGTGTACGTGGACCACTTCTACTTTGTGCATTAATCGGTTGATGGACATTTTCATTGCTTCCAAGTGTTGGCTATGGTAAATATTGTTGGAGTGCAGGATTGCCAGGCTGTGACTTTTCGATTCTCATTTTCTCAGGTGATAGGCCCAGCAGTGGGTGTGATTGATTGACTGGTAGCACCGTGTTTCCCTTTGCAAAGCACCTTCTTTGTGTTTTCATTAGTGGCTCTTACCACGTCCCCCTTAGAATCGAGGGTACGCATTTCTCCACAATCGCTTCAGCATTTATTGTTTGCAGCATTTATGCTAATGGCCCTTCTGGCTGCTGTGAGCTGATAGGTTTTTGTAATTTGGGTTTGCATGTCTTTGAAAATTCGTAAAACTCATCATTTTTCTCCACCGTTTTCTTTTCTGTTAAAAAAAAGGAAACAATTGGGAGTACAATAGAACTCTTGAAATTGTGTTCTTGGAAGGTTGCCCTCTTTTGAAATTTTTGGTCGATTTTCCACCCCAGAATTTTTTTAGAAAGCAGGTGTCTTTTACCGAACTGCAAGTTTGGTGAATATTTAGTGACCTTTGGCAATGGGTTTAAAGCTGCTGTTGGAGGAAGTGGCCTCAAGCAGGAAGCTTATCTCCATTCCCATATCTGGGTACTAGGGCAGCAGAGCCTTTCTGGAAGTCGTGTTCCTAGTTTGTAAATTACATTGGAATGTGCATGGAGAAAGCCCCATAAGTTTATGTCTCATTATTTCTTCTTGGTTTTAAATTTTTTTTAAATTGGGGTAAAGCTTAGAATATTGTTTGTCCTAGGTGTACACCATCTGGTTCGTTTGTACATTATATATGTCTATTCAAGTACAGATCCTCTTCCCATGTAAAATGTTACTGAGGGTTCCGCAGACCTCCCTTGCTATATGGTTGGTCTTTTTGAGATATGTATATAATATGTGTTTGTATACGTATAGTAACACTAATCTTAATTTATACATTCCCCCCACCTTTCCTTTTAGATGAGCATAGTTTGTTTTCTAAGTCTGTGAGTGTCTTTCTCTGTGGAAATATGTTCCTTTGTGTCAGTTATTAGATAACGCCTATAAGTGATATCATAGAATACAGGTCTTTTGCTTTCCGACGTACCTCATGTTTTGTGATTATCTCCAGACTCATTTGTGGTGCCTCAGAGAGCAGTGGTTCATTGTTTTCCATGGCTATTATTCCATTGTGTACATGGACCACTTCTTCTTTATCCATTTACCGGTTGTTGGACATTTGGATTGCTTCACTGTCTTGGCTATTGTGAATAAGGCTGCACTGCAACTTTTGCGGCCTGTGTCTTCTCGATTCTTGTCTTCTCAAGTGAGAGGTCCATTGGTGCGCCTGCTGGATTGAATGGTACCTCCATTTTTACTTTTAAACACAGCTCCTTTCTGTTCTCATTATTGGCTGTTACCCCTTTACGTCTCACCAGCAGGTAGAGGGTACACAGTTCCCTAAAACCCCTTCAGCATTTATTGTTTGTAGACTTTGTGCTCAAGGTCAGTCGACTGGTGTAAGTTGAAACTTTTTGTAGATTAGATTGCATGGGTCTAACACTCCCTGAGGTTGAGCTTTTATCCATTTTCCTTTTTTTTAAAAGAGCGTGAGTAAAACTTAACTCTTCATACTCGCTTCTTGAAACATTTGCCTGTTTTGAATTGTTTTGTCCATTCCCTCCTTCAGCACAATTTTTTAGGGCAGGTGTCCTTTACAGCCCTGAGTCCTTGGGAATGTGAAGTGACCAATAGCTGTGAGTTTAAAGCTGTTCTTGCAGGAAACGGCCACAAGGTGGCAGCATTTCCCCTTTACCATATTTGGTTACTAGGGAAACAGAGCCTTAATGGAAGTGGTGTTCTAGGTTGTAAATTAGAATGGAATGTGCCAGGGAAAAGCCCTTTAAGTTTATGTCTCATTACTTCTTGTTCATATTTGTAGTTTACTTTTTATTTTTTTATCCCAGTAAATATGATTACAATGGTTTATTTGTTCTAGGTGTGCAAGATGTGGTTCTTTCACACATATACATGTATCTATTCTTCCTCGCATCCTTTTCCCATGTAGGTTATGACACAATGTTGAGTAGTCTTCTCCTGGTCTTCCGTACGTCTTTGGTGGTTATATATTTCACATGGTTTGTATATCTCTGTTAACCCCAATGTGGCAATGTATCCAATCCTCATCCCTTTCTATTTGGTGAACCATAAGTTTTTTAATGAATCTGTGATTGCCTTTCTCTGTGGAAATATCTTCATTGGTATCAATTTTTAAGTAACTCTTAAAAGTGATATGATAGGATATGTGCCTTTTGCTTTCTCACTTACTACACGTGGCGTGATTACGTCTAGACTCATCTATGGTGCTTCAAATAGCATTGTTTCATTTTTTTCACTAGCGAATATTCCATCTGTACATGGAGGAGTTCTTCTTTGTCCATCCATCTGTTGCTGGACTTTTTGGTTACTTCCATGTCTTGGCTATTGTAATGGTGTGCAATGCAGATTTGCCTGCCTGTGTCTTTCCAATTCTCTCTTCTTAGGTTATACGTCGAGGAGTGGGCCTGCTGGATCATATGGTAGCTCAATGTTTACCTTTTTAAGGCACCTCCATTCTGTTCTCATTCGTGGCCCTTTCCAAGTTACGTCCCCTTTGATGTTGAGGGTATGCATTTCTCCACAACACCTTCAGCATTTATTGTTTGTAGTTTTCTTGCTGATGGTTATTCTGACAAGTGTGAGCTGATACCTCTCTGTGGTTGAATTCGAATGTGCCACATAATCTGTTGAAATTGAGCTTTAAGGCATGTCCTTTTCTATTTTTCAAGCTGTGATTACCCCTTAGTTCTTCAAAGTGTTCTCTTTAAGTATGTGTCACAGTTTGAAATGTTTTGGCCTTTACCTCCCTCAAGCCATTTTGAGGGCCTGTTTCATTTACAGTTCTGCAGTACTTGTTCCTATGAAGTGACCATTAGCACGGGCTTTAAAGCTGCTTTTGCAGGTAACTGCCAGAGGGCGGCAGCCTTTCTATGTCCCCCACCCTGGTAACTAGGGAAAAGCCCTTGCGGCCTGTGGTGTTTCTCGGTTATAAATTAGAGTGGAGTGTGCCCGGACAAACCCACACAAGCTGATGTCTCCTTACTTTTGTTGGATTTTTACATTTAATTTTTATTTTTTATTGGAGTAATTTTCCACTGTGTACGTGGACCACTTCTACTTTGTGCATTAATCGGTTGATGGACATTTTCATTGCTTCCAAGTGTTGGCTATGGTAAATATTGTTGGAGTGCAGGATTGCCAGGCTGTGACTTTTCGATTCTCATTTTCTCAGGTGATAGGCCCAGCAGTGGGTGTGATTGATTGACTGGTAGCACCGTGTTTCCCTTTGCAAAGCACCTTCTTTGTGTTTTCATTAGTGGCTCTTACCACGTCCCCCTTAGAATCGAGGGTACGCATTTCTCCACAATCGCTTCAGCATTTATTGTTTGCAGCATTTATGCTAATGGCCCTTCTGGCTGCTGTGAGCTGATAGGTTTTTGTAATTTGGGTTTGCATGTCTTTGAAAATTCGTAAAACTCATCATTTTTCTCCACCGTTTTCTTTTCTGTTAAAAAAAAGGAAACAATTGGGAGTACAATAGAACTCTTGAAATTGTGTTCTTGGAAGGTTGCCCTCTTTTGAAATTTTTGGTCGATTTTCCACCCCAGAATTTTTTTAGAAAGCAGGTGTCTTTTACCGAACTGCAAGTTTGGTGAATATTTAGTGACCTTTGGCAATGGGTTTAAAGCTGCTGTTGGAGGAAGTGGCCTCAAGCAGGAAGCTTATCTCCATTCCCATATCTGGGTACTAGGGCAGCAGAGCCTTTCTGGAAGTCGTGTTCCTAGTTTGTAAATTACATTGGAATGTGCATGGAGAAAGCCCCATAAGTTTATGTCTCATTATTTCTTCTTGGTTTTAAATTTTTTTTAAATTGGGGTAAAGCTTAGAATATTGTTTGTCCTAGGTGTACACCATCTGGTTCGTTTGTACATTATATATGTCTATTCAAGTACAGATCCTCTTCCCATGTAAAATGTTACTGAGGGTTCCGCAGACCTCCCTTGCTATATGGTTGGTCTTTTTGAGATATGTATATAATATGTGTTTGTATACGTATAGTAACACTAATCTTAATTTATCCATTCCCCCCACCTTTCCTTTTAGATGAGCATAGTTTGTTTTCTAAGTCTGTGAGTGTCTTTCTCTGTGGAAATATGTTCCTTTGTGTCAGTTATTAGATAACGCCTATAAGTGATATCATAGAATACAGGTCTTTTGCTTTCCGACGTACCTCATGTTTTGTGATTATCTCCAGACTCATTTGTGGTGCCTCAGAGAGCAGTGGTTCATTGTTTTCCATGGCTATTATTCCATTGTGTACATGGACCACTTCTTCTTTATCCATTTACCGGTTGTTGGACATTTGGATTGCTTCACTGTCTTGGCTATTGTGAATAAGGCTGCACTGCAACTTTTGCGGCCTGTGTCTTCTCGATTCTTGTCTTCTCAAGTGAGAGGTCCATTGGTGCGCCTGCTGGATTGAATGGTACCTCCATTTTTACTTTTAAACACAGCTCCTTTCTGTTCTCATTATTGGCTGTTACCCCTTTACGTCTCACCAGCAGGTAGAGGGTACACAGTTCCCTAAAACCCCTTCAGCATTTATTGTTTGTAGACTTTGTGCTCAAGGTCAGTCGACTGGTGTAAGTTGAAACTTTTTGTAGATTAGATTGCATGGGTCTAACACTCCCTGAGGTTGAGCTTTTATCCATTTTCCTTTTTTTTAAAAGAGCGTGAGTAAAACTTAACTCTTCATACTCGCTTCTTGAAACATTTGCCTGTTTTGAATTGTTTTGTCCATTCCCTCCTTCAGCACAATTTTTTAGGGCAGGTGTCCTTTACAGCCCTGAGTCCTTGGGAATGTGAAGTGACCATTAGCTGTGAGTTTAAAGCTGTTCTTGCAGGAAACGGCCACAAGGTGGCAGCATTTCCCCTTTACCATATTTGGTTACTAGGGAAACAGAGCCTTAATGGAAGTGGTGTTCTAGGTTGTAAATTAGAATGGAATGTGCCAGGGAAAAGCCCTTTAAGTTTATGTCTCATTACTTCTTGTTCATATTTGTAGTTTACTTTTTATTTTTTTATCCCAGTAAATATGATTACAATGGTTTGTTTGTTCTAGGTGTGCAAGATGTGGTTCTTTCACACATATACATGTATCTATTCTTCCTCGCATCCTTTTCCCATGTAGGTTATGACACAATGTTGAGTAGTCTTCTCCTGGTCTTCCGTACGTCTTTGGTGGTTATATATTTCACATGGTTTGTATATCTCTGTTAACCCCAATGTGGCAATGTATCCAATCCTCATCCCTTTCTATTTGGTGAACCATAAGTTTTTTAATGAATCTGTGATTGCCTTTCTCTGTGGAAATATCTTCATTGGTATCAATTTTTAAGTAACTCTTAAAAGTGATATGATAGGATATGTGCCTTTTGCTTTCTCACTTACTACACGTGGCGTGATTACGTCTAGACTCATCTATGGTGCTTCAAATAGCATTGTTTCCTTTTTTTCACTAGCGAATATTCCATCTGTACATGGAGGAGTTCTTCTTTGTCCATCCATCTGTTGCTGGACTTTTTGGTTACTTCCATATGTTGGCTATTGTAATGGTGTGCAATGCAGATTTGCCTGCCTGTGTCTTTCCAATTCTCTCTTCTTAGGTTATACGTCGAGGAGTGGGCCTGCTGGATCATATGGTAGCTCAATGTTTACCTTTTTAAGGCACCTCCATTCTGTTCTCATTCGTGGCCCTTTCCAAGTTACGTCCCCTTTGATGTTGAGGGTATGCATTTCTCCACAACACCTTCAGCATTTATTGTTTGTAGTTTTCTTGCTGATGGTTATTCTGACAAGTGTGAGCTGATACCTCTCTGTGGTTGAATTCGAATGTGCCACATAATCTGTTGAAATTGAGCTTTAAGGCATGTCCTTTTCTATTTTTCAAGCTGTGATTACCCCTTAGTTCTTCAAAGTGTTCTCTTTAAGTATGTGTCACAGTTTGAAATGTTTTGGCCTTTACCTCCCTCAAGCCATTTTGAGGGCCTGTTTCATTTACAGTTCTGCAGTACTTGTTCCTATGAAGTGACCATTAGCACAGGCTTTAAAGCTGCTTTTGCAGGTAACTGCCAGAGGGCGGCAGCCTTTCTATGTCCCCCACCCTGGTAACTAGGGAAAAGCCCTTGCGGCCTGTGGTGTTTCTCGGTTATAAATTAGAGTGGAGTGTGCCCGGACAAACCCACACAAGCTGATGTCTCCTTACTTTTGTTGGATTTTTACATTTAATTTTTATTTTTTATTGGAGTAATTTTCCACTGTGTACGTGGACCACTTCTACTTTGTGCATTAATCGGTTGATGGACATTTTCATTGCTTCCAAGTGTTGGCTATGGTAAATATTGTTGGAGTGCAGGATTGCCAGGCTGTGACTTTTCGATTCTCATTTTCTCAGGTGATAGGCCCAGCAGTGGGTGTGATTGATTGACTGGTAGCACCGTGTTTCCCTTTGCAAAGCACCTTCTTTGTGTTTTCATTAGTGGCTCTTACCACGTCCCCCTTAGAATCGAGGGTACGCATTTCTCCACAATCGCTTCAGCATTTATTGTTTGCAGCATTTATGCTAATGGCCCTTCTGGCTGCTGTGAGCTGATAGGTTTTTGTAATTTGGGTTTGCATGTCTTTGAAAATTCGTAAAACTCATCATTTTTCTCCACCGTTTTCTTTTCTGTTAAAAAAAAGGAAACAATTGGGAGTACAATAGAACTCTTGAAATTGTGTTCTTGGAAGGTTGCCCTCTTTTGAAATTTTTGGTCGATTTTCCACCCCAGAATTTTTTTAGAAAGCAGGTGTCTTTTACCGAACTGCAAGTTTGGTGAATATTTAGTGACCTTTGGCAATGGGTTTAAAGCTGCTGTTGGAGGAAGTGGCCTCAAGCAGGAAGCTTATCTCCATTCCCATATCTGGGTACTAGGGCAGCAGAGCCTTTCTGGAAGTCGTGTTCCTAGTTTGTAAATTACATTGGAATGTGCATGGAGAAAGCCCCATAAGTTTATGTCTCATTATTTCTTCTTGGTTTTAAATTTTTTTTAAATTGGGGTAAAGCTTAGAATATTGTTTGTCCTAGGTGTACACCATCTGGTTCGTTTGTACATTATATATGTCTATTCAAGTACAGATCCTCTTCCCATGTAAAATGTTACTGAGGGTTCCGCAGACCTCCCTTGCTATATGGTTGGTCTTTTTGAGATATGTATATAATATGTGTTTGTATACGTATAGTAACACTAATCTTAATTTATACATTCCCCCCACCTTTCCTTTTAGATGAGCATAGTTTGTTTTCTAAGTCTGTGAGTGTCTTTCTCTGTGGAAATATGTTCCTTTGTGTCAGTTATTAGATAACGCCTATAAGTGATATCATAGAATACAGGTCTTTTGCTTTCCGACGTACCTCATGTTTTGTGATTATCTCCAGACTCATTTGTGGTGCCTCAGAGAGCAGTGGTTCATTGTTTTCCATGGCTATTATTCCATTGTGTACATGGACCACTTCTTCTTTATCCATTTACCGGTTGTTGGACATTTGGATTGCTTCACTGTCTTGGCTATTGTGAATAAGGCTGCACTGCAACTTTTGCGGCCTGTGTCTTCTCGATTCTTGTCTTCTCAAGTGAGAGGTCCATTGGTGCGCCTGCTGGATTGAATGGTACCTCCATTTTTACTTTTAAACACAGCTCCTTTCTGTTCTCATTATTGGCTGTTACCCCTTTACGTCTCACCAGCAGGTAGAGGGTACACAGTTCCCTAAAACCCCTTCAGCATTTATTGTTTGTAGACTTTGTGCTCAAGGTCAGTCGACTGGTGTAAGTTGAAACTTTTTGTAGATTAGATTGCATGGGTCTAACACTCCCTGAGGTTGAGCTTTTATCCATTTTCCTTTTTTTTAAAAGAGCGTGAGTAAAACTTAACTCTTCATACTCGCTTCTTGAAACATTTGCCTGTTTTGAATTGTTTTGTCCATTCCCTCCTTCAGCACAATTTTTTAGGGCAGGTGTCCTTTACAGCCCTGAGTCCTTGGGAATGTGAAGTGACCAATAGCTGTGAGTTTAAAGCTGTTCTTGCAGGAAACGGCCACAAGGTGGCAGCATTTCCCCTTTACCATATTTGGTTACTAGGGAAACAGAGCCTTAATGGAAGTGGTGTTCTAGGTTGTAAATTAGAATGGAATGTGCCAGGGAAAAGCCCTTTAAGTTTATGTCTCATTACTTCTTGTTCATATTTGTAGTTTACTTTTTATTTTTTTATCCCAGTAAATATGATTACAATGGTTTATTTGTTCTAGGTGTGCAAGATGTGGTTCTTTCACACATATACATGTATCTATTCTTCCTCGCATCCTTTTCCCATGTAGGTTATGACACAATGTTGAGTAGTCTTCTCCTGGTCTTCCGTACGTCTTTGGTGGTTATATATTTCACATGGTTTGTATATCTCTGTTAACCCCAATGTGGCAATGTATCCAATCCTCATCCCTTTCTATTTGGTGAACCATAAGTTTTTTAATGAATCTGTGATTGCCTTTCTCTGTGGAAATATCTTCATTGGTATCAATTTTTAAGTAACTCTTAAAAGTGATATGATAGGATATGTGCCTTTTGCTTTCTCACTTACTACACGTGGCGTGATTACGTCTAGACTCATCTATGGTGCTTCAAATAGCATTGTTTCATTTTTTTCACTAGCGAATATTCCATCTGTACATGGAGGAGTTCTTCTTTGTCCATCCATCTGTTGCTGGACTTTTTGGTTACTTCCATGTCTTGGCTATTGTAATGGTGTGCAATGCAGATTTGCCTGCCTGTGTCTTTCCAATTCTCTCTTCTTAGGTTATACGTCGAGGAGTGGGCCTGCTGGATCATATGGTAGCTCAATGTTTACCTTTTTAAGGCACCTCCATTCTGTTCTCATTCGTGGCCCTTTCCAAGTTACGTCCCCTTTGATGTTGAGGGTATGCATTTCTCCACAACACCTTCAGCATTTATTGTTTGTAGTTTTCTTGCTGATGGTTATTCTGACAAGTGTGAGCTGATACCTCTCTGTGGTTGAATTCGAATGTGCCACATAATCTGTTGAAATTGAGCTTTAAGGCATGTCCTTTTCTATTTTTCAAGCTGTGATTACCCCTTAGTTCTTCAAAGTGTTCTCTTTAAGTATGTGTCACAGTTTGAAATGTTTTGGCCTTTACCTCCCTCAAGCCATTTTGAGGGCCTGTTTCATTTACAGTTCTGCAGTACTTGTTCCTATGAAGTGACCATTAGCACGGGCTTTAAAGCTGCTTTTGCAGGTAACTGCCAGAGGGCGGCAGCCTTTCTATGTCCCCCACCCTGGTAACTAGGGAAAAGCCCTTGCGGCCTGTGGTGTTTCTCGGTTATAAATTAGAGTGGAGTGTGCCCGGACAAACCCACACAAGCTGATGTCTCCTTACTTTTGTTGGATTTTTACATTTAATTTTTATTTTTTATTGGAGTAATTTTCCACTGTGTACGTGGACCACTTCTACTTTGTGCATTAATCGGTTGATGGACATTTTCATTGCTTCCAAGTGTTGGCTATGGTAAATATTGTTGGAGTGCAGGATTGCCAGGCTGTGACTTTTCGATTCTCATTTTCTCAGGTGATAGGCCCAGCAGTGGGTGTGATTGATTGACTGGTAGCACCGTGTTTCCCTTTGCAAAGCACCTTCTTTGTGTTTTCATTAGTGGCTCTTACCACGTCCCCCTTAGAATCGAGGGTACGCATTTCTCCACAATCGCTTCAGCATTTATTGTTTGCAGCATTTATGCTAATGGCCCTTCTGGCTGCTGTGAGCTGATAGGTTTTTGTAATTTGGGTTTGCATGTCTTTGAAAATTCGTAAAACTCATCATTTTTCTCCACCGTTTTCTTTTCTGTTAAAAAAAAGGAAACAATTGGGAGTACAATAGAACTCTTGAAATTGTGTTCTTGGAAGGTTGCCCTCTTTTGAAATTTTTGGTCGATTTTCCACCCCAGAATTTTTTTAGAAAGCAGGTGTCTTTTACCGAACTGCAAGTTTGGTGAATATTTAGTGACCTTTGGCAATGGGTTTAAAGCTGCTGTTGGAGGAAGTGGCCTCAAGCAGGAAGCTTATCTCCATTCCCATATCTGGGTACTAGGGCAGCAGAGCCTTTCTGGAAGTCGTGTTCCTAGTTTGTAAATTACATTGGAATGTGCATGGAGAAAGCCCCATAAGTTTATGTCTCATTATTTCTTCTTGGTTTTAAATTTTTTTTAAATTGGGGTAAAGCTTAGAATATTGTTTGTCCTAGGTGTACACCATCTGGTTCGTTTGTACATTATATATGTCTATTCAAGTACAGATCCTCTTCCCATGTAAAATGTTACTGAGGGTTCCGCAGACCTCCCTTGCTATATGGTTGGTCTTTTTGAGATATGTATATAATATGTGTTTGTATACGTATAGTAACACTAATCTTAATTTATCCATTCCCCCCACCTTTCCTTTTAGATGAGCATAGTTTGTTTTCTAAGTCTGTGAGTGTCTTTCTCTGTGGAAATATGTTCCTTTGTGTCAGTTATTAGATAACGCCTATAAGTGATATCATAGAATACAGGTCTTTTGCTTTCCGACGTACCTCATGTTTTGTGATTATCTCCAGACTCATTTGTGGTGCCTCAGAGAGCAGTGGTTCATTGTTTTCCATGGCTATTATTCCATTGTGTACATGGACCACTTCTTCTTTATCCATTTACCGGTTGTTGGACATTTGGATTGCTTCACTGTCTTGGCTATTGTGAATAAGGCTGCACTGCAACTTTTGCGGCCTGTGTCTTCTCGATTCTTGTCTTCTCAAGTGAGAGGTCCATTGGTGCGCCTGCTGGATTGAATGGTACCTCCATTTTTACTTTTAAACACAGCTCCTTTCTGTTCTCATTATTGGCTGTTACCCCTTTACGTCTCACCAGCAGGTAGAGGGTACACAGTTCCCTAAAACCCCTTCAGCATTTATTGTTTGTAGACTTTGTGCTCAAGGTCAGTCGACTGGTGTAAGTTGAAACTTTTTGTAGATTAGATTGCATGGGTCTAACACTCCCTGAGGTTGAGCTTTTATCCATTTTCCTTTTTTTTAAAAGAGCGTGAGTAAAACTTAACTCTTCCTACTCGCTTCTTGAAACATTTGCCTGTTTTGAATTGTTTTGTCCATTCCCTCCTTCAGCACAATTTTTTAGGGCAGGTGTCCTTTACAGCCCTGAGTCCTTGGGAATGTGAAGTGACCATTAGCTGTGAGTTTAAAGCTGTTCTTGCAGGAAACGGCCACAAGGTGGCAGCATTTCCCCTTTACCATATTTGGTTACTAGGGAAACAGAGCCTTAATGGAAGTGGTGTTCTAGGTTGTAAATTAGAATGGAATGTGCCAGGGAAAAGCCCTTTAAGTTTATGTCTCATTACTTCTTGTTCATATTTGTAGTTTACTTTTTATTTTTTTATCCCAGTAAATATGATTACAATGGTTTGTTTGTTCTAGGTGTGCAAGATGTGGTTCTTTCACACATATACATGTATCTATTCTTCCTCGCATCCTTTTCCCATGTAGGTTATGACACAATGTTGAGTAGTCTTCTCCTGGTCTTCCGTACGTCTTTGGTGGTTATATATTTCACATGGTTTGTATATCTCTGTTAACCCCAATGTGGCAATGTATCCAATCCTCATCCCTTTCTATTTGGTGAACCATAAGTTTTTTAATGAATCTGTGATTGCCTTTCTCTGTGGAAATATCTTCATTGGTATCAATTTTTAAGTAACTCTTAAAAGTGATATGATAGGATATGTGCCTTTTGCTTTCTCACTTACTACACGTGGCGTGATTACGTCTAGACTCATCTATGGTGCTTCAAATAGCATTGTTTCCTTTTTTTCACTAGCGAATATTCCATCTGTACATGGAGGAGTTCTTCTTTGTCCATCCATCTGTTGCTGGACTTTTTGGTTACTTCCATATGTTGGCTATTGTAATGGTGTGCAATGCAGATTTGCCTGCCTGTGTCTTTCCAATTCTCTCTTCTTAGGTTATACGTCGAGGAGTGGGCCTGCTGGATCATATGGTAGCTCAATGTTTACCTTTTTAAGGCACCTCCATTCTGTTCTCATTCGTGGCCCTTTCCAAGTTACGTCCCCTTTGATGTTGAGGGTATGCATTTCTCCACAACACCTTCAGCATTTATTGTTTGTAGTTTTCTTGCTGATGGTTATTCTGACAAGTGTGAGCTGATACCTCTCTGTGGTTGAATTCGAATGTGCCACATAATCTGTTGAAATTGAGCTTTAAGGCATGTCCTTTTCTATTTTTCAAGCTGTGATTACCCCTTAGTTCTTCAAAGTGTTCTCTTTAAGTATGTGTCACAGTTTGAAATGTTTTGGCCTTTACCTCCCTCAAGCCATTTTGAGGGCCTGTTTCATTTACAGTTCTGCAGTACTTGTTCCTATGAAGTGACCATTAGCACAGGCTTTAAAGCTGCTTTTGCAGGTAACTGCCAGAGGGCGGCAGCCTTTCTATGTCCCCCACCCTGGTAACTAGGGAAAAGCCCTTGCGGCCTGTGGTGTTTCTCGGTTATAAATTAGAGTGGAGTGTGCCCGGACAAACCCACACAAGCTGATGTCTCCTTACTTTTGTTGGATTTTTACATTTAATTTTTATTTTTTATTGGAGTAATTTTCCACTGTGTACGTGGACCACTTCTACTTTGTGCATTAATCGGTTGATGGACATTTTCATTGCTTCCAAGTGTTGGCTATGGTAAATATTGTTGGAGTGCAGGATTGCCAGGCTGTGACTTTTCGATTCTCATTTTCTCAGGTGATAGGCCCAGCAGTGGGTGTGATTGATTGACTGGTAGCACCGTGTTTCCCTTTGCAAAGCACCTTCTTTGTGTTTTCATTAGTGGCTCTTACCACGTCCCCCTTAGAATCGAGGGTACGCATTTCTCCACAATCGCTTCAGCATTTATTGTTTGCAGCATTTATGCTAATGGCCCTTCTGGCTGCTGTGAGCTGATAGGTTTTTGTAATTTGGGTTTGCATGTCTTTGAAAATTCGTAAAACTCATCATTTTTCTCCACCGTTTTCTTTTCTGTTAAAAAAAAGGAAACAATTGGGAGTACAATAGAACTCTTGAAATTGTGTTCTTGGAAGGTTGCCCTCTTTTGAAATTTTTGGTCGATTTTCCACCCCAGAATTTTTTTAGAAAGCAGGTGTCTTTTACCGAACTGCAAGTTTGGTGAATATTTAGTGACCTTTGGCAATGGGTTTAAAGCTGCTGTTGGAGGAAGTGGCCTCAAGCAGGAAGCTTATCTCCATTCCCATATCTGGGTACTAGGGCAGCAGAGCCTTTCTGGAAGTCGTGTTCCTAGTTTGTAAATTACATTGGAATGTGCATGGAGAAAGCCCCATAAGTTTATGTCTCATTATTTCTTCTTGGTTTTAAATTTTTTTTAAATTGGGGTAAAGCTTAGAATATTGTTTGTCCTAGGTGTACACCATCTGGTTCGTTTGTACATTATATATGTCTATTCAAGTACAGATCCTCTTCCCATGTAAAATGTTACTGAGGGTTCCGCAGACCTCCCTTGCTATATGGTTGGTCTTTTTGAGATATGTATATAATATGTGTTTGTATACGTATAGTAACACTAATCTTAATTTATACATTCCCCCCACCTTTCCTTTTAGATGAGCATAGTTTGTTTTCTAAGTCTGTGAGTGTCTTTCTCTGTGGAAATATGTTCCTTTGTGTCAGTTATTAGATAACGCCTATAAGTGATATCATAGAATACAGGTCTTTTGCTTTCCGACGTACCTCATGTTTTGTGATTATCTCCAGACTCATTTGTGGTGCCTCAGAGAGCAGTGGTTCATTGTTTTCCATGGCTATTATTCCATTGTGTACATGGACCACTTCTTCTTTATCCATTTACCGGTTGTTGGACATTTGGATTGCTTCACTGTCTTGGCTATTGTGAATAAGGCTGCACTGCAACTTTTGCGGCCTGTGTCTTCTCGATTCTTGTCTTCTCAAGTGAGAGGTCCATTGGTGCGCCTGCTGGATTGAATGGTACCTCCATTTTTACTTTTAAACACAGCTCCTTTCTGTTCTCATTATTGGCTGTTACCCCTTTACGTCTCACCAGCAGGTAGAGGGTACACAGTTCCCTAAAACCCCTTCAGCATTTATTGTTTGTAGACTTTTTGCTCAAGGTCAGTCGACTGGTGTAAGTTGAAACTTTTTGTAGATTAGATTGCATGGGTCTAACACTCCCTGAGGTTGAGCTTTTATCCATTTTCCTTTTTTTTAAAAGAGCGTGAGTAAAACTTAACTCTTCATACTCGCTTCTTGAAACATTTGCCTGTTTTGAATTGTTTTGTCCATTCCCTCCTTCAGCACAATTTTTTTAGGGCAGGTGTCCTTTACAGCCCTGAGTCCTTGGGAATGTGAAGTGACCAATAGCTGTGAGTTTAAAGCTGTTCTTGCAGGAAACGGCCACAAGGTGGCAGCATTTCCCCTTTACCATATTTGGTTACTAGGGAAACAGAGCCTTAATGGAAGTGGTGTTCTAGGTTGTAAATTAGAATGGAATGTGCCAGGGAAAAGCCCTTTAAGTTTATGTCTCATTACTTCTTGTTCATATTTGTAGTTTACTTTTTATTTTTTTATCCCAGTAAATATGATTACAATGGTTTATTTGTTCTAGGTGTGCAAGATGTGGTTCTTTCACACATATACATGTATCTATTCTTCCTCGCATCCTTTTCCCATGTAGGTTATGACACAATGTTGAGTAGTCTTCTCCTGGTCTTCCGTACGTCTTTGGTGGTTATATATTTCACATGGTTTGTATATCTCTGTTAACCCCAATGTGGCAATGTATCCAATCCTCATCCCTTTCTATTTGGTGAACCATAAGTTTTTTAATGAATCTGTGATTGCCTTTCTCTGTGGAAATATCTTCATTGGTATCAATTTTTAAGTAACTCTTAAAAGTGATATGATAGGATATGTGCCTTTTGCTTTCTCACTTACTACACGTGGCGTGATTACGTCTAGACTCATCTATGGTGCTTCAAATAGCATTGTTTCATTTTTTTCACTAGCGAATATTCCATCTGTACATGGAGGAGTTCTTCTTTGTCCATCCATCTGTTGGTGGACTTTTTGGTTACTTCCATATCTTGGCTATTGTAATGGTGTGCAATGCAGATTTGCCTGCCTGTGTCTTTCCAATTCTCTCTTCTTAGGTTATACGTCGAGGAGTGGGCCTGCTGGATCATATGGTAGCTCAATGTTTACCTTTTTAAGGCACCTCCATTCTGTTCTCATTCGTGGCCCTTTCCAAGTTACGTCCCCTTTGATGTTGAGGGTATGCATTTCTCCACAACACCTTCAGCATTTATTGTTTGTAGTTTTCTTGCTGATGGTTATTCTGACAAGTGTGAGCTGATACCTCTCTGTGGTTGAATTCGAATGTGCCACATAATCTGTTGAAATTGAGCTTTAAGGCATGTCCTTTTCTATTTTTCAAGCTGTGATTACCCCTTAGTTCTTCAAAGTGTTCTCTTTAAGTATGTGTCACATTTTGAAATGTTTTGGCCTTTACCTCCCTCAAGCCATTTTGAGGGCCTGTTTCATTTACAGTTCTGCAGTACTTGTTCCTATGAAGTGACCATTAGCACGGGCTTTAAAGCTGCTTTTGCAGGTAACTGCCAGAGGGCGGCAGCCTTTCTATGTCCCCCACCCTGGTAACTAGGGAAAAGCCCTTGCGGCCTGTGGTGTTTCTCGGTTATAAATTAGAGTGGAGTGTGCCCGGACAAACCCACACAAGCTGATGTCTCCTTACTTTTGTTGGATTTTTACATTTAATTTTTATTTTTTATTGGAGTAATTTTCCACTGTGTACGTGGACCACTTCTACTTTGTGCATTAATCGGTTGATGGACATTTTCATTGCTTCCAAGTGTTGGCTATGGTAAATATTGTTGGAGTGCAGGATTGCCAGGCTGTGACTTTTCGATTCTCATTTTCTCAGGTGATAGGCCCAGCAGTGGGTGTGATTGATTGACTGGTAGCACCGTGTTTCCCTTTGCAAAGCACCTTCTTTGTGTTTTCATTAGTGGCTCTTACCACGTCCCCCTTAGAATCGAGGGTACGCATTTCTCCACAATCGCTTCAGCATTTATTGTTTGCAGCATTTATGCTAATGGCCCTTCTGGCTGCTGTGAGCTGATAGGTTTTTGTAATTTGGGTTTGCATGTCTTTGAAAATTCGTAAAACTCATCATTTTTCTCCACCGTTTTCTTTTCTGTTAAAAAAAAGGAAACAATTGGGAGTACAATAGAACTCTTGAAATTGTGTTCTTGGAAGGTTGCCCTCTTTTGAAATTTTTGGTCGATTTTCCACCCCAGAATTTTTTTAGAAAGCAGGTGTCTTTTACCGAACTGCAAGTTTGGTGAATATTTAGTGACCTTTGGCAATGGGTTTAAAGCTGCTGTTGGAGGAAGTGGCCTCAAGCAGGAAGCTTATCTCCATTCCCATATCTGGGTACTAGGGCAGCAGAGCCTTTCTGGAAGTCGTGTTCCTAGTTTGTAAATTACATTGGAATGTGCATGGAGAAAGCCCCATAAGTTTATGTCTCATTATTTCTTCTTGGTTTTAAATTTTTTTTAAATTGGGGTAAAGCTTAGAATATTGTTTGTCCTAGGTGTACACCATCTGGTTCGTTTGTACATTATATATGTCTATTCAAGTACAGATCCTCTTCCCATGTAAAATGTTACTGAGGGTTCCGCAGACCTCCCTTGCTATATGGTTGGTCTTTTTGAGATATGTATATAATATGTGTTTGTATACGTATAGTAACACTAATCTTAATTTATACATTCCCCCCACCTTTCCTTTTAGATGAGCATAGTTTGTTTTCTAAGTCTGTGAGTGTCTTTCTCTGTGGAAATATGTTCCTTTGTGTCAGTTATTAGATAACGCCTATAAGTGATATCATAGAATACAGGTCTTTTGCTTTCCGACGTACCTCATGTTTTGTGATTATCTCCAGACTCATTTGTGGTGCCTCAGAGAGCAGTGGTTCATTGTTTTCCATGGCTATTATTCCATTGTGTACATGGACCACTTCTTCTTTATCCATTTACCGGTTGTTGGACATTTGGATTGCTTCACTGTCTTGGCTATTGTGAATAAGGCTGCACTGCAACTTTTGCGGCCTGTGTCTTCTCGATTCTTGTCTTCTCAAGTGAGAGGTCCATTGGTGCGCCTGCTGGATTGAATGGTACCTCCATTTTTACTTTTAAACACAGCTCCTTTCTGTTCTCATTATTGGCTGTTACCCCTTTACGTCTCACCAGCAGGTAGAGGGTACACAGTTCCCTAAAACCCCTTCAGCATTTATTGTTTGTAGACTTTGTGCTCAAGGTCAGTCGACTGGTGTAAGTTGAAACTTTTTGTAGATTAGATTGCATGGGTCTAACACTCCCTGAGGTTGAGCTTTTATCCATTTTCCTTTTTTTTAAAAGAGCGTGAGTAAAACTTAACTCTTCATACTCGCTTCTTGAAACATTTGCCTGTTTTGAATTGTTTTGTCCATTCCCTCCTTCAGCACAATTTTTTAGGGCAGGTGTCCTTTACAGCCCTGAGTCCTTGGGAATGTGAAGTGACCATTAGCTGTGAGTTTAAAGCTGTTCTTGCAGGAAACGGCCACAAGGTGGCAGCATTTCCCCTTTACCATATTTGGTTACTAGGGAAACAGAGCCTTAATGGAAGTGGTGTTCTAGGTTGTAAATTAGAATGGAATGTGCCAGGGAAAAGCCCTTTAAGTTTATGTCTCATTACTTCTTGTTCATATTTGTAGTTTACTTTTTATTTTTTTATCCCAGTAAATATGATTACAATGGTTTGTTTGTTCTAGGTGTGCAAGATGTGGTTCTTTCACACATATACATGTATCTATTCTTCCTCGCATCCTTTTCCCATGTAGGTTATGACACAATGTTGAGTAGTCTTCTCCTGGTCTTCCGTACGTCTTTGGTGGTTATATATTTCACATGGTTTGTATATCTCTGTTAACCCCAATGTGGCAATGTATCCAATCCTCATCCCTTTCTATTTGGTGAACCATAAGTTTTTTAATGAATCTGTGATTGCCTTTCTCTGTGGAAATATCTTCATTGGTATCAATTTTTAAGTAACTCTTAAAAGTGATATGATAGGATATGTGCCTTTTGCTTTCTCACTTACTACACGTGGCGTGATTACGTCTAGACTCATCTATGGTGCTTCAAATAGCATTGTTTCCTTTTTTTCACTAGCGAATATTCCATCTGTACATGGAGGAGTTCTTCTTTGTCCATCCATCTGTTGCTGGACTTTTTGGTTACTTCCATATGTTGGCTATTGTAATGGTGTGCAATGCAGATTTGCCTGCCTGTGTCTTTCCAATTCTCTCTTCTTAGGTTATACGTCGAGGAGTGGGCCTGCTGGATCATATGGTAGCTCAATGTTTACCTTTTTAAGGCACCTCCATTCTGTTCTCATTCGTGGCCCTTTCCAAGTTACGTCCCCTTTGATGTTGAGGGTATGCATTTCTCCACAACACCTTCAGCATTTATTGTTTGTAGTTTTCTTGCTGATGGTTATTCTGACAAGTGTGAGCTGATACCTCTCTGTGGTTGAATTCGAATGTGCCACATAATCTGTTGAAATTGAGCTTTAAGGCATGTCCTTTTCTATTTTTCAAGCTGTGATTACCCCTTAGTTCTTCAAAGTGTTCTCTTTAAGTATGTGTCACAGTTTGAAATGTTTTGGCCTTTACCTCCCTCAAGCCATTTTGAGGGCCTGTTTCATTTACAGTTCTGCAGTACTTGTTCCTATGAAGTGACCATTAGCACAGGCTTTAAAGCTGCTTTTGCAGGTAACTGCCAGAGGGCGGCAGCCTTTCTATGTCCCCCACCCTGGTAACTAGGGAAAAGCCCTTGCGGCCTGTGGTGTTTCTCGGTTATAAATTAGAGTGGAGTGTGCCCGGACAAACCCACACAAGCTGATGTCTCCTTACTTTTGTTGGATTTTTACATTTAATTTTTATTTTTTATTGGAGTAATTTTCCACTGTGTACGTGGACCACTTCTACTTTGTGCATTAATCGGTTGATGGACATTTTCATTGCTTCCAAGTGTTGGCTATGGTAAATATTGTTGGAGTGCAGGATTGCCAGGCTGTGACTTTTCGATTCTCATTTTCTCAGGTGATAGGCCCAGCAGTGGGTGTGATTGATTGACTGGTAGCACCGTGTTTCCCTTTGCAAAGCACCTTCTTTGTGTTTTCATTAGTGGCTCTTACCACGTCCCCCTTAGAATCGAGGGTACGCATTTCTCCACAATCGCTTCAGCATTTATTGTTTGCAGCATTTATGCTAATGGCCCTTCTGGCTGCTGTGAGCTGATAGGTTTTTGTAATTTGGGTTTGCATGTCTTTGAAAATTCGTAAAACTCATCATTTTTCTCCACCGTTTTCTTTTCTGTTAAAAAAAAGGAAACAATTGGGAGTACAATAGAACTCTTGAAATTGTGTTCTTGGAAGGTTGCCCTCTTTTGAAATTTTTGGTCGATTTTCCACCCCAGAATTTTTTTAGAAAGCAGGTGTCTTTTACCGAACTGCAAGTTTGGTGAATATTTAGTGACCTTTAGCAATGGGTTTAAAGCTGCTGTTGGAGGAAGTGGCCTCAAGCAGGAAGCTTATCTCCATTCCCATATCTGGGTACTAGGGCAGCAGAGCCTTTCTGGAAGTCGTGTTCCTAGTTTGTAAATTACATTGGAATGTGCATGGAGAAAGCCCCATAAGTTTATGTCTCATTATTTCTTCTTGGTTTTAAATTTTTTTTAAATTGGGGTAAAGCTTAGAATATTGTTTGTCCTAGGTGTACACCATCTGGTTCGTTTGTACATTATATATGTCTATTCAAGTACAGATCCTCTTCCCATGTAAAATGTTACTGAGGGTTCCGCAGACCTCCCTTGCTATATGGTTGGTCTTTTTGAGATATGTATATAATATGTGTTTGTATACGTATAGTAACACTAATCTTAATTTATACATTCCCCCCACCTTTCCTTTTAGATGAGCATAGTTTGTTTTCTAAGTCTGTGAGTGTCTTTCTCTGTGGAAATATGTTCCTTTGTGTCAGTTATTAGATAACGCCTATAAGTGATATCATAGAATACAGGTCTTTTGCTTTCCGACGTACCTCATGTTTTGTGATTATCTCCAGACTCATTTGTGGTGCCTCAGAGAGCAGTGGTTCATTGTTTTCCATGGCTATTATTCCATTGTGTACATGGACCACTTCTTCTTTATCCATTTACCGGTTGTTGGACATTTGGATTGCTTCACTGTCTTGGCTATTGTGAATAAGGCTGCACTGCAACTTTTGCGGCCTGTGTCTTCTCGATTCTTGTCTTCTCAAGTGAGAGGTCCATTGGTGCGCCTGCTGGATTGAATGGTACCTCCATTTTTACTTTTAAACACAGCTCCTTTCTGTTCTCATTATTGGCTGTTACCCCTTTACGTCTCACCAGCAGGTAGAGGGTACACAGTTCCCTAAAACCCCTTCAGCATTTATTGTTTGTAGACTTTTTGCTCAAGGTCAGTCGACTGGTGTAAGTTGAAACTTTTTGTAGATTAGATTGCATGGGTCTAACACTCCCTGAGGTTGAGCTTTTATCCATTTTCCTTTTTTTAAAAGAGCGGGAGTAAAACTTAACTCTTCCTACTCTCTTCTTGAAACATTTGCCTGTTTTGAATTGTTTTGTCCATTCCCTCCTTCAGCACAATTTTTTAGGGCAGGTGTCCTTTACAGCCCTGAGTCCTTGGGAATGTGAAGTGACCATTAGCTGTGAGTTTAAAGCTGTTCTTGCAGGAAACGGCCACAAGGTGGCAGCATTTCCCCTTTACCATATTTGGTTACTAGGGAAACAGAGCCTTAATGGAAGTGGTGTTCTAGGTTGTAAATTAGAATGGAATGTGCCAGGGAAAAGCCCTTTAAGTTTATGTCTCATTACTTCTTGTTCATATTTGTAGTTTACTTTTTATTTTTTTATCCCAGTAAATATGATTACAATGGTTTGTTTGTTCTAGGTGTGCAAGATGTGGTTCTTTCACACATATACATGTATCTATTCTTCCTCGCATCCTTTTCCCATGTAGGTTATGACACAATGTTGAGTAGTCTTCTCCTGGTCTTCCATACGTCTTTGGTGGTTATATATTTCACATGGTTTGTATATCTCTGTTAACCCCAATGCGGCAATGTATCCAATCCTCATCCCTTTCTATTTGGTGAACCATAAGTTTTTTAATGAATCTGTGATTGCCTTTCTCTGTGGAAATATCTTCATTGGTATCAATTTTTAAGTAACTCTTAAAAGTGATATGATAGGATATGTGCCTTTTGCTTTCTCACTTACTACACGTGGCATGATTACGTCTAGACTCATCTATGGTGCTTCAAATAGCATTGTTTCATTTTTTTCACTAGCGAATATTCCATCTGTACATGGAGGAGTTCTTCTTTGTCCATCCATCTGTTGCTGGACTTTTTGGTTACTTCCATATCTTGGCTATTGTAATGGTGTGCAATGCAGATTTGCCTGCCTGTGTCTTTCCAATTCTCTCTTCTTAGGTTATACGTCGAGGAGTGGGCCTGCTGGATCATATGGTAGCTCAATGTTTACCTTTTTAAGGCACCTCCATTCTGTTCTCATTCGTGGCCCTTTCCAAGTTACGTCCCCTTTGATGTTGAGGGTATGCATTTCTCCACAACACCTTCAGCATTTATTGTTTGTAGTTTTCTTGCTGATGGTTATTCTGACAAGTGTGAGCTGATACCTCTCTGTGGTTGAATTCGAATGTGCCACATAATCTGTTGAAATTGAGCTTTAAGGCATGTCCTTTTCTATTTTTCAAGCTGTGATTACCCCTTAGTTCTTCAAAGTGTTCTCTTTAAGTATGTGTCACAGTTTGAAATGTTTTGGCCTTTACCTCCCTCAAGCCATTTTGAGGGCCTGTTTCATTTACAGTTCTGCAGTACTTGTTCCTATGAAGTGACCATTAGCACAGGCTTTAAAGCTGCTTTTGCAGGTAACTGCCAGAGGGCGGCAGCCTTTCTATGTCCCCCACCCTGGTAACTAGGGAAAAGCCCTTGCGGCCTGTGGTGTTTCTCGGTTATAAATTAGAGTGGAGTGTGCCTGGACAAACCCACACAAGCTGATGTCTCCTTACTTTTGTTGGATTTTTACATTTAATTTTTATTTTTTATTGGAGTAATTTTCCACTGTGTACGTGGACCACTTCTACTTTGTGCATTAATCGGTTGATGGACATTTTCATTGCTTCCAAGTGTTGGCTATGGTAAATATTGTTGGAGTGCAGGATTGCCAGGCTGTGACTTTTCGATTCTCATTTTCTCAGGTGATAGGCCCAGCAGTGGGTGTGATTGATTGACTGGTAGCACCGTGTTTCCCTTTGCAAAGCACCTTCTTTGTGTTTTCATTAGTGGCTCTTACCACGTCCCCCTTAGAATCGAGGGTACGCATTTCTCCACAATCGCTTCAGCATTTATTGTTTGCAGCATTTATGCTAATGGCCCTTCTGGCTGCTGTGAGCTGATAGGTTTTTGTAATTTGGGTTTGCATGTCTTTGAAAATTCGTAAAACTCATCATTTTTCTCCACCGTTTTCTTTTCTGTTAAAAAAAAGGAAACAATTGGGAGTACAATAGAACTCTTGAAATTGTGTTCTTGGAAGGTTGCCCTCTTTTGAAATTTTTGGTCGATTTTCCACCCCAGAATTTTTTTAGAAAGCAGGTGTCTTTTACCGAACTGCAAGTTTGGTGAATATTTAGTGACCTTTAGCAATGGGTTTAAAGCTGCTGTTGGAGGAAGTGGCCTCAAGCAGGAAGCTTATCTCCATTCCCATATCTGGGTACTAGGGCAGCAGAGCCTTTCTGGAAGTCGTGTTCCTAGTTTGTAAATTACATTGGAATGTGCATGGAGAAAGCCCCATAAGTTTATGTCTCATTATTTCTTCTTGGTTTTAAATTTTTTTTAAATTGGGGTAAAGCTTAGAATATTGTTTGTCCTAGGTGTACACCATCTGGTTCGTTTGTACATTATATATGTCTATTCAAGTACAGATCCTCTTCCCATGTAAAATGTTACTGAGGGTTCCGCAGACCTCCCTTGCTATATGGTTGGTCTTTTTGAGATATGTATATAATATGTGTTTGTATACGTATAGTAACACTAATCTTAATTTATACATTCCCCCCACCTTTCCTTTTAGATGAGCATAGTTTGTTTTCTAAGTCTGTGAGTGTCTTTCTCTGTGGAAATATGTTCCTTTGTGTCAGTTATTAGATAACGCCTATAAGTGATATCATAGAATACAGGTCTTTTGCTTTCCGACGTACCTCATGTTTTGTGATTATCTCCAGACTCATTTGTGGTGCCTCAGAGAGCAGTGGTTCATTGTTTTCCATGGCTATTATTCCATTGTGTACATGGACCACTTCTTCTTTATCCATTTACCGGTTGTTGGACATTTGGATTGCTTCACTGTCTTGGCTATTGTGAATAAGGCTGCACTGCAACTTTTGCGGCCTGTGTCTTCTCGATTCTTGTCTTCTCAAGTGAGAGGTCCATTGGTGCGCCTGCTGGATTGAATGGTGCCTCCATTTTTACTTTTAAACACAGCTCCTTTCTGTTCTCATTATTGGCTGTTACCCCTTTACGTCTCACCAGCAGGTAGAGGGTACACAGTTCCCTAAAACCCCTTCAGCATTTATTGTTTGTAGACTTTGTGCTCATGGTCAGTCGACTGGTGTAAGTTGAAACTTTTTGTAGATTAGATTGCATGGGTCTAACACTCCCTGAGGTTGAGCTTTTATCCATTTTCCTTTTTTTTAAAAGAGCGTGAGTAAAACTTAACTCTTCATACTCGCTTCTTGAAACATTTGCCTGTTTTGAATTGTTTTGTCCATTCCCTCCTTCAGCACAATTTTTTAGGGCAGGTGTCCTTTACAGCCCTGAGTCCTTGGGAATGTGAAGTGACCATTAGCTGTGAGTTTAAAGCTGTTCTTGCAGGAAACGGCCACAAGGTGGCAGCATTTCCCCTTTACCATATTTGGTTACTAGGGAAACAGAGCCTTAATGGAAGTGGTGTTCTAGGTTGTAAATTAGAATGGAATGTGCCAGGGAAAAGCCCTTTAAGTTTATGTCTCATTACTTCTTGTTCATATTTGTAGTTTACTTTTTATTTTTTATCCCAGTAAATATGATTACAATGGTTTGTTTGTTGTAGGTGTGCAAGATGTGGTTCTTTCACACATATACATGTATCTATTCTTCCTCGCATCCTTTTCCCATGTAGGTTATGACACAATGTTGAGTAGTCTTCTCCTGGTCTTCCGTACGTCTTTGGTGGTTATATATTTCACATGGTTTGTATATCTCTGTTAACCCCAATGCGGCAATGTATCCAATCCTCATCCCTTTCTATTTGGTGAATCATAAGTTTTTTAATGAATCTGTGATTGCCTTTCTCTGTGGAAATATCTTCATTGGTATCAATTTTTAAGTAACTCTTAAAAGTGATATGATAGGATATGTGTCTTTTGCTTTCTCACTTACTACACGTGGCGTGATTACGTCTAAACTCATCTATGGTGCTGCAAATAGCATTGTTTCATTTTTTTCACTAGCGAATATTCCATCTGTACATGGAGGAGTTCTTCTTTGTCCATCCATCTGTTGGTGGACTTTTTGGTTACTTCCATATGTTGGCTATTGTAATGGTGTGCAGTGCAGATTTGCCTGCCTGTGTCTTTCCAATTCTCTCTTCTTAGGTTATACGTCGAGGAGTGGGCCTGCTGGATCATATGGTAGCTCAATGTTTACCTTTTTAAGGCACCTCCATTCTGTTCTCATTCGTGTCACTTTCCAAGTTACGTCCCCTTTGATGTTGAGGGTATGCATTTCTCCACAACACCTTCAGCATTTATTGTTTGTAGTTTTCTTGCTGATGGTTATTCTGACAAGTGTGAGCTGATACCTCTCTGTGGCTGAATTCGAATGTGCCACATAATCTGTTGAAATTGAGCTTTAAGGCATGTCCTTTTCTATTTTTCAAGCTGTGATTACCCCTTAGTTCTTCAAAGTGTTCTCTTTAAGTATGTGTCACAGTTTGAAATGTTTTGGCCTTTACCTCCCTCAAGCCATTTTGAGGGCCTGTTTCATTTACAGTTCTGCAGTACTTGTTCCTATGAAGTGACCATTAGCACAGGCTTTAAAGCTGCTTTTGCAGATAACTGCCAGAGGGCGGCAGCCTTTCTATGTCCCCCACCCTGGTAACTAGGGAAACGCCCTTGCGGCCTGTGGTGTTTCTCGGTTATAAATTAGAGTGGAGTGTGCCTGGACAAACCCACACAAGCTGATGTCTCCTTACTTTTGTTGGATTTTTACATTTAATTTTTACTTTTTATTGGAGTAATTTTTCACTGTGTACGTGGACCACTTCTACTTTGTGCATTCTCGGTTGATGGACATTTTCATTGCTTCCAAGCGTTGGCTATGGTAAATATTGTTGGAGTGCAGGATTGCCAGGCTGTGACTTTTCGATTCTCATTTTCTCAGGTGATAGGCCCAGCAGTGGGTGTGATTGATTGACTGGTAGCACCGTGTTTCCCTTTGCAAAGCACCTTCTTTGTGTTTTCATTAGTGGCTCTTACCACGTCCCCCTTAGAATCGAGGGTACGCATTTCTCCACAATCGCTTCAGCATTTATTGTTTGCAGCATTTATGCTAATGGCCCTTCTGGCTGCTGTGAGCTGATAGGTTTTTGTAATTTGGGTTTGCATGTCTTTGAAAATTCGTAAAACTCATCATTTTTCTCCACCGTTTTCTTTTCTGTTAAAAAAAAGGAAACAATTGGGAGTACAATAGAACTCTTGAAATTGTGTTCTTGGAAGGTTGCCCTCTTTTGAAATTTTTGGTCGATTTTCCACCCCAGAATTTTTTTAGAAAGCAGGTGTCTTTTACCGAACTGCAAGTTTGGTGAATATTTAGTGACCTTTGGCAATGGGTTTAAAGCTGCTGTTGGAGGAAGTGGCCTCAAGCAGGAAGCTTATCTCCATTCCCATATCTGGGTACTAGGGCAGCAGAGCCTTTCTGGAAGTCGTGTTCCTAGTTTGTAAATTACATTGGAATGTGCATGGAGAAAGCCCCATAAGTTTATGTCTCATTATTTCTTCTTGGTTTTAAATTTTTTTTAAATTGGGGTAAAGCTTAGAATATTGTTTGTCCTAGGTGTACACCATCTGGTTCGTTTGTACATTATATATGTCTATTCAAGTACAGATCCTCTTCCCATGTAAAATGTTACTGAGGGTTCCGCAGACCTCCCTTGCTATATGGTTGGTCTTTTTGAGATATGTATATAATATGTGTTTGTATACGTATAGTAACACTAATCTTAATTTATACATTCCCCCCACCTTTCCTTTTAGATGAGCATAGTTTGTTTTCTAAGTCTGTGAGTGTCTTTCTCTGTGGAAATATGTTCCTTTGTGTCAGTTATTAGATAACGCCTATAAGTGATATCATAGAATACAGGTCTTTTGCTTTCCGACGTACCTCATGTTTTGTGATTATCTCCAGACTCATTTGTGGTGCCTCAGAGAGCAGTGGTTCATTGTTTTCCATGGCTATTATTCCATTGTGTACATGGACCACTTCTTCTTTATCCATTTACCGGTTGTTGGACATTTGGATTGCTTCACTGTCTTGGCTATTGTGAATAAGGCTGCACTGCAACTTTTGCGGCCTGTGTCTTCTCGATTCTTGTCTTCTCAAGTGAGAGGTCCATTGGTGCGCCTGCTGGATTGAATGGTACCTCCATTTTTACTTTTAAACACAGCTCCTTTCTGTTCTCATTATTGGCTGTTACCCCTTTACGTCTCACCAGCAGGTAGAGGGTACACAGTTCCCTAAAACCCCTTCAGCATTTATTGTTTGTAGACTTTGTGCTCATGGTCAGTCGACTGGTGTAAGTTGAAACTTTTTGTAGATTAGATTGCATGGGTCTAACACCCCCTGAGGTTGAGCTTTTATCCATTTTCCTTTTTTTTAAAAGAGCGTGAGTAAAACTTAACTCTTCATACTCGCTTCTTGAAACATTTGCCTGTTTTGAATTGTTTTGTCCATTCCCTCCTTCAGCACAATTTTTTAGGGCAGGTGTCCTTTACAGCCCTGAGTCCTTGGGAATGTGAAGTGACCATTAGCTGTGAGTTTAAAGCTGTTCTTGCAGGAAACGGCCACAAGGTGGCAGCATTTCCCCTTTACCATATTTGGTTACTAGGGAAACAGAGCCTTAATGGAAGTGGTGTTCTAGGTTGTAAATTAGAATGGAATGTGCCAGGGAAAAGCCCTTTAAGTTTATGTCTCATTACTTCTTGTTCATATTTGTAGTTTACTTTTTATTTTTTATCCCAGTAAATATGATTACAATGGTTGGTTTGTTGTAGGTGTGCAAGATGTGGTTCTTTCACACATATACATGTATCTATTCTTCCTCGCATCCTTTTCCCATGTAGGTTATGACACAATGTTGAGTAGTCTTCTCCTGGTCTTCCGTACGTCTTTGGTGGTTATATATTTCACATGGTTTGTATATCTCTGTTAACCCCAATGTGGCAATGTATCCAATCCTCATCCCTTTCTATTTGGTGAATCATAAGTTTTTTAATGAATCTGTGATTGCCTTTCTCTGTGGAAATATCTTCATTGGTATCAATTTTTAAGTAACTCTTAAAAGTGATATGATAGGATATGTGTCTTTTGCTTTCTCACTTACTACACGTGGCGTGATTACGTCTAGACTCATCTATGGTGCTGCAAATAGCATTGTTTCATTTTTTTCACTAGCGAATATTCCATCTGTACATGGAGGAGTTCTTCTTTGTCCATCCATCTGTTGCTGGACTTTTTGGTTACTTCCATATGTTGGCTATTGTAATGGTGTGCAGTGCAGATTTGCCTGCCTGTGTCTTTCCAATTCTCTCTTCTTAGGTTATACGTCGAGGAGTGGGCCTGCTGGATCATATGGTAGCTCAATGTTTACCTTTTTAAGGCACCTCCATTCTGTTCTCATTCGTGGCCCTTTCCAAGTTACGTCCCCTTTGATGTTGAGGGTATGCATTTCTCCACAACACCTTCAGCATTTATTGTTTGTAGTTTTCTTGCTGATGGTTATTCTGACAAGTGTGAGCTGATACCTCTCTGTGGTTGAATTCGAATGTGCCACATAATCTGTTGAAATTGAGCTTTAAGGCATGTCCTTTTCTATTTTTCAAGCTGTGATTACCCCTTAGTTCTTCAAAGTGTTCTCTTTAAGTATGTGTCACATTTTGAAATGTTTTGGCCTTTACCTCCCTCAAGCCATTTTGAGGGCCTGTTTCATTTACAGTTCTGCAGTACTTGTTCCTATGAAGTGACCATTAGCACAGGCTTTAAAGCTGCTTTTGCAGATAACTGCCAGAGGGCGGCAGCCTTTCTATGTCCCCCACCCTGGTAACTAGGGAAACGCCCTTGCGGCCTGTGGTGTTTCTCGGTTATAAATTAGAGTGGAGTGTGCCTGGACAAACCCACACAAGCTGATGTCTCCTTACTTTTGTTGGATTTTTACATTTAATTTTTACTTTTTATTGGAGTAATTTTTCACTGTGTACGTGGACCACTTCTACTTTGTGCATTCTCGGTTGATGGACATTTTCATTGCTTCCAAGCGTTGGCTATGGTAAATATTGTTGGAGTGCAGGATTGCCAGGCTGTGACTTTTCGATTCTCATTTTCTCAGGTGATAGGCCCAGCAGTGGGTGTGATTGATTGACTGGTAGCACCGTGTTTCCCTTTGCAAAGCACCTTCTTTGTGTTTTCATTAGTGGCTCTTACCACGTCCCCCTTAGAATCGAGGGTACGCATTTCTCCACAATCGCTTCAGCATTTATTGTTTGCAGCATTTATGCTAATGGCCCTTCTGGCTGCTGTGAGCTGATAGGTTTTTGTAATTTGGGTTTGCATGTCTTTGAAAATTCGTAAAACTCATCATTTTTCTCCACCGTTTTCTTTTCTGTTAAAAGAAAGGAAACAATTGGGAGTACAATAGAACTCTTGAAATTGTGTTCTTGGAAGGTTGCCCTCTTTTGAAATTTTTGGTCGATTTTCCACCCCAGAATTTTTTTAGAAAGCAGGTGTCTTTTACCGAACTGCAAGTTTGGTGAATATTTAGTGACCTTTAGCAATGGGTTTAAAGCTGCTGTTGGAGGAAGTGGCCTCAAGCAGGAAGCTTATCTCCATTCCCATATCTGGGTACTAGGGCAGCAGAGCCTTTCTGGAAGTCGTGTTCCTAGTTTGTAAATTACATTGGAATGTGCATGGAGAAAGCCCCATAAGTTTATGTCTCATTATTTCTTCTTGGTTTTAAATTTTTTTTAAATTGGGGTAAAGCTTAGAATATTGTTTGTCCTAGGTGTACACCATCTGGTTCGTTTGTACATTATATATGTCTATTCAAGTACAGATCCTCTTCCCATGTAAAATGTTACTGAGGGTTCCGCAGACCTCCCTTGCTATATGGTTGGTCTTTTTGAGATATGTATATAATATGTGTTTGTATACGTATAGTAACACTAATCTTAATTTATCCATTCCCCCCACCTTTCCTTTTAGATGAGCATAGTTTGTTTTCTAAGTCTGTGAGTGTCTTTCTCTGTGGAAATATGTTCCTTTGTGTCAGTTATTAGATAACGCCTATAAGTGATATCATAGAATACAGGTCTTTTGCTTTCCGACGTACCTCATGTTTTGTGATTATCTCCAGACTCATTTGTGGTGCCTCAGAGAGCAGTGGTTCATTGTTTTCCATGGCTATTATTCCATTGTGTACATGGACCACTTCTTCTTTATCCATTTACCGGTTGTTGGACATTTGGATTGCTTCACTGTCTTGGCTATTGTGAATAAGGCTGCACTGCAACTTTTGCGGCCTGTGTCTTCTCGATTCTTGTCTTCTCAAGTGAGAGGTCCATTGGTGCGCCTGCTGGATTGAATGGTACCTCCATTTTTACTTTTAAACACAGCTCCTTTCTGTTCTCATTATTGGCTGTTACCCCTTTACGTCTCACCAGCAGGTAGAGGGTACACAGTTCCCTAAAACCCCTTCAGCATTTATTGTTTGTAGACTTTTTGCTCAAGGTCAGTCGACTGGTGTAAGTTGAAACTTTTTGTAGATTAGATTGCATGGGTCTAACACTCCCTGAGGTTGAGCTTTTATCCATTTTCCTTTTTTTTAAAAGAGCGTGAGTAAAACTTAACTCTTCCTACTCTCTTCTTGAAACATTTGCCTGTTTTGAATTGTTTTGTCCATTCCCTCCTTCAGCACATTTTTTAGGGCAGGTGTCCTTTACAGCCCTGAGTCCTTGGGAATGTGAAGTGACCATTAGCTGTGAGTTTAAAGCTGTTCTTGCAGGAAACGGCCACAAGGTGGCAGCATTTCCCCTTTACCATATTTGGTTACTAGGGAAACAGAGCCTTAATGGAAGTGGTGTTCTAGGTTGTAAATTAGAATGGAATGTGCCAGGGAAAAGCCCTTTAAGTTTATGTCTCATTACTTCTTGTTCATATTTGTAGTTTACTTTTTATTTTTTTATCCCAGTAAATATGATTACAATGGTTTGTTTGTTCTAGGTGTGCAAGATGTGGTTCTTTCACACATATACATGTATCTATTCTTCCTCACATCCTTTTCCCATGTAGGTTATGACACAATGTTGAGTAGTCTTCTCCTGGTCTTCCATACGTCTTTGGTGGTTATATATTTCACATGGTTTGTATATCTCTGTTAACCCCAATGCGGCAATGTATCCAATCCTCATCCCTTTCTATTTGGTGAACCATAAGTTTTTTAATGAATCTGTGATTGCCTTTCTCTGTGGAAATATCTTCATTGGTATCAATTTTTAAGTAACTCTTAAAAGTGATATGATAGGATATGTGCCTTTTGCTTTCTCACTTACTACACGTGGCGTGATTACGTCTAGACTCATCTATGGTGCTTCAAATAGCATTGTTTCATTTTTTTCACTAGCGAATATTCCATCTGTACATGGAGGAGTTCTTCTTTGTCCATCCATCTGTTGCTGGACTTTTTGGTTACTTCCATATCTTGGCTATTGTAATGGTGTGCAATGCAGATTTGCCTGCCTGTGTCTTTCCAATTCTCTCTTCTTAGGTTATACGTCGAGGAGTGGGCCTGCTGGATCATATGGTAGCTCAATGTTTACCTTTTTAAGGCACCTCCATTCTGTTCTCATTCGTGGCCCTTTCCAAGTTACGTCCCCTTTGATGTTGAGGGTATGCATTTCTCCACAACACCTTCAGCATTTATTGTTTGTAGTTTTCTTGCTGATGGTTATTCTGACAAGTGTGAGCTGATACCTCTCTGTGGTTGAATTCGAATGTGCCACATAATCTGTTGAAATTGAGCTTTAAGGCATGTCCTTTTCTATTTTTCAAGCTGTGATTACCCCTTAGTTCTTCAAAGTGTTCTCTTTAAGTATGTGTCACAGTTTGAAATGTTTTGGCCTTTACCTCCCTCAAGCCATTTTGAGGGCCTGTTTCATTTACAGTTCTGCAGTACTTGTTCCTATGAAGTGACCATTAGCACAGGCTTTAAAGCTGCTTTTGCAGGTAACTGCCAGAGGGCGGCAGCCTTTCTATGTCCCCCACCCTGGTAACTAGGGAAAAGCCCTTGCGGCCTGTGGTGTTTCTCGGTTATAAATTAGAGTGGAGTGTGCCCGGACAAACCCACACAAGCTGATGTCTCCTTACTTTTGTTGGATTTTTACATTTAATTTTTATTTTTTATTGGAGTAATTTTCCACTGTGTACGTGGACCACTTCTACTTTGTGCATTAATCGGTTGATGGACATTTTCATTGCTTCCAAGCGTTGGCTATGGTAAATATTGTTGGAGTGCAGGATTGCCAGGCTGTGACTTTTCGATTCTCATTTTCTCAGGTGATAGGCCCAGCAGTGGGTGTGATTGATTGACTGGTAGCACCGTGTTTCCCTTTGCAAAGCACCTTCTTTGTGTTTTCATTAGTGGCTCTTACCACGTCCCCCTTAGAATCGAGGGTACGCATTTCTCCACAATCGCTTCAGCATTTATTGTTTGCAGCATTTATGCTAATGGCCCTTCTGGCTGCTGTGAGCTGATAGGTTTTTGTAATTTGGGTTTGCATGTCTTTGAAAATTCGTAAAACTCATCATTTTTCTCCACCGTTTTCTTTTCTGTTAAAGAAAAGGAAACAATTGGGAGTACAATAGAACTCTTGAAATTGTGTTCTTGGAAGGTTGCCCTCTTTTGAAATTTTTGGTCGATTTTCCACCCCAGAATTTTTTTAGAAAGCAGGTGTCTTTTACCGAACTGCAAGTTTGGTGAATATTTAGTGACCTTTAGCAATGGGTTTAAAGCTGCTGTTGGAGGAAGTGGCCTCAAGCAGGAAGCTTATCTCCATTCCCATATCTGGGTACTAGGGCAGCAGAGCCTTTCTGGAAGTCGTGTTCCTAGTTTGTAAATTACATTGGAATGTGCATGGAGAAAGCCCCATAAGTTTATGTCTCATTATTTCTTCTTGGTTTTAAATTTTTTTTAAATTGGGGTAAAGCTTAGAATATTGTTTGTCCTAGGTGTACACCATCTGGTTCGTTTGTACATTATATATGTCTATTCAAGTACAGATCCTCTTCCCATGTAAAATGTTACTGAGGGTTCCGCAGACCTCCCTTGCTATATGGTTGGTCTTTTTGAGATATGTATATAATATGTGTTTGTATACGTATAGTAACACTAATCTTAATTTATCCATTCCCCCCACCTTTCCTTTTAGATGAGCATAGTTTGTTTTCTAAGTCTGTGAGTGTCTTTCTCTGTGGAAATATGTTCCTTTGTGTCAGTTATTAGATAACGCCTATAAGTGATATCATAGAATACAGGTCTTTTGCTTTCCGACGTACCTCATGTTTTGTGATTATCTCCAGACTCATTTGTGGTGCCTCAGAGAGCAGTGGTTCATTGTTTTCCATGGCTATTATTCCATTGTGTACATGGACCACTTCTTCTTTATCCATTTACCGGTTGTTGGACATTTGGATTGCTTCACTGTCTTGGCTATTGTGAATAAGGCTGCACTGCAACTTTTGCGGCCTGTGTCTTCTCGATTCTTGTCTTCTCAAGTGAGAGGTCCATTGGTGCGCCTGCTGGATTGAATGGTACCTCCATTTTTACTTTTAAACACAGCTCCTTTCTGTTCTCATTATTGGCTGTTACCCCTTTACGTCTCACCAGCAGGTAGAGGGTACACAGTTCCCTAAAACCCCTTCAGCATTTATTGTTTGTAGACTTTGTGCTCATGGTCAGTCGACTGGTGTAAGTTGAAACTTTTTGTAGATTAGATTGCATGGGTCTAACACTCCCTGAGGTTGAGCTTTTATCCATTTTCCTTTTTTTTAAAAGAGCGTGAGTAAAACTTAACTCTTCATACTCGCTTCTTGAAACATTTGCCTGTTTTGAATTGTTTTGTCCATTCCCTCCTTCAGCACAATTTTTTAGGGCAGGTGTCCTTTACAGCCCTGAGTCCTTGGGAATGTGAAGTGACCATTAGCTGTGAGTTTAAAGCTGTTCTTGCAGGAAACGGCCACAAGGTGGCAGCATTTCCCCTTTACCATATTTGGTTACTAGGGAAACAGAGCCTTAATGGAAGTGGTGTTCTAGGTTGTAAATTAGAATGGAATGTGCCAGGGAAAAGCCCTTTAAGTTTATGTCTCATTACTTCTTGTTCATATTTGTAGTTTACTTTTTATTTTTTATCCCAGTAAATATGATTACAATGGTTGGTTTGTTGTAGGTGTGCAAGATGTGGTTCTTTCACACATATACATGTATCTATTCTTCCTCGCATCCTTTTCCCATGTAGGTTATGACACAATGTTGAGTAGTCTTCTCCTGGTCTTCCGTACGTCTTTGGTGGTTATATATTTCACATGGTTTGTATATCTCTGTTAACCCCAATGTGGCAATGTATCCAATCCTCATCCCTTTCTATTTGGTGAATCATAAGTTTTTTAATGAATCTGTGATTGCCTTTCTCTGTGGAAATATCTTCATTGGTATCAATTTTTAAGTAACTCTTAAAAGTGATATGATAGGATATGTGTCTTTTGCTTTCTCACTTACTACACGTGGCGTGATTACGTCTAGACTCATCTATGGTGCTGCAAATAGCATTGTTTCATTTTTTTCACTAGCGAATATTCCATCTGTACATGGAGGAGTTCTTCTTTGTCCATCCATCTGTTGGTGGACTTTTTGGTTACTTCCATATCTTGGCTATTGTAATGGTGTGCAGTGCAGATTTGCCTGCCTGTGTCTTTCCAATTCTCTCTTCTTAGGTTATACGTCGAGGAGTGGGCCTGCTGGATCATATGGTAGCTCAATGTTTACCTTTTTAAGGCACCTCCATTCTGTTCTCATTCGTGGCCCTTTCCAAGTTACGTCCCCTTTGATGTTGAGGGTATGCATTTCTCCACAACACCTTCAGCATTTATTGTTTGTAGTTTTCTTGCTGATGGTTATTCTGACAAGTGTGAGCTGATACCTCTCTGTGGTTGAATTCGAATGTGCCACATAATCTGTTGAAATTGAGCTTTAAGGCATGTCCTTTTCTATTTTTCAAGCTGTGATTACCCCTTAGTTCTTCAAAGTGTTCTCTTTAAGTATGTGTCACAGTTTGAAATGTTTTGGCCTTTACCTCCCTCAAGCCATTTTGAGGGCCTGTTTCATTTACAGTTCTGCAGTACTTGTTCCTATGAAGTGACCATTAGCACAGGCTTTAAAGCTGCTTTTGCAGATAACTGCCAGAGGGCGGCAGCCTTTCTATGTCCCCCACCCTGGTAACTAGGGAAACGCCCTTGCGGCCTGTGGTGTTTCTCGGTTATAAATTAGAGTGGAGTGTGCCTGGACAAACCCACACAAGCTGATGTCTCCTTACTTTTGTTGGATTTTTACATTTAATTTTTACTTTTTATTGGAGTAATTTTTCACTGTGTACGTGGACCACTTCTACTTTGTGCATTCTCGGTTGATGGACATTTTCATTGCTTCCAAGCGTTGGCTATGGTAAATATTGTTGGAGTGCAGGATTGCCAGGCTGTGACTTTTCGATTCTCATTTTCTCAGGTGATAGGCCCAGCAGTGGGTGTGATTGATTGACTGGTAGCACCGTGTTTCCCTTTGCAAAGCACCTTCTTTGTGTTTTCATTAGTGGCTCTTACCACGTCCCCCTTAGAATCGAGGGTACGCATTTCTCCACAATCGCTTCAGCATTTATTGTTTGCAGCATTTATGCTAATGGCCCTTCTGGCTGCTGTGAGCTGATAGGTTTTTGTAATTTGGGTTTGCATGTCTTTGAAAATTCGTAAAACTCATCATTTTTCTCCACCGTTTTCTTTTCTGTTAAAAAAAAGGAAACAATTGGGAGTACAATAGAACTCTTGAAATTGTGTTCTTGGAAGGTTGCCCTCTTTTGAAATTTTTGGTCGATTTTCCACCCCAGAATTTTTTTAGAAAGCAGGTGTCTTTTACCGAACTGCAAGTTTGGTGAATATTTAGTGACCTTTGGCAATGGGTTTAAAGCTGCTGTTGGAGGAAGTGGCCTCAAGCAGGAAGCTTATCTCCATTCCCATATCTGGGTACTAGGGCAGCAGAGCCTTTCTGGAAGTCGTGTTCCTAGTTTGTAAATTACATTGGAATGTGCATGGAGAAAGCCCCATAAGTTTATGTCTCATTATTTCTTCTTGGTTTTAAATTTTTTTTAAATTGGGGTAAAGCTTAGAATATTGTTTGTCCTAGGTGTACACCATCTGGTTCGTTTGTACATTATATATGTCTATTCAAGTACAGATCCTCTTCCCATGTAAAATGTTACTGAGGGTTCCGCAGACCTCCCTTGCTATATGGTTGGTCTTTTTGAGATATGTATATAATATGTGTTTGTATACGTATAGTAACACTAATCTTAATTTATACATTCCCCCCACCTTTCCTTTTAGATGAGCATAGTTTGTTTTCTAAGTCTGTGAGTGTCTTTCTCTGTGGAAATATGTTCCTTTGTGTCAGTTATTAGATAACGCCTATAAGTGATATCATAGAATACAGGTCTTTTGCTTTCCGACGTACCTCATGTTTTGTGATTATCTCCAGACTCATTTGTGGTGCCTCAGAGAGCAGTGGTTCATTGTTTTCCATGGCTATTATTCCATTGTGTACATGGACCACTTCTTCTTTATCCATTTACCGGTTGTTGGACATTTGGATTGCTTCACTGTCTTGGCTATTGTGAATAAGGCTGCACTGCAACTTTTGCGGCCTGTGTCTTCTCGATTCTTGTCTTCTCAAGTGAGAGGTCCATTGGTGCGCCTGCTGGATTGAATGGTACCTCCATTTTTACTTTTAAACACAGCTCCTTTCTGTTCTCATTATTGGCTGTTACCCCTTTACGTCTCACCAGCAGGTAGAGGGTACACAGTTCCCTAAAACCCCTTCAGCATTTATTGTTTGTAGACTTTGTGCTCATGGTCAGTCGACTGGTGTAAGTTGAAACTTTTTGTAGATTAGATTGCATGGGTCTAACACCCCCTGAGGTTGAGCTTTTATCCATTTTCCTTTTTTTTAAAAGAGCGTGAGTAAAACTTAACTCTTCATACTCGCTTCTTGAAACATTTGCCTGTTTTGAATTGTTTTGTCCATTCCCTCCTTCAGCACAATTTTTTAGGGCAGGTGTCCTTTACAGCCCTGAGTCCTTGGGAATGTGAAGTGACCATTAGCTGTGAGTTTAAAGCTGTTCTTGCAGGAAACGGCCACAAGGTGGCAGCATTTCCCCTTTACCATATTTGGTTACTAGGGAAACAGAGCCTTAATGGAAGTGGTGTTCTAGGTTGTAAATTAGAATGGAATGTGCCAGGGAAAAGCCCTTTAAGTTTATGTCTCATTACTTCTTGTTCATATTTGTAGTTTACTTTTTATTTTTTATCCCAGTAAATATGATTACAATGGTTGGTTTGTTGTAGGTGTGCAAGATGTGGTTCTTTCACACATATACATGTATCTATTCTTCCTCGCATCCTTTTCCCATGTAGGTTATGACACAATGTTGAGTAGTCTTCTCCTGGTCTTCCGTACGTCTTTGGTGGTTATATATTTCACATGGTTTGTATATCTCTGTTAACCCCAATGTGGCAATGTATCCAATCCTCATCCCTTTCTATTTGGTGAATCATAAGTTTTTTAATGAATCTGTGATTGCCTTTCTCTGTGGAAATATCTTCATTGGTATCAATTTTTAAGTAACTCTTAAAAGTGATATGATAGGATATGTGTCTTTTGCTTTCTCACTTACTACACGTGGCGTGATTACGTCTAGACTCATCTATGGTGCTGCAAATAGCATTGTTTCATTTTTTTCACTAGCGAATATTCCATCTGTACATGGAGGAGTTCTTCTTTGTCCATCCATCTGTTGCTGGACTTTTTGGTTACTTCCATATGTTGGCTATTGTAATGGTGTGCAGTGCAGATTTGCCTGCCTGTGTCTTTCCAATTCTCTCTTCTTAGGTTATACGTCGAGGAGTGGGCCTGCTGGATCATATGGTAGCTCAATGTTTACCTTTTTAAGGCACCTCCATTCTGTTCTCATTCGTGGCCCTTTCCAAGTTACGTCCCCTTTGATGTTGAGGGTATGCATTTCTCCACAACACCTTCAGCATTTATTGTTTGTAGTTTTCTTGCTGATGGTTATTCTGACAAGTGTGAGCTGATACCTCTCTGTGGTTGAATTCGAATGTGCCACATAATCTGTTGAAATTGAGCTTTAAGGCATGTCCTTTTCTATTTTTCAAGCTGTGATTACCCCTTAGTTCTTCAAAGTGTTCTCTTTAAGTATGTGTCACATTTTGAAATGTTTTGGCCTTTACCTCCCTCAAGCCATTTTGAGGGCCTGTTTCATTTACAGTTCTGCAGTACTTGTTCCTATGAAGTGACCATTAGCACAGGCTTTAAAGCTGCTTTTGCAGATAACTGCCAGAGGGCGGCAGCCTTTCTATGTCCCCCACCCTGGTAACTAGGGAAACGCCCTTGCGGCCTGTGGTGTTTCTCGGTTATAAATTAGAGTGGAGTGTGCCTGGACAAACCCACACAAGCTGATGTCTCCTTACTTTTGTTGGATTTTTACATTTAATTTTTACTTTTTATTGGAGTAATTTTTCACTGTGTACGTGGACCACTTCTACTTTGTGCATTCTCGGTTGATGGACATTTTCATTGCTTCCAAGCGTTGGCTATGGTAAATATTGTTGGAGTGCAGGATTGCCAGGCTGTGACTTTTCGATTCTCATTTTCTCAGGTGATAGGCCCAGCAGTGGGTGTGATTGATTGACTGGTAGCACCGTGTTTCCCTTTGCAAAGCACCTTCTTTGTGTTTTCATTAGTGGCTCTTACCACGTCCCCCTTAGAATCGAGGGTACGCATTTCTCCACAATCGCTTCAGCATTTATTGTTTGCAGCATTTATGCTAATGGCCCTTCTGGCTGCTGTGAGCTGATAGGTTTTTGTAATTTGGGTTTGCATGTCTTTGAAAATTCGTAAAACTCATCATTTTTCTCCACCGTTTTCTTTTCTGTTAAAAGAAAGGAAACAATTGGGAGTACAATAGAACTCTTGAAATTGTGTTCTTGGAAGGTTGCCCTCTTTTGAAATTTTTGGTCGATTTTCCACCCCAGAATTTTTTTAGAAAGCAGGTGTCTTTTACCGAACTGCAAGTTTGGTGAATATTTAGTGACCTTTAGCAATGGGTTTAAAGCTGCTGTTGGAGGAAGTGGCCTCAAGCAGGAAGCTTATCTCCATTCCCATATCTGGGTACTAGGGCAGCAGAGCCTTTCTGGAAGTCGTGTTCCTAGTTTGTAAATTACATTGGAATGTGCATGGAGAAAGCCCCATAAGTTTATGTCTCATTATTTCTTCTTGGTTTTAAATTTTTTTTAAATTGGGGTAAAGCTTAGAATATTGTTTGTCCTAGGTGTACACCATCTGGTTCGTTTGTACATTATATATGTCTATTCAAGTACAGATCCTCTTCCCATGTAAAATGTTACTGAGGGTTCCGCAGACCTCCCTTGCTATATGGTTGGTCTTTTTGAGATATGTATATAATATGTGTTTGTATACGTATAGTAACACTAATCTTAATTTATCCATTCCCCCCACCTTTCCTTTTAGATGAGCATAGTTTGTTTTCTAAGTCTGTGAGTGTCTTTCTCTGTGGAAATATGTTCCTTTGTGTCAGTTATTAGATAACGCCTATAAGTGATATCATAGAATACAGGTCTTTTGCTTTCCGACGTACCTCATGTTTTGTGATTATCTCCAGACTCATTTGTGGTGCCTCAGAGAGCAGTGGTTCATTGTTTTCCATGGCTATTATTCCATTGTGTACATGGACCACTTCTTCTTTATCCATTTACCGGTTGTTGGACATTTGGATTGCTTCACTGTCTTGGCTATTGTGAATAAGGCTGCACTGCAACTTTTGCGGCCTGTGTCTTCTCGATTCTTGTCTTCTCAAGTGAGAGGTCCATTGGTGCGCCTGCTGGATTGAATGGTACCTCCATTTTTACTTTTAAACACAGCTCCTTTCTGTTCTCATTATTGGCTGTTACCCCTTTACGTCTCACCAGCAGGTAGAGGGTACACAGTTCCCTAAAACCCCTTCAGCATTTATTGTTTGTAGACTTTTTGCTCAAGGTCAGTCGACTGGTGTAAGTTGAAACTTTTTGTAGATTAGATTGCATGGGTCTAACACTCCCTGAGGTTGAGCTTTTATCCATTTTCCTTTTTTTTAAAAGAGCGTGAGTAAAACTTAACTCTTCCTACTCTCTTCTTGAAACATTTGCCTGTTTTGAATTGTTTTGTCCATTCCCTCCTTCAGCACATTTTTTAGGGCAGGTGTCCTTTACAGCCCTGAGTCCTTGGGAATGTGAAGTGACCATTAGCTGTGAGTTTAAAGCTGTTCTTGCAGGAAACGGCCACAAGGTGGCAGCATTTCCCCTTTACCATATTTGGTTACTAGGGAAACAGAGCCTTAATGGAAGTGGTGTTCTAGGTTGTAAATTAGAATGGAATGTGCCAGGGAAAAGCCCTTTAAGTTTATGTCTCATTACTTCTTGTTCATATTTGTAGTTTACTTTTTATTTTTTTATCCCAGTAAATATGATTACAATGGTTTGTTTGTTCTAGGTGTGCAAGATGTGGTTCTTTCACACATATACATGTATCTATTCTTCCTCACATCCTTTTCCCATGTAGGTTATGACACAATGTTGAGTAGTCTTCTCCTGGTCTTCCATACGTCTTTGGTGGTTATATATTTCACATGGTTTGTATATCTCTGTTAACCCCAATGCGGCAATGTATCCAATCCTCATCCCTTTCTATTTGGTGAACCATAAGTTTTTAAATGAATCTGTGATTGCCTTTCTCTGTGGAAATATCTTCATTGGTATCAATTTTTAAGTAACTCTTAAAAGTGATATGATAGGATATGTGCCTTTTGCTTTCTCACTTACTACACGTGGCGTGATTACGTCTAGACTCATCTATGGTGCTTCAAATAGCATTGTTTCATTTTTTTCACTAGCGAATATTCCATCTGTACATGGAGGAGTTCTTCTTTGTCCATCCATCTGTTGCTGGACTTTTTGGTTACTTCCATATCTTGGCTATTGTAATGGTGTGCAATGCAGATTTGCCTGCCTGTGTCTTTCCAATTCTCTCTTCTTAGGTTATACGTCGAGGAGTGGGCCTGCTGGATCATATGGTAGCTCAATGTTTACCTTTTTAAGGCACCTCCATTCTGTTCTCATTCGTGGCCCTTTCCAAGTTACGTCCCCTTTGATGTTGAGGGTATGCATTTCTCCACAACACCTTCAGCATTTATTGTTTGTAGTTTTCTTGCTGATGGTTATTCTGACAAGTGTGAGCTGATACCTCTCTGTGGTTGAATTCGAATGTGCCACATAATCTGTTGAAATTGAGCTTTAAGGCATGTCCTTTTCTATTTTTCAAGCTGTGATTACCCCTTAGTTCTTCAAAGTGTTCTCTTTAAGTATGTGTCACAGTTTGAAATGTTTTGGCCTTTACCTCCCTCAAGCCATTTTGAGGGCCTGTTTCATTTACAGTTCTGCAGTACTTGTTCCTATGAAGTGACCATTAGCACAGGCTTTAAAGCTGCTTTTGCAGGTAACTGCCAGAGGGCGGCAGCCTTTCTATGTCCCCCACCCTGGTAACTAGGGAAAAGCCCTTGCGGCCTGTGGTGTTTCTCGGTTATAAATTAGAGTGGAGTGTGCCCGGACAAACCCACACAAGCTGATGTCTCCTTACTTTTGTTGGATTTTTACATTTAATTTTTATTTTTTATTGGAGTAATTTTCCACTGTGTACGTGGACCACTTCTACTTTGTGCATTAATCGGTTGATGGACATTTTCATTGCTTCCAAGCGTTGGCTATGGTAAATATTGTTGGAGTGCAGGATTGCCAGGCTGTGACTTTTCGATTCTCATTTTCTCAGGTGATAGGCCCAGCAGTGGGTGTGATTGATTGACTGGTAGCACCGTGTTTCCCTTTGCAAAGCACCTTCTTTGTGTTTTCATTAGTGGCTCTTACCACGTCCCCCTTAGAATCGAGGGTACGCATTTCTCCACAATCGCTTCAGCATTTATTGTTTGCAGCATTTATGCTAATGGCCCTTCTGGCTGCTGTGAGCTGATAGGTTTTTGTAATTTGGGTTTGCATGTCTTTGAAAATTCGTAAAACTCATCATTTTTCTCCACCGTTTTCTTTTCTGTTAAAGAAAAGGAAACAATTGGGAGTACAATAGAACTCTTGAAATTGTGTTCTTGGAAGGTTGCCCTCTTTTGAAATTTTTGGTCGATTTTCCACCCCAGAATTTTTTTAGAAAGCAGGTGTCTTTTACCGAACTGCAAGTTTGGTGAATATTTAGTGACCTTTAGCAATGGGTTTAAAGCTGCTGTTGGAGGAAGTGGCCTCAAGCAGGAAGCTTATCTCCATTCCCATATCTGGGTACTAGGGCAGCAGAGCCTTTCTGGAAGTCGTGTTCCTAGTTTGTAAATTACATTGGAATGTGCATGGAGAAAGCCCCATAAGTTTATGTCTCATTATTTCTTCTTGGTTTTAAATTTTTTTTAAATTGGGGTAAAGCTTAGAATATTGTTTGTCCTAGGTGTACACCATCTGGTTCGTTTGTACATTATATATGTCTATTCAAGTACAGATCCTCTTCCCATGTAAAATGTTACTGAGGGTTCCGCAGACCTCCCTTGCTATATGGTTGGTCTTTTTGAGATATGTATATAATATGTGTTTGTATACGTATAGTAACACTAATCTTAATTTATCCATTCCCCCCACCTTTCCTTTTAGATGAGCATAGTTTGTTTTCTAAGTCTGTGAGTGTCTTTCTCTGTGGAAATATGTTCCTTTGTGTCAGTTATTAGATAACGCCTATAAGTGATATCATAGAATACAGGTCTTTTGCTTTCCGACGTACCTCATGTTTTGTGATTATCTCCAGACTCATTTGTGGTGCCTCAGAGAGCAGTGGTTCATTGTTTTCCATGGCTATTATTCCATTGTGTACATGGACCACTTCTTCTTTATCCATTTACCGGTTGTTGGACATTTGGATTGCTTCACTGTCTTGGCTATTGTGAATAAGGCTGCACTGCAACTTTTGCGGCCTGTGTCTTCTCGATTCTTGTCTTCTCAAGTGAGAGGTCCATTGGTGCGCCTGCTGGATTGAATGGTACCTCCATTTTTACTTTTAAACACAGCTCCTTTCTGTTCTCATTATTGGCTGTTACCCCTTTACGTCTCACCAGCAGGTAGAGGGTACACAGTTCCCTAAAACCCCTTCAGCATTTATTGTTTGTAGACTTTGTGCTCATGGTCAGTCGACTGGTGTAAGTTGAAACTTTTTGTAGATTAGATTGCATGGGTCTAACACTCCCTGAGGTTGAGCTTTTATCCATTTTCCTTTTTTTTAAAAGAGCGTGAGTAAAACTTAACTCTTCATACTCGCTTCTTGAAACATTTGCCTGTTTTGAATTGTTTTGTCCATTCCCTCCTTCAGCACAATTTTTTAGGGCAGGTGTCCTTTACAGCCCTGAGTCCTTGGGAATGTGAAGTGACCATTAGCTGTGAGTTTAAAGCTGTTCTTGCAGGAAACGGCCACAAGGTGGCAGCATTTCCCCTTTACCATATTTGGTTACTAGGGAAACAGAGCCTTAATGGAAGTGGTGTTCTAGGTTGTAAATTAGAATGGAATGTGCCAGGGAAAAGCCCTTTAAGTTTATGTCTCATTACTTCTTGTTCATATTTGTAGTTTACTTTTTATTTTTTATCCCAGTAAATATGATTACAATGGTTGGTTTGTTGTAGGTGTGCAAGATGTGGTTCTTTCACACATATACATGTATCTATTCTTCCTCGCATCCTTTTCCCATGTAGGTTATGACACAATGTTGAGTAGTCTTCTCCTGGTCTTCCGTACGTCTTTGGTGGTTATATATTTCACATGGTTTGTATATCTCTGTTAACCCCAATGTGGCAATGTATCCAATCCTCATCCCTTTCTATTTGGTGAATCATAAGTTTTTTAATGAATCTGTGATTGCCTTTCTCTGTGGAAATATCTTCATTGGTATCAATTTTTAAGTAACTCTTAAAAGTGATATGATAGGATATGTGTCTTTTGCTTTCTCACTTACTACACGTGGCGTGATTACGTCTAGACTCATCTATGGTGCTGCAAATAGCATTGTTTCATTTTTTTCACTAGCGAATATTCCATCTGTACATGGAGGAGTTCTTCTTTGTCCATCCATCTGTTGGTGGACTTTTTGGTTACTTCCATATCTTGGCTATTGTAATGGTGTGCAGTGCAGATTTGCCTGCCTGTGTCTTTCCAATTCTCTCTTCTTAGGTTATACGTCGAGGAGTGGGCCTGCTGGATCATATGGTAGCTCAATGTTTACCTTTTTAAGGCACCTCCATTCTGTTCTCATTCGTGGCCCTTTCCAAGTTACGTCCCCTTTGATGTTGAGGGTATGCATTTCTCCACAACACCTTCAGCATTTATTGTTTGTAGTTTTCTTGCTGATGGTTATTCTGACAAGTGTGAGCTGATACCTCTCTGTGGTTGAATTCGAATGTGCCACATAATCTGTTGAAATTGAGCTTTAAGGCATGTCCTTTTCTATTTTTCAAGCTGTGATTACCCCTTAGTTCTTCAAAGTGTTCTCTTTAAGTATGTGTCACATTTTGAAATGTTTTGGCCTTTACCTCCCTCAAGCCATTTTGAGGGCCTGTTTCATTTACAGTTCTGCAGTACTTGTTCCTATGAAGTGACCATTAGCACAGGCTTTAAAGCTGCTTTTGCAGATAACTGCCAGAGGGCGGCAGCCTTTCTATGTCCCCCACCCTGGTAACTAGGGAAACGCCCTTGCGGCCTGTGGTGTTTCTCGGTTATAAATTAGAGTGGAGTGTGCCTGGACAAACCCACACAAGCTGATGTCTCCTTACTTTTGTTGGATTTTTACATTTAATTTTTACTTTTTATTGGAGTAATTTTTCACTGTGTACGTGGACCACTTCTACTTTGTGCATTCTCGGTTGATGGACATTTTCATTGCTTCCAAGCGTTGGCTATGGTAAATATTGTTGGAGTGCAGGATTGCCAGGCTGTGACTTTTCGATTCTCATTTTCTCAGGTGATAGGCCCAGCAGTGGGTGTGATTGATTGACTGGTAGCACCGTGTTTCCCTTTGCAAAGCACCTTCTTTGTGTTTTCATTAGTGGCTCTTACCACGTCCCCCTTAGAATCGAGGGTACGCATTTCTCCACAATCGCTTCAGCATTTATTGTTTGCAGCATTTATGCTAATGGCCCTTCTGGCTGCTGTGAGCTGATAGGTTTTTGTAATTTGGGTTTGCATGTCTTTGAAAATTCGTAAAACTCATCATTTTTCTCCACCGTTTTCTTTTCTGTTAAAAAAAAGGAAACAATTGGGAGTACAATAGAACTCTTGAAATTGTGTTCTTGGAAGGTTGCCCTCTTTTGAAATTTTTGGTCGATTTTCCACCCCAGAATTTTTTTAGAAAGCAGGTGTCTTTTACCGAACTGCAAGTTTGGTGAATATTTAGTGACCTTTAGCAATGGGTTTAAAGCTGCTGTTGGAGGAAGTGGCCTCAAGCAGGAAGCTTATCTCCATTCCCATATCTGGGTACTAGGGCAGCAGAGCCTTTCTGGAAGTCGTGTTCCTAGTTTGTAAATTACATTGGAATGTGCATGGAGAAAGCCCCATAAGTTTATGTCTCATTATTTCTTCTTGGTTTTAATTTTTTTTTAAATTGGGGTAAAGCTTAGAATATTGTTTGTCCTAGGTGTACACCATCTGGTTCGTTTGTACATTATATATGTCTATTCAAGTACAGATCCTCTTCCCATGTAAAATGTTACTGAGGGTTCCGCAGACCTCCCTTGCTATATGGTTGGTCTTTTTGAGATATGTATATAATATGTGTTTGTATACGTATAGTAACACTAATCTTAATTTATCCATTCCCCCCACCTTTCCTTTTAGATGAGCATAGTTTGTTTTCTAAGTCTGTGAGTGTCTTTCTCTGTGGAAATATGTTCCTTTGTGTCAGTTATTAGATAACGCCTATAAGTGATATCATAGAATACAGGTCTTTTGCTTTCCGACGTACCTCATGTTTTGTGATTATCTCCAGACTCATTTGTGGTGCCTCAGAGAGCAGTGGTTCATTGTTTTCCATGGCTATTATTCCATTGTGTACATGGACCACTTCTTCTTTATCCATTTACCGGTTGTTGGACATTTGGATTGCTTCACTGTCTTGGCTATTGTGAATAAGGCTGCACTGCAACTTTTGCGGCCTGTGTCTTCTCGATTCTTGTCTTCTCAAGTGAGAGGTCCATTGGTGCGCCTGCTGGATTGAATGGTACCTCCATTTTTACTTTTAAACACAGCTCCTTTCTGTTCTCATTATTGGCTGTTACCCCTTTACGTCTCACCAGCAGGTAGAGGGTACACAGTTCCCTAAAACCCCTTCAGCATTTATTGTTTGTAGACTTTGTGCTCATGGTCAGTCGACTGGTGTAAGTTGAAACTTTTTGTAGATTAGATTGCATGGGTCTAACACTCCCTGAGGTTGAGCTTTTATCCATTTTCCTTTTTTTTAAAAGAGCGTGAGTAAAACTTAACTCTTCATACTCGCTTCTTGAAACATTTGCCTGTTTTGAATTGTTTTGTCCATTCCCTCCTTCAGCACAATTTTTTAGGGCAGGTGTCCTTTACAGCCCTGAGTCCTTGGGAATGTGAAGTGACCATTAGCTGTGAGTTTAAAGCTGTTCTTGCAGGAAACGGCCACAAGGTGGCAGCATTTCCCCTTTACCATATTTGGTTACTAGGGAAACAGAGCCTTAATGGAAGTGGTGTTCTAGGTTGTAAATTAGAATGGAATGTGCCAGGGAAAAGCCCTTTAAGTTTATGTCTCATTACTTCTTGTTCATATTTGTAGTTTACTTTTTATTTTTTATCCCAGTAAATATGATTACAATGGTTTGTTTGTTGTAGGTGTGCAAGATGTGGTTCTTTCACACATATACATGTATCTATTCTTCCTCGCATCCTTTTCCCATGTAGGTTATGACACAATGTTGAGTAGTCTTCTCCTGGTCTTCCGTACGTCTTTGGTGGTTATATATTTCACATGGTTTGTATATCTCTGTTAACCCCAATGTGGCAATGTATCCAATCCTCATCCCTTTCTATTTGGTGAATCATAAGTTTTTTAATGAATCTGTGATTGCCTTTCTCTGTGGAAATATCTTCATTGGTATCAATTTTTAAGTAACTCTTAAAAGTGATATGATAGGATATGTGTCTTTTGCTTTCTCACTTACTACACGTGGCGTGATTACGTCTAGACTCATCTATGGTGCTGCAAATAGCATTGTTTCATTTTTTTCACTAGCGAATATTCCATCTGTACATGGAGGAGTTCTTCTTTGTCCATCCATCTGTTGGTGGACTTTTTGGTTACTTCCATATGTTGGCTATTGTAATGGTGTGCAGTGCAGATTTGCCTGCCTGTGTCTTTCCAATTCTCTCTTCTTAGGTTATACGTCGAGGAGTGGGCCTGCTGGATCATATGGTAGCTCAATGTTTACCTTTTTAAGGCACCTCCATTCTGTTCTCATTCGTGGCCCTTTCCAAGTTACGTCCCCTTTGATGTTGAGGGTATGCATTTCTCCACAACACCTTCAGCATTTATTGTTTGTAGTTTTCTTGCTGATGGTTATTCTGACAAGTGTGAGCTGATACCTCTCTGTGGTTGAATTCGAATGTGCCACATAATCTGTTGAAATTGAGCTTTAAAGCATGTCCTTTTCTATTTTTCAAGCTGTGATTACCCCTTAGTTCTTCAAAGTGTTCTCTTTAAGTATGTGTCACAGTTTGAAATGTTTTGGCCTTTACCTCCCTCAAGCCATTTTGAGGGCCTGTTTCATTTACAGTTCTGCAGTACTTGTTCCTATGAAGTGACCATTAGCACAGGCTTTAAAGCTGCTTTTGCAGATAACTGCCAGAGGGCGGCAGCCTTTCTATGTCCCCCACCCTGGTAACTAGGGAAACGCCCTTGCGGCCTGTGGTGTTTCTCGGTTATAAATTAGAGTGGAGTGTGCCTGGACAAACCCACACAAGCTGATGTCTCCTTACTTTTGTTGGATTTTTACATTTAATTTTTACTTTTTATTGGAGTAATTTTTCACTGTGTACGTGGACCACTTCTACTTTGTGCATTCTCGGTTGATGGACATTTTCATTGCTTCCAAGCGTTGGCTATGGTAAATATTGTTGGAGTGCAGGATTGCCAGGCTGTGACTTTTCGATTCTCATTTTCTCAGGTGATAGGCCCAGCAGTGGGTGTGATTGATTGACTGGTAGCACCGTGTTTCCCTTTGCAAAGCACCTTCTTTGTGTTTTCATTAGTGGCTCTTACCACGTCCCCCTTAGAATCGAGGGTACGCATTTCTCCACAATCGCTTCAGCATTTATTGTTTGCAGCATTTATGCTAATGGCCCTTCTGGCTGCTGTGAGCTGATAGGTTTTTGTAATTTGGGTTTGCATGTCTTTGAAAATTCGTAAAACTCATCATTTTTCTCCACCGTTTTCTTTTCTGTTAAAAAAAAGGAAACAATTGGGAGTACAATAGAACTCTTGAAATTGTGTTCTTGGAAGGTTGCCCTCTTTTGAAATTTTTGGTCGATTTTCCACCCCAGAATTTTTTTAGAAAGCAGGTGTCTTTTACCGAACTGCAAGTTTGGTGAATATTTAGTGACCTTTAGCAATGGGTTTAAAGCTGCTGTTGGAGGAAGTGGCCTCAAGCAGGAAGCTTATCTCCATTCCCATATCTGGGTACTAGGGCAGCAGAGCCTTTCTGGAAGTCGTGTTCCTAGTTTGTAAATTACATTGGAATGTGCATGGAGAAAGCCCCATAAGTTTATGTCTCATTATTTCTTCTTGGTTTTAAATTTTTTTTAAATTGGGGTAAAGCTTAGAATATTGTTTGTCCTAGGTGTACACCATCTGGTTCGTTTGTACATTATATATGTCTATTCAAGTACAGATCCTCTTCCCATGTAAAATGTTACTGAGGGTTCCGCAGACCTCCCTTGCTATATGGTTGGTCTTTTTGAGATATGTATATAATATGTGTTTGTATACGTATAGTAACACTAATCTTAATTTATACATTCCCCCCACCTTTCCTTTTAGATGAGCATAGTTTGTTTTCTAAGTCTGTGAGTGTCTTTCTCTGTGGAAATATGTTCCTTTGTGTCAGTTATTAGATAACGCCTATAAGTGATATCATAGAATACAGGTCTTTTGCTTTCCGACGTACCTCATGTTTTGTGATTATCTCCAGACTCATTTGTGGTGCCTCAGAGAGCAGTGGTTCATTGTTTTCCATGGCTATTATTCCATTGTGTACATGGACCACTTCTTCTTTATCCATTTACCGGTTGTTGGACATTTGGATTGCTTCACTGTCTTGGCTATTGTGAATAAGGCTGCACTGCAACTTTTGCGGCCTGTGTCTTCTCGATTCTTGTCTTCTCAAGTGAGAGGTCCATTGGTGCGCCTGCTGGATTGAATGGTACCTCCATTTTTACTTTTAAACACAGCTCCTTTCTGTTCTCATTATTGGCTGTTACCCCTTTACGTCTCACCAGCAGGTAGAGGGTACACAGTTCCCTAAAACCCCTTCAGCATTTATTGTTTGTAGACTTTTTGCTCAAGGTCAGTCGACTGGTGTAAGTTGAAACTTTTTGTAGATTAGATTGCATGGGTCTAACACTCCCTGAGGTTGAGCTTTTATCCATTTTCCTTTTTTTTAAAAGAGCGTGAGTAAAACTTAACTCTTCCTACTCTCTTCTTGAAACATTTGCCTGTTTTGAATTGTTTTGTCCATTCCCTCCTTCAGCACAATTTTTTAGGGCAGGTGTCCTTTACAGCCCTGAGTCCTTGGGAATGTGAAGTGACCATTAGCTGTGAGTTTAAAGCTGTTCTTGCAGGAAACGGCCACAAGGTGGCAGCATTTCCCCTTTACCATATTTGGTTACTAGGGAAACAGAGCCTTAATGGAAGTGGTGTTCTAGGTTGTAAATTAGAATGGAATGTGCCAGGGAAAAGCCCTTTAAGTTTATGTCTCATTACTTCTTGTTCATATTTGTAGTTTACTTTTTATTTTTTTATCCCAGTAAATATGATTACAATGGTTTGTTTGTTCTAGGTGTGCAAGATGTGGTTCTTTCACACATATACATGTATCTATTCTTCCTCGCATCCTTTTCCCATGTAGGTTATGACACAATGTTGAGTAGTCTTCTCCTGGTCTTCCATACGTCTTTGGTGGTTATATATTTCACATGGTTTGTATATCTCTGTTAACCCCAATGCGGCAATGTATCCAATCCTCATCCCTTTCTATTTGGTGAACCATAAGTTTTTTAATGAATCTGTGATTGCCTTTCTCTGTGGAAATATCTTCATTGGTATCAATTTTTAAGTAACTCTTAAAAGTGATATGATAGGATATGTGCCTTTTGCTTTCTCACTTACTACACGTGGCGTGATTACGTCTAGACTCATCTATGGTGCTTCAAATAGCATTGTTTCATTTTTTTCACTAGCGAATATTCCATCTGTACATGGAGGAGTTCTTCTTTGTCCATCCATCTGTTGCTGGACTTTTTGGTTACTTCCATATGTTGGCTATTGTAATGGTGTGCAATGCAGATTTGCCTGCCTGTGTCTTTCCAATTCTCTCTTCTTAGGTTATACGTCGAGGAGTGGGCCTGCTGGATCATATGGTAGCTCAATGTTTACCTTTTTAAGGCACCTCCATTCTGTTCTCATTCGTGGCCCTTTCCAAGTTACGTCCCCTTTGATGTTGAGGGTATGCATTTCTCCACAACACCTTCAGCATTTATTGTTTGTAGTTTTCTTGCTGATGGTTATTCTGACAAGTGTGAGCTGATACCTCTCTGTGGTTGAATTCGAATGTGCCACATAATCTGTTGAAATTGAGCTTTAAGGCATGTCCTTTTCTATTTTTCAAGCTGTGATTACCCCTTAGTTCTTCAAAGTGTTCTCTTTAAGTATGTGTCACAGTTTGAAATGTTTTGGCCTTTACCTCCCTCAAGCCATTTTGAGGGCCTGTTTCATTTACAGTTCTGCAGTACTTGTTCCTATGAAGTGACCATTAGCACAGGCTTTAAAGCTGCTTTTGCAGATAACTGCCAGAGGGCGGCAGCCTTTCTATGTCCCCCACCCTGGTAACTAGGGAAACGCCCTTGCGGCCTGTGGTGTTTCTCGGTTATAAATTAGAGTGGAGTGTGCCTGGACAAACCCACACAAGCTGATGTCTCCTTACTTTTGTTGGATTTTTACATTTAATTTTTACTTTTTATTGGAGTAATTTTTCACTGTGTACGTGGACCACTTCTACTTTGTGCATTCTCGGTTGATGGACATTTTCATTGCTTCCAAGCGTTGGCTATGGTAAATATTGTTGGAGTGCAGGATTGCCAGGCTGTGACTTTTCGATTCTCATTTTCTCAGGTGATAGGCCCAGCAGTGGGTGTGATTGATTGACTGGTAGCACCGTGTTTCCCTTTGCAAAGCACCTTCTTTGTGTTTTCATTAGTGGCTCTTACCACGTCCCCCTTAGAATCGAGGGTACGCATTTCTCCACAATCGCTTCAGCATTTATTGTTTGCAGCATTTATGCTAATGGCCCTTCTGGCTGCTGTGAGCTGATAGGTTTTTGTAATTTGGGTTTGCATGTCTTTGAAAATTCGTAAAACTCATCATTTTTCTCCACCGTTTTCTTTTCTGTTAAAAAAAAGGAAACAATTGGGAGTACAATAGAACTCTTGAAATTGTGTTCTTGGAAGGTTGCCCTCTTTTGAAATTTTTGGTCGATTTTCCACCCCAGAATTTTTTTAGAAAGCAGGTGTCTTTTACCGAACTGCAAGTTTGGTGAATATTTAGTGACCTTTAGCAATGGGTTTAAAGCTGCTGTTGGAGGAAGTGGCCTCAAGCAGGAAGCTTATCTCCATTCCCATATCTGGGTACTAGGGCAGCAGAGCCTTTCTGGAAGTCGTGTTCCTAGTTTGTAAATTACATTGGAATGTGCATGGAGAAAGCCCCATAAGTTTATGTCTCATTATTTCTTCTTGGTTTTAAATTTTTTTTTAATTGGGGTAAAGCTTAGAATATTGTTTGTCCTAGGTGTACACCATCTGGTTCGTTTGTACATTATATATGTCTATTCAAGTACAGATCCTCTTCCCATGTAAAATGTTACTGAGGGTTCCGCAGACCTCCCTTGCTATATGGTTGGTCTTTTTGAGATATGTATATAATATGTGTTTGTATACGTATAGTAACACTAATCTTAATTTATACATTCCCCCCACCTTTCCTTTTAGATGAGCATAGTTTGTTTTCTAAGTCTGTGAGTGTCTTTCTCTGTGGAAATATGTTCCTTTGTGTCAGTTATTAGATAACGCCTATAAGTGATATCATAGAATACAGGTCTTTTGCTTTCCGACGTACCTCATGTTTTGTGATTATCTCCAGACTCATTTGTGGTGCCTCAGAGAGCAGTGGTTCATTGTTTTCCATGGCTATTATTCCATTGTGTACATGGACCACTTCTTCTTTATCCATTTACCGGTTGTTGGACATTTGGATTGCTTCACTGTCTTGGCTATTGTGAATAAGGCTGCACTGCAACTTTTGCGGCCTGTGTCTTCTCGATTCTTGTCTTCTCAAGTGAGAGGTCCATTGGTGCGCCTGCTGGATTGAATGGTACCTCCATTTTTACTTTTAAACACAGCTCCTTTCTGTTCTCATTATTGGCTGTTACCCCTTTACGTCTCACCAGCAGGTAGAGGGTACACAGTTCCCTAAAACCCCTTCAGCATTTATTGTTTGTAGACTTTTTGCTCAAGGTCAGTCGACTGGTGTAAGTTGAAACTTTTTGTAGATTAGATTGCATGGGTCTAACACTCCCTGAGGTTGAGCTTTTATCCATTTTCCTTTTTTTTAAAAGAGCGTGAGTAAAACTTAACTCTTCCTACTCTCTTCTTGAAACATTTGCCTGTTTTGAATTGTTTTGTCCATTCCCTCCTTCAGCACAATTTTTTAGGGCAGGTGTCCTTTACAGCCCTGAGTCCTTGGGAATGTGAAGTGACCATTAGCTGTGAGTTTAAAGCTGTTCTTGCAGGAAACGGCCACAAGGTGGCAGCATTTCCCCTTTACCATATTTGGTTACTAGGGAAACAGAGCCTTAATGGAAGTGGTGTTCTAGGTTGTAAATTAGAATGGAATGTGCCAGGGAAAAGCCCTTTAAGTTTATGTCTCATTACTTCTTGTTCATATTTGTAGTTTACTTTTTATTTTTTTATCCCAGTAAATATGATTACAATGGTTTGTTTGTTCTAGGTGTGCAAGATGTGGTTCTTTCACACATATACATGTATCTATTCTTCCTCGCATCCTTTTCCCATGTAGGTTATGACACAATGTTGAGTAGTCTTCTCCTGGTCTTCCATACGTCTTTGGTGGTTATATATTTCACATGGTTTGTATATCTCTGTTAACCCCAATGTGGCAATGTATCCAATCCTCATCCCTTTCTATTTGGTGAACCATAAGTTTTTTAATGAATCTGTGATTGCCTTTCTCTGTGGAAATATCTTCATTGGTATCAATTTTTAAGTAACTCTTAAAAGTGATATGATAGGATATGTGCCTTTTGCTTTCTCACTTACTACACGTGGCGTGATTACGTCTAGACTCATCTATGGTGCTTCAAATAGCATTGTTTCATTTTTTTCACTAGCGAATATTCCATCTGTACATGGAGGAGTTCTTCTTTGTCCATCCATCTGTTGCTGGACTTTTTGGTTACTTCCATATGTTGGCTATTGTAATGGTGTGCAATGCAGATTTGCCTGCCTGTGTCTTTCCAATTCTCTCTTCTTAGGTTATACGTCGAGGAGTGGGCCTGCTGGATCATATGGTAGCTCAATGTTTACCTTTTTAAGGCACCTCCATTCTGTTCTCATTCGTGGCCCTTTCCAAGTTACGTCCCCTTTGATGTTGAGGGTATGCATTTCTCCACAACACCTTCAGCATTTATTGTTTGTAGTTTTCTTGCTGATGGTTATTCTGACAAGTGTGAGCTGATACCTCTCTGTGGTTGAATTCGAATGTGCCACATAATCTGTTGAAATTGAGCTTTAAGGCATGTCCTTTTCTATTTTTCAAGCTGTGATTACCCCTTAGTTCTTCAAAGTGTTCTCTTTAAGTATGTGTCACATTTTGAAATGTTTTGGCCTTTACCTCCCTCAAGCCATTTTGAGGGCCTGTTTCATTTACAGTTCTGCAGTACTTGTTCCTATGAAGTGACCATTAGCACAGGCTTTAAAGCTGCTTTTGCAGATAACTGCCAGAGGGCGGCAGCCTTTCTATGTCCCCCACCCTGGTAACTAGGGAAACGCCCTTGCGGCCTGTGGTGTTTCTCGGTTATAAATTAGAGTGGAGTGTGCCTGGACAAACCCACACAAGCTGATGTCTCCTTACTTTTGTTGGATTTTTACATTTAATTTTTACTTTTTATTGGAGTAATTTTTCACTGTGTACGTGGACCACTTCTACTTTGTGCATTCTCGGTTGATGGACATTTTCATTGCTTCCAAGCGTTGGCTATGGTAAATATTGTTGGAGTGCAGGATTGCCAGGCTGTGACTTTTCGATTCTCATTTTCTCAGGTGATAGGCCCAGCAGTGGGTGTGATTGATTGACTGGTAGCACCGTGTTTCCCTTTGCAAAGCACCTTCTTTGTGTTTTCATTAGTGGCTCTTACCACGTCCCCCTTAGAATCGAGGGTACGCATTTCTCCACAATCGCTTCAGCATTTATTGTTTGCAGCATTTATGCTAATGGCCCTTCTGGCTGCTGTGAGCTGATAGGTTTTTGTAATTTGGGTTTGCATGTCTTTGAAAATTCGTAAAACTCATCATTTTTCTCCACCGTTTTCTTTTCTGTTAAAAAAAAGGAAACAATTGGGAGTACAATAGAACTCTTGAAATTGTGTTCTTGGAAGGTTGCCCTCTTTTGAAATTTTTGGTCGATTTTCCACCCCAGAATTTTTTTAGAAAGCAGGTGTCTTTTACCGAACTGCAAGTTTGGTGAATATTTAGTGACCTTTAGCAATAGGTTTAAAGCTGCTGTTGGAGGAAGTGGCCTCAAGCAGGAAGCTTATCTCCATTCCCATATCTGGGTACTAGGGCAGCAGAGCCTTTCTGGAAGTCGTGTTCCTAGTTTGTAAATTACATTGGAATGTGCATGGAGAAAGCCCCATAAGTTTATGTCTCATTATTTCTTCTTGGTTTTAAATTTTTTTTAAATTGGGGTAAAGCTTAGAATATTGTTTGTCCTAGGTGTACACCATCTGGTTCGTTTGTACATTATATATGTCTATTCAAGTACAGATCCTCTTCCCATGTAAAATGTTACTGAGGGTTCCGCAGACCTCCCTTGCTATATGGTTGGTCTTTTTGAGATATGTATATAATATGTGTTTGTATACGTATAGTAACACTAATCTTAATTTATCCATTCCCCCCACCTTTCCTTTTAGATGAGCATAGTTTGTTTTCTAAGTCTGTGAGTGTCTTTCTCTGTGGAAATATGTTCCTTTGTGTCAGTTATTAGATAACGCCTATAAGTGATATCATAGAATACAGGTCTTTTGCTTTCCGACGTACCTCATGTTTTGTGATTATCTCCAGACTCATTTGTGGTGCCTCAGAGAGCAGTGGTTCATTGTTTTCCATGGCTATTATTCCATTGTGTACATGGACCACTTCTTCTTTATCCATTTACCGGTTGTTGGACATTTGGATTGCTTCACTGTCTTGGCTATTGTGAATAAGGCTGCACTGCAACTTTTGCGGCCTGTGTCTTCTCGATTCTTGTCTTCTCAAGTGAGAGGTCCATTGGTGCGCCTGCTGGATTGAATGGTACCTCCATTTTTACTTTTAAACACAGCTCCTTTCTGTTCTCATTATTGGCTGTTACCCCTTTACGTCTCACCAGCAGGTAGAGGGTACACAGTTCCCTAAAACCCCTTCAGCATTTATTGTTTGTAGACTTTTTGCTCAAGGTCAGTCGACTGGTGTAAGTTGAAACTTTTTGTAGATTAGATTGCATGGGTCTAACACTCCCTGAGGTTGAGCTTTTATCCATTTTCCTTTTTTTTAAAAGAGCGTGAGTAAAACTTAACTCTTCCTACTCTCTTCTTGAAACATTTGCCTGTTTTGAATTGTTTTGTCCATTCCCTCCTTCAGCACAATTTTTTAGGGCAGGTGTCCTTTACAGCCCTGAGTCCTTGGGAATGTGAAGTGACCATTAGCTGTGAGTTTAAAGCTGTTCTTGCAGGAAACGGCCACAAGGTGGCAGCATTTCCCCTTTACCATATTTGGTTACTAGGGAAACAGAGCCTTAATGGAAGTGGTGTTCTAGGTTGTAAATTAGAATGGAATGTGCCAGGGAAAAGCCCTTTAAGTTTATGTCTCATTACTTCTTGTTCATATTTGTAGTTTACTTTTTATTTTTTTATCCCAGTAAATATGATTACAATGGTTTGTTTGTTCTAGGTGTGCAAGATGTGGTTCTTTCACACATATACATGTATCTATTCTTCCTCGCATCCTTTTCCCATGTAGGTTATGACACAATGTTGAGTAGTCTTCTCCTGGTCTTCCATACGTCTTTGGTGGTTATATATTTCACATGGTTTGTATATCTCTGTTAACCCCAATGCGGCAATGTATCCAATCCTCATCCCTTTCTATTTGGTGAACCATAAGTTTTTTAATGAATCTGTGATTGCCTTTCTCTGTGGAAATATCTTCATTGGTATCAATTTTTAAGTAACTCTTAAAAGTGATATGATAGGATATGTGCCTTTTGCTTTCTCACTTACTACACGTGGCGTGATTACGTCTAGACTCATCTATGGTGCTTCAAATAGCATTGTTTCATTTTTTTCACTAGCGAATATTCCATCTGTACATGGAGGAGTTCTTCTTTGTCCATCCATCTGTTGCTGGACTTTTTGGTTACTTCCATATGTTGGCTATTGTAATGGTGTGCAATGCAGATTTGCCTGCCTGTGTCTTTCCAATTCTCTCTTCTTAGCTTATACGTCGAGGAGTGGGCCTGCTGGATCATATGGTAGCTCAATGTTTACCTTTTTAAGGCACCTCCATTCTGTTCTCATTCGTGGCCCTTTCCAAGTTACGTCCCCTTTGATGTTGAGGGTATGCATTTCTCCACAACACCTTCAGCATTTATTGTTTGTAGTTTTCTTGCTGATGGTTATTCTGACAAGTGTGAGCTGATACCTCTCTGTGGTTGAATTCGAATGTGCCACATAATCTGTTGAAATTGAGCTTTAAGGCATGTCCTTTTCTATTTTTCAAGCTGTGATTACCCCTTAGTTCTTCAAAGTGTTCTCTTTAAGTATGTGTCACAGTTTGAAATGTTTTGGCCTTTACCTCCCTCAAGCCATTTTGAGGGCCTGTTTCATTTACAGTTCTGCAGTACTTGTTCCTATGAAGTGACCATTAGCACAGGCTTTAAAGCTGCTTTTGCAGATAACTGCCAGAGGGCGGCAGCCTTTCTATGTCCCCCACCCTGGTAACTAGGGAAACGCCCTTGCGGCCTGTGGTGTTTCTCGGTTATAAATTAGAGTGGAGTGTGCCTGGACAAACCCACACAAGCTGATGTCTCCTTACTTTTGTTGGATTTTTACATTTAATTTTTACTTTTTATTGGAGTAATTTTTCACTGTGTACGTGGACCACTTCTACTTTGTGCATTCTCGGTTGATGGACATTTTCATTGCTTCCAAGCGTTGGCTATGGTAAATATTGTTGGAGTGCAGGATTGCCAGGCTGTGACTTTTCGATTCTCATTTTCTCAGGTGATAGGCCCAGCAGTGGGTGTGATTGATTGACTGGTAGCACCGTGTTTCCCTTTGCAAAGCACCTTCTTTGTGTTTTCATTAGTGGCTCTTACCACGTCCCCCTTAGAATCGAGGGTACGCATTTCTCCACAATCGCTTCAGCATTTATTGTTTGCAGCATTTATGCTAATGGCCCTTCTGGCTGCTGTGAGCTGATAGGTTTTTGTAATTTGGGTTTGCATGTCTTTGAAAATTCGTAAAACTCATCATTTTTCTCCACCGTTTTCTTTTCTGTTAAAAAAAAGGAAACAATTGGGAGTACAATAGAACTCTTGAAATTGTGTTCTTGGAAGGTTGCCCTCTTTTGAAATTTTTGGTCGATTTTCCACCCCAGAATTTTTTTAGAAAGCAGGTGTCTTTTACCGAACTGCAAGTTTGGTGAATATTTAGTGACCTTTAGCAATGGGTTTAAAGCTGCTGTTGGAGGAAGTGGCCTCAAGCAGGAAGCTTATCTCCATTCCCATATCTGGGTACTAGGGCAGCAGAGCCTTTCTGGAAGTCGTGTTCCTAGTTTGTAAATTACATTGGAATGTGCATGGAGAAAGCCCCATAAGTTTATGTCTCATTATTTCTTCTTGGTTTTAAATTTTTTTTTAATTGGGGTAAAGCTTAGAATATTGTTTGTCCTAGGTGTACACCATCTGGTTCGTTTGTACATTATATATGTCTATTCAAGTACAGATCCTCTTCCCATGTAAAATGTTACTGAGGGTTCCGCAGACCTCCCTTGCTATATGGTTGGTCTTTTTGAGATATGTATATAATATGTGTTTGTATACGTATAGTAACACTAATCTTAATTTATACATTCCCCCCACCTTTCCTTTTAGATGAGCATAGTTTGTTTTCTAAGTCTGTGAGTGTCTTTCTCTGTGGAAATATGTTCCTTTGTGTCAGTTATTAGATAACGCCTATAAGTGATATCATAGAATACAGGTCTTTTGCTTTCCGACGTACCTCATGTTTTGTGATTATCTCCAGACTCATTTGTGGTGCCTCAGAGAGCAGTGGTTCATTGTTTTCCATGGCTATTATTCCATTGTGTACATGGACCACTTCTTCTTTATCCATTTACCGGTTGTTGGACATTTGGATTGCTTCACTGTCTTGGCTATTGTGAATAAGGCTGCACTGCAACTTTTGCGGCCTGTGTCTTCTCGATTCTTGTCTTCTCAAGTGAGAGGTCCATTGGTGCGCCTGCTGGATTGAATGGTACCTCCATTTTTACTTTTAAACACAGCTCCTTTCTGTTCTCATTATTGGCTGTTACCCCTTTACGTCTCACCAGCAGGTAGAGGGTACACAGTTCCCTAAAACCCCTTCAGCATTTATTGTTTGTAGACTTTTTGCTCAAGGTCAGTCGACTGGTGTAAGTTGAAACTTTTTGTAGATTAGATTGCATGGGTCTAACACTCCCTGAGGTTGAGCTTTTATCCATTTTCCTTTTTTTTAAAAGAGCGTGAGTAAAACTTAACTCTTCCTACTCTCTTCTTGAAACATTTGCCTGTTTTGAATTGTTTTGTCCATTCCCTCCTTCAGCACAATTTTTTAGGGCAGGTGTCCTTTACAGCCCTGAGTCCTTGGGAATGTGAAGTGACCATTAGCTGTGAGTTTAAAGCTGTTCTTGCAGGAAACGGCCACAAGGTGGCAGCATTTCCCCTTTACCATATTTGGTTACTAGGGAAACAGAGCCTTAATGGAAGTGGTGTTCTAGGTTGTAAATTAGAATGGAATGTGCCAGGGAAAAGCCCTTTAAGTTTATGTCTCATTACTTCTTGTTCATATTTGTAGTTTACTTTTTATTTTTTTATCCCAGTAAATATGATTACAATGGTTTGTTTGTTCTAGGTGTGCAAGATGTGGTTCTTTCACACATATACATGTATCTATTCTTCCTCGCATCCTTTTCCCATGTAGGTTATGACACAATGTTGAGTAGTCTTCTCCTGGTCTTCCGTACGTCTTTGGTGGTTATATATTTCACATGGTTTGTATATCTCTGTTAACCCCAATGCGGCAATGTATCCAATCCTCATCCCTTTCTATTTGGTGAACCATAAGTTTTTTAATGAATCTGTGATTGCCTTTCTCTGTGGAAATATCTTCATTGGTATCAATTTTTAAGTAACTCTTAAAAGTGATATGATAGGATATGTGCCTTTTGCTTTCTCACTTACTACACGTGGCGTGATTACGTCTAGACTCATCTATGGTGCTTCAAATAGCATTGTTTCATTTTTTTCACTAGCGAATATTCCATCTGTACATGGAGGAGTTCTTCTTTGTCCATCCATCTGTTGCTGGACTTTTTGGTTACTTCCATATGTTGGCTATTGTAATGGTGTGCAATGCAGATTTGCCTGCCTGTGTCTTTCCAATTCTCTCTTCTTAGCTTATACGTCGAGGAGTGGGCCTGCTGGATCATATGGTAGCTCAATGTTTACCTTTTTAAGGCACCTCCATTCTGTTCTCATTCGTGGCCCTTTCCAAGTTACGTCCCCTTTGATGTTGAGGGTATGCATTTCTCCACAACACCTTCAGCATTTATTGTTTGTAGTTTTCTTGCTGATGGTTATTCTGACAAGTGTGAGCTGATACCTCTCTGTGGTTGAATTCGAATGTGCCACATAATCTGTTGAAATTGAGCTTTAAGGCATGTCCTTTTCTATTTTTCAAGCTGTGATTACCCCTTAGTTCTTCAAAGTGTTCTCTTTAAGTATGTGTCACAGTTTGAAATGTTTTGGCCTTTACCTCCCTCAAGCCATTTTGAGGGCCTGTTTCATTTACAGTTCTGCAGTACTTGTTCCTATGAAGTGACCATTAGCACAGGCTTTAAAGCTGCTTTTGCAGATAACTGCCAGAGGGCGGCAGCCTTTCTATGTCCCCCACCCTGGTAACTAGGGAAACGCCCTTGCGGCCTGTGGTGTTTCTCGGTTATAAATTAGAGTGGAGTGTGCCTGGACAAACCCACACAAGCTGATGTCTCCTTACTTTTGTTGGATTTTTACATTTAATTTTTACTTTTTATTGGAGTAATTTTTCACTGTGTACGTGGACCACTTCTACTTTGTGCATTCTCGGTTGATGGACATTTTCATTGCTTCCAAGCGTTGGCTATGGTAAATATTGTTGGAGTGCAGGATTGCCAGGCTGTGACTTTTCGATTCTCATTTTCTCAGGTGATAGGCCCAGCAGTGGGTGTGATTGATTGACTGGTAGCACCGTGTTTCCCTTTGCAAAGCACCTTCTTTGTGTTTTCATTAGTGGCTCTTACCACGTCCCCCTTAGAATCGAGGGTACGCATTTCTCCACAATCGCTTCAGCATTTATTGTTTGCAGCATTTATGCTAATGGCCCTTCTGGCTGCTGTGAGCTGATAGGTTTTTGTAATTTGGGTTTGCATGTCTTTGAAAATTCGTAAAACTCATCATTTTTCTCCACCGTTTTCTTTTCTGTTAAAAAAAAGGAAACAATTGGGAGTACAATAGAACTCTTGAAATTGTGTTCTTGGAAGGTTGCCCTCTTTTGAAATTTTTGGTCGATTTTCCACCCCAGAATTTTTTTAGAAAGCAGGTGTCTTTTACCGAACTGCAAGTTTGGTGAATATTTAGTGACCTTTAGCAATGGGTTTAAAGCTGCTGTTGGAGGAAGTGGCCTCAAGCAGGAAGCTTATCTCCATTCCCATATCTGGGTACTAGGGCAGCAGAGCCTTTCTGGAAGTCGTGTTCCTAGTTTGTAAATTACATTGGAATGTGCATGGAGAAAGCCCCATAAGTTTATGTCTCATTATTTCTTCTTGGTTTTAAATTTTTTTTAAATTGGGGTAAAGCTTAGAATATTGTTTGTCCTAGGTGTACACCATCTGGTTCGTTTGTACATTATATATGTCTATTCAAGTACAGATCCTCTTCCCATGTAAAATGTTACTGAGGGTTCCGCAGACCTCCCTTGCTATATGGTTGGTCTTTTTGAGATATGTATATAATATGTGTTTGTATACGTATAGTAACACTAATCTTAATTTATACATTCCCCCCACCTTTCCTTTTAGATGAGCATAGTTTGTTTTCTAAGTCTGTGAGTGTCTTTCTCTGTGGAAATATGTTCCTTTGTGTCAGTTATTAGATAACGCCTATAAGTGATATCATAGAATACAGGTCTTTTGCTTTCCGACGTACCTCATGTTTTGTGATTATCTCCAGACTCATTTGTGGTGCCTCAGAGAGCAGTGGTTCATTGTTTTCCATGGCTATTATTCCATTGTGTACATGGACCACTTCTTCTTTATCCATTTACCGGTTGTTGGACATTTGGATTGCTTCACTGTCTTGGCTATTGTGAATAAGGCTGCACTGCAACTTTTGCGGCCTGTGTCTTCTCGATTCTTGTCTTCTCAAGTGAGAGGTCCATTGGTGCGCCTGCTGGATTGAATGGTACCTCCATTTTTACTTTTAAACACAGCTCCTTTCTGTTCTCATTATTGGCTGTTACCCCTTTACGTCTCACCAGCAGGTAGAGGGTACACAGTTCCCTAAAACCCCTTCAGCATTTATTGTTTGTAGACTTTGTGCTCATGGTCAGTCGACTGGTGTAAGTTGAAACTTTTTGTAGATTAGATTGCATGGGTCTAACACTCCCTGAGGTTGAGCTTTTATCCATTTTCCTTTTTTTTAAAAGAGCGTGAGTAAAACTTAACTCTTCCTACTCGCTTCTTGAAACATTTGCCTGTTTTGAATTGTTTTGTCCATTCCCTCCTTCAGCACAATTTTTTAGGGCAGGTGTCCTTTACAGCCCTGAGTCCTTGGGAATGTGAAGTGACCATTAGCTGTGAGTTTAAAGCTGTTCTTGCAGGAAACGGCCACAAGGTGGCAGCATTTCCCCTTTACCATATTTGGTTACTAGGGAAACAGAGCCTTAATGGAAGTGGTGTTCTAGGTTGTAAATTAGAATGGAATGTGCCAGGGAAAAGCCCTTTAAGTTTATGTCTCATTACTTCTTGTTCATATTTGTAGTTTACTTTTTATTTTTTATCCCAGTAAATATGATTACAATGGTTTGTTTGTTGTAGGTGTGCAAGATGTGGTTCTTTCACACATATACATGTATCTATTCTTCCTCGCATCCTTTTCCCATGTAGGTTATGACACAATGTTGAGTAGTCTTCTCCTGGTCTTCCGTACGTCTTTGGTGGTTATATATTTCACATGGTTTGTATATCTCTGTTAACCCCAATGTGGCAATGTATCCAATCCTCATCCCTTTCTATTTGGTGAATCATAAGTTTTTTAATGAATCTGTGATTGCCTTTCTCTGTGGAAATATCTTCATTGGTATCAATTTTTAAGTAACTCTTAAAAGTGATATGATAGGATATGTGTCTTTTGCTTTCTCACTTACTACACGTGGCGTGATTACGTCTAAACTCATCTATGGTGCTGCAAATAGCATTGTTTCATTTTTTTCACTAGCGAATATTCCATCTGTACATGGAGGAGTTCTTCTTTGTCCATCCATCTGTTGGTGGACTTTTTGGTTACTTCCATATGTTGGCTATTGTAATGATGTGCAGTGCAGATTTCCCTGCCTGTGTCTTTCCAATTCTCTCTTCTTAGCTTATACGTCGAGGAGTGGGCCTGCTGGATCATATGGTAGCTCAATGTTTACCTTTTTAAGGCACCTCCATTCTGTTCTCATTCGTGGCCCTTTCCAAGTTACGTCCCCTTTGATGTTGAGGGTATGCATTTCTCCACAACACCTTCAGCATTTATTGTTTGTAGTTTTCTTGCTGATGGTTATTCTGACAAGTGTGAGCTGATACCTCTCTGTGGTTGAATTCGAATGTGCCACATAATCTGTTGAAATTGAGCTTTAAGGCATGTCCTTTTCTATTTTTCAAGCTGTGATTACCCCTTAGTTCTTCAAAGTGTTCTCTTTAAGTATGTGTCACAGTTTGAAATGTTTTGGCCTTTACCTCCCTCAAGCCATTTTGAGGGCCTGTTTCATTTACAGTTCTGCAGTACTTGTTCCTATGAAGTGACCATTAGCACAGGCTTTAAAGCTGCTTTTGCAGATAACTGCCAGAGGGCGGCAGCCTTTCTATGTCCCCCACCCTGGTAACTAGGGAAACGCCCTTGCGGCCTGTGGTGTTTCTCGGTTATAAATTAGAGTGGAGTGTGCCTGGACAAACCCACACAAGCTGATGTCTCCTTACTTTTGTTGGATTTTTACATTTAATTTTTACTTTTTATTGGAGTAATTTTTCACTGTGTACGTGGACCACTTCTACTTTGTGCATTCTCGGTTGATGGACATTTTCATTGCTTCCAAGCGTTGGCTATGGTAAATATTGTTGGAGTGCAGGATTGCCAGGCTGTGACTTTTCGATTCTCATTTTCTCAGGTGATAGGCCCAGCAGTGGGTGTGATTGATTGACTGGTAGCACCGTGTTTCCCTTTGCAAAGCACCTTCTTTGTGTTTTCATTAGTGGCTCTTACCACGTCCCCCTTAGAATCGAGGGTACGCATTTCTCCACAATCGCTTCAGCATTTATTGTTTGCAGCATTTATGCTAATGGCCCTTCTGGCTGCTGTGAGCTGATAGGTTTTTGTAATTTGGGTTTGCATGTCTTTGAAAATTCGTAAAACTCATCATTTTTCTCCACCGTTTTCTTTTCTGTTAAAAAAAAGGAAACAATTGGGAGTACAATAGAACTCTTGAAATTGTGTTCTTGGAAGGTTGCCCTCTTTTGAAATTTTTGGTCGATTTTCCACCCCAGAATTTTTTTAGAAAGCAGGTGTCTTTTACCGAACTGCAAGTTTGGTGAATATTTAGTGACCTTTAGCAATGGGTTTAAAGCTGCTGTTGGAGGAAGTGGCCTCAAGCAGGAAGCTTATCTCCATTCCCATATCTGGGTACTAGGGCAGCAGAGCCTTTCTGGAAGTCGTGTTCCTAGTTTGTAAATTACATTGGAATGTGCATGGAGAAAGCCCCATAAGTTTATGTCTCATTATTTCTTCTTGGTTTTAATTTTTTTTTAAATTGGGGTAAAGCTTAGAATATTGTTTGTCCTAGGTGTACACCATCTGGTTCGTTTGTACATTATATATGTCTATTCAAGTACAGATCCTCTTCCCATGTAAAATGTTACTGAGGGTTCCGCAGACCTCCCTTGCTATATGGTTGGTCTTTTTGAGATATGTATATAATATGTGTTTGTATACGTATAGTAACACTAATCTTAATTTATCCATTCCCCCCACCTTTCCTTTTAGATGAGCATAGTTTGTTTTCTAAGTCTGTGAGTGTCTTTCTCTGTGGAAATATGTTCCTTTGTGTCAGTTATTAGATAACGCCTATAAGTGATATCATAGAATACAGGTCTTTTGCTTTCCGACGTACCTCATGTTTTGTGATTATCTCCAGACTCATTTGTGGTGCCTCAGAGAGCAGTGGTTCATTGTTTTCCATGGCTATTATTCCATTGTGTACATGGACCACTTCTTCTTTATCCATTTACCGGTTGTTGGACATTTGGATTGCTTCACTGTCTTGGCTATTGTGAATAAGGCTGCACTGCAACTTTTGCGGCCTGTGTCTTCTCGATTCTTGTCTTCTCAAGTGAGAGGTCCATTGGTGCGCCTGCTGGATTGAATGGTACCTCCATTTTTACTTTTAAACACAGCTCCTTTCTGTTCTCATTATTGGCTGTTACCCCTTTACGTCTCACCAGCAGGTAGAGGGTACACAGTTCCCTAAAACCCCTTCAGCATTTATTGTTTGTAGACTTTGTGCTCATGGTCAGTCGACTGGTGTAAGTTGAAACTTTTTGTAGATTAGATTGCATGGGTCTAACACTCCCTGAGGTTGAGCTTTTATCCATTTTCCTTTTTTTTAAAAGAGCGTGAGTAAAACTTAACTCTTCATACTCGCTTCTTGAAACATTTGCCTGTTTTGAATTGTTTTGTCCATTCCCTCCTTCAGCACAATTTTTTAGGGCAGGTGTCCTTTACAGCCCTGAGTCCTTGGGAATGTGAAGTGACCATTAGCTGTGAGTTTAAAGCTGTTCTTGCAGGAAACGGCCACAAGGTGGCAGCATTTCCCCTTTACCATATTTGGTTACTAGGGAAACAGAGCCTTAATGGAAGTGGTGTTCTAGGTTGTAAATTAGAATGGAATGTGCCAGGGAAAAGCCCTTTAAGTTTATGTCTCATTACTTCTTGTTCATATTTGTAGTTTACTTTTTATTTTTTATCCCAGTAAATATGATTACAATGGTTTGTTTGTTGTAGGTGTGCAAGATGTGGTTCTTTCACACATATACATGTATCTATTCTTCCTCGCATCCTTTTCCCATGTAGGTTATGACACAATGTTGAGTAGTCTTCTCCTGGTCTTCCGTACGTCTTTGGTGGTTATATATTTCACATGGTTTGTATATCTCTGTTAACCCCAATGTGGCAATGTATCCAATCCTCATCCCTTTCTATTTGGTGAATCATAAGTTTTTTAATGAATCTGTGATTGCCTTTCTCTGTGGAAATATCTTCATTGGTATCAATTTTTAAGTAACTCTTAAAAGTGATATGATAGGATATGTGTCTTTTGCTTTCTCACTTACTACACGTGGCGTGATTACGTCTAGACTCATCTATGGTGCTGCAAATAGCATTGTTTCATTTTTTTCACTAGCGAATATTCCATCTGTACATGGAGGAGTTCTTCTTTGTCCATCCATCTGTTGGTGGACTTTTTGGTTACTTCCATATGTTGGCTATTGTAATGGTGTGCAGTGCAGATTTGCCTGCCTGTGTCTTTCCAATTCTCTCTTCTTAGGTTATACGTCGAGGAGTGGGCCTGCTGGATCATATGGTAGCTCAATGTTTACCTTTTTAAGGCACCTCCATTCTGTTCTCATTCGTGGCCCTTTCCAAGTTACGTCCCCTTTGATGTTGAGGGTATGCATTTCTCCACAACACCTTCAGCATTTATTGTTTGTAGTTTTCTTGCTGATGGTTATTCTGACAAGTGTGAGCTGATACCTCTCTGTGGTTGAATTCGAATGTGCCACATAATCTGTTGAAATTGAGCTTTAAAGCATGTCCTTTTCTATTTTTCAAGCTGTGATTACCCCTTAGTTCTTCAAAGTGTTCTCTTTAAGTATGTGTCACAGTTTGAAATGTTTTGGCCTTTACCTCCCTCAAGCCATTTTGAGGGCCTGTTTCATTTACAGTTCTGCAGTACTTGTTCCTATGAAGTGACCATTAGCACAGGCTTTAAAGCTGCTTTTGCAGATAACTGCCAGAGGGCGGCAGCCTTTCTATGTCCCCCACCCTGGTAACTAGGGAAACGCCCTTGCGGCCTGTGGTGTTTCTCGGTTATAAATTAGAGTGGAGTGTGCCTGGACAAACCCACACAAGCTGATGTCTCCTTACTTTTGTTGGATTTTTACATTTAATTTTTACTTTTTATTGGAGTAATTTTTCACTGTGTACGTGGACCACTTCTACTTTGTGCATTCTCGGTTGATGGACATTTTCATTGCTTCCAAGCGTTGGCTATGGTAAATATTGTTGGAGTGCAGGATTGCCAGGCTGTGACTTTTCGATTCTCATTTTCTCAGGTGATAGGCCCAGCAGTGGGTGTGATTGATTGACTGGTAGCACCGTGTTTCCCTTTGCAAAGCACCTTCTTTGTGTTTTCATTAGTGGCTCTTACCACGTCCCCCTTAGAATCGAGGGTACGCATTTCTCCACAATCGCTTCAGCATTTATTGTTTGCAGCATTTATGCTAATGGCCCTTCTGGCTGCTGTGAGCTGATAGGTTTTTGTAATTTGGGTTTGCATGTCTTTGAAAATTCGTAAAACTCATCATTTTTCTCCACCGTTTTCTTTTCTGTTAAAAAAAAGGAAACAATTGGGAGTACAATAGAACTCTTGAAATTGTGTTCTTGGAAGGTTGCCCTCTTTTGAAATTTTTGGTCGATTTTCCACCCCAGAATTTTTTTAGAAAGCAGGTGTCTTTTACCGAACTGCAAGTTTGGTGAATATTTAGTGACCTTTAGCAATGGGTTTAAAGCTGCTGTTGGAGGAAGTGGCCTCAAGCAGGAAGCTTATCTCCATTCCCATATCTGGGTACTAGGGCAGCAGAGCCTTTCTGGAAGTCGTGTTCCTAGTTTGTAAATTACATTGGAATGTGCATGGAGAAAGCCCCATAAGTTTATGTCTCATTATTTCTTCTTGGTTTTAAATTTTTTTTAAATTGGGGTAAAGCTTAGAATATTGTTTGTCCTAGGTGTACACCATCTGGTTCGTTTGTACATTATATATGTCTATTCAAGTACAGATCCTCTTCCCATGTAAAATGTTACTGAGGGTTCCGCAGACCTCCCTTGCTATATGGTTGGTCTTTTTGAGATATGTATATAATATGTGTTTGTATACGTATAGTAACACTAATCTTAATTTATACATTCCCCCCACCTTTCCTTTTAGATGAGCATAGTTTGTTTTCTAAGTCTGTGAGTGTCTTTCTCTGTGGAAATATGTTCCTTTGTGTCAGTTATTAGATAACGCCTATAAGTGATATCATAGAATACAGGTCTTTTGCTTTCCGACGTACCTCATGTTTTGTGATTATCTCCAGACTCATTTGTGGTGCCTCAGAGAGCAGTGGTTCATTGTTTTCCATGGCTATTGTTCCATTGTGTACATGGACCACTTCTTCTTTATCCATTTACCGGTTGTTGGACATTTGGATTGCTTCACTGTCTTGGCTATTGTGAATAAGGCTGCACTGCAACTTTTGCGGCCTGTGTCTTCTCGATTCTTGTCTTCTCAAGTGAGAGGTCCATTGGTGCGCCTGCTGGATTGAATGGTACCTCCATTTTTACTTTTAAACACAGCTCCTTTCTGTTCTCATTATTGGCTGTTACCCCTTTACGTCTCACCAGCAGGTAGAGGGTACACAGTTCCCTAAAACCCCTTCAGCATTTATTGTTTGTAGACTTTTTGCTCAAGGTCAGTCGACTGGTGTAAGTTGAAACTTTTTGTAGATTAGATTGCATGGGTCTAACACTCCCTGAGGTTGAGCTTTTATCCATTTTCCTTTTTTTTAAAAGAGCGTGAGTAAAACTTAACTCTTCCTACTCTCTTCTTGAAACATTTGCCTGTTTTGAATTGTTTTGTCCATTCCCTCCTTCAGCACAATTTTTTAGGGCAGGTGTCCTTTACAGCCCTGAGTCCTTGGGAATGTGAAGTGACCATTAGCTGTGAGTTTAAAGCTGTTCTTGCAGGAAACGGCCACAAGGTGGCAGCATTTCCCCTTTACCATATTTGGTTACTAGGGAAACAGAGCCTTAATGGAAGTGGTGTTCTAGGTTGTAAATTAGAATGGAATGTGCCAGGGAAAAGCCCTTTAAGTTTATGTCTCATTACTTCTTGTTCATATTTGTAGTTTACTTTTTATTTTTTTATCCCAGTAAATATGATTACAATGGTTTGTTTGTTCTAGGTGTGCAAGATGTGGTTCTTTCACACATATACATGTATCTATTCTTCCTCGCATCCTTTTCCCATGTAGGTTATGACACAATGTTGAGTAGTCTTCTCCTGGTCTTCCATACGTCTTTGGTGGTTATATATTTCACATGGTTTGTATATCTCTGTTAACCCCAATGCGGCAATGTATCCAATCCTCATCCCTTTCTATTTGGTGAACCATAAGTTTTTTAATGAATCTGTGATTGCCTTTCTCTGTGGAAATATCTTCATTGGTATCAATTTTTAAGTAACTCTTAAAAGTGATATGATAGGATATGTGCCTTTTGCTTTCTCACTTACTACACGTGGCGTGATTACGTCTAGACTCATCTATGGTGCTTCAAATAGCATTGTTTCATTTTTTTCACTAGCGAATATTCCATCTGTACATGGAGGAGTTCTTCTTTGTCCATCCATCTGTTGCTGGACTTTTTGGTTACTTCCATATGTTGGCTATTGTAATGGTGTGCAATGCAGATTTGCCTGCCTGTGTCTTTCCAATTCTCTCTTCTTAGGTTATACGTCGAGGAGTGGGCCTGCTGGATCATATGGTAGCTCAATGTTTACCTTTTTAAGGCACCTCCATTCTGTTCTCATTCGTGGCCCTTTCCAAGTTACGTCCCCTTTGATGTTGAGGGTATGCATTTCTCCACAACACCTTCAGCATTTATTGTTTGTAGTTTTCTTGCTGATGGTTATTCTGACAAGTGTGAGCTGATACCTCTCTGTGGTTGAATTCGAATGTGCCACATAATCTGTTGAAATTGAGCTTTAAGGCATGTCCTTTTCTATTTTTCAAGCTGTGATTACCCCTTAGTTCTTCAAAGTGTTCTCTTTAAGTATGTGTCACAGTTTGAAATGTTTTGGCCTTTACCTCCCTCAAGCCATTTTGAGGGCCTGTTTCATTTACAGTTCTGCAGTACTTGTTCCTATGAAGTGACCATTAGCACAGGCTTTAAAGCTGCTTTTGCAGATAACTGCCAGAGGGCGGCAGCCTTTCTATGTCCCCCACCCTGGTAACTAGGGAAACGCCCTTGCGGCCTGTGGTGTTTCTCGGTTATAAATTAGAGTGGAGTGTGCCTGGACAAACCCACACAAGCTGATGTCTCCTTACTTTTGTTGGATTTTTACATTTAATTTTTACTTTTTATTGGAGTAATTTTTCACTGTGTACGTGGACCACTTCTACTTTGTGCATTCTCGGTTGATGGACATTTTCATTGCTTCCAAGCGTTGGCTATGGTAAATATTGTTGGAGTGCAGGATTGCCAGGCTGTGACTTTTCGATTCTCATTTTCTCAGGTGATAGGCCCAGCAGTGGGTGTGATTGATTGACTGGTAGCACCGTGTTTCCCTTTGCAAAGCACCTTCTTTGTGTTTTCATTAGTGGCTCTTACCACGTCCCCCTTAGAATCGAGGGTACGCATTTCTCCACAATCGCTTCAGCATTTATTGTTTGCAGCATTTATGCTAATGGCCCTTCTGGCTGCTGTGAGCTGATAGGTTTTTGTAATTTGGGTTTGCATGTCTTTGAAAATTCGTAAAACTCATCATTTTTCTCCACCGTTTTCTTTTCTGTTAAAAAAAAGGAAACAATTGGGAGTACAATAGAACTCTTGAAATTGTGTTCTTGGAAGGTTGCCCTCTTTTGAAATTTTTGGTCGATTTTCCACCCCAGAATTTTTTTAGAAAGCAGGTGTCTTTTACCGAACTGCAAGTTTGGTGAATATTTAGTGACCTTTAGCAATGGGTTTAAAGCTGCTGTTGGAGGAAGTGGCCTCAAGCAGGAAGCTTATCTCCATTCCCATATCTGGGTACTAGGGCAGCAGAGCCTTTCTGGAAGTCGTGTTCCTAGTTTGTAAATTACATTGGAATGTGCATGGAGAAAGCCCCATAAGTTTATGTCTCATTATTTCTTCTTGGTTTTAAATTTTTTTTTAATTGGGGTAAAGCTTAGAATATTGTTTGTCCTAGGTGTACACCATCTGGTTCGTTTGTACATTATATATGTCTATTCAAGTACAGATCCTCTTCCCATGTAAAATGTTACTGAGGGTTCCGCAGACCTCCCTTGCTATATGGTTGGTCTTTTTGAGATATGTATATAATATGTGTTTGTATACGTATAGTAACACTAATCTTAATTTATACATTCCCCCCACCTTTCCTTTTAGATGAGCATAGTTTGTTTTCTAAGTCTGTGAGTGTCTTTCTCTGTGGAAATATGTTCCTTTGTGTCAGTTATTAGATAACGCCTATAAGTGATATCATAGAATACAGGTCTTTTGCTTTCCGACGTACCTCATGTTTTGTGATTATCTCCAGACTCATTTGTGGTGCCTCAGAGAGCAGTGGTTCATTGTTTTCCATGGCTATTATTCCATTGTGTACATGGACCACTTCTTCTTTATCCATTTACCGGTTGTTGGACATTTGGATTGCTTCACTGTCTTGGCTATTGTGAATAAGGCTGCACTGCAACTTTTGCGGCCTGTGTCTTCTCGATTCTTGTCTTCTCAAGTGAGAGGTCCATTGGTGCGCCTGCTGGATTGAATGGTACCTCCATTTTTACTTTTAAACACAGCTCCTTTCTGTTCTCATTATTGGCTGTTACCCCTTTACGTCTCACCAGCAGGTAGAGGGTACACAGTTCCCTAAAACCCCTTCAGCATTTATTGTTTGTAGACTTTTTGCTCAAGGTCAGTCGACTGGTGTAAGTTGAAACTTTTTGTAGATTAGATTGCATGGGTCTAACACTCCCTGAGGTTGAGCTTTTATCCATTTTCCTTTTTTTTAAAAGAGCGTGAGTAAAACTTAACTCTTCCTACTCTCTTCTTGAAACATTTGCCTGTTTTGAATTGTTTTGTCCATTCCCTCCTTCAGCACAATTTTTTAGGGCAGGTGTCCTTTACAGCCCTGAGTCCTTGGGAATGTGAAGTGACCATTAGCTGTGAGTTTAAAGCTGTTCTTGCAGGAAACGGCCACAAGGTGGCAGCATTTCCCCTTTACCATATTTGGTTACTAGGGAAACAGAGCCTTAATGGAAGTGGTGTTCTAGGTTGTAAATTAGAATGGAATGTGCCAGGGAAAAGCCCTTTAAGTTTATGTCTCATTACTTCTTGTTCATATTTGTAGTTTACTTTTTATTTTTTTATCCCAGTAAATATGATTACAATGGTTTGTTTGTTCTAGGTGTGCAAGATGTGGTTCTTTCACACATATACATGTATCTATTCTTCCTCGCATCCTTTTCCCATGTAGGTTATGACACAATGTTGAGTAGTCTTCTCCTGGTCTTCCATACGTCTTTGGTGGTTATATATTTCACATGGTTTGTATATCTCTGTTAACCCCAATGCGGCAATGTATCCAATCCTCATCCCTTTCTATTTGGTGAACCATAAGTTTTTTAATGAATCTGTGATTGCCTTTCTCTGTGGAAATATCTTCATTGGTATCAATTTTTAAGTAACTCTTAAAAGTGATATGATAGGATATGTGCCTTTTGCTTTCTCACTTACTACACGTGGCGTGATTACGTCTAGACTCATCTATGGTGCTTCAAATAGCATTGTTTCATTTTTTTCACTAGCGAATATTCCATCTGTACATGGAGGAGTTCTTCTTTGTCCATCCATCTGTTGCTGGACTTTTTGGTTACTTCCATATGTTGGCTATTGTAATGGTGTGCAATGCAGATTTGCCTGCCTGTGTCTTTCCAATTCTCTCTTCTTAGGTTATACGTCGAGGAGTGGGCCTGCTGGATCATATGGTAGCTCAATGTTTACCTTTTTAAGGCACCTCCATTCTGTTCTCATTCGTGGCCCTTTCCAAGTTACGTCCCCTTTGATGTTGAGGGTATGCATTTCTCCACAACACCTTCAGCATTTATTGTTTGTAGTTTTCTTGCTGATGGTTATTCTGACAAGTGTGAGCTGATACCTCTCTGTGGTTGAATTCGAATGTGCCACATAATCTGTTGAAATTGAGCTTTAAGGCATGTCCTTTTCTATTTTTCAAGCTGTGATTACCCCTTAGTTCTTCAAAGTGTTCTCTTTAAGTATGTGTCACATTTTGAAATGTTTTGGCCTTTACCTCCCTCAAGCCATTTTGAGGGCCTGTTTCATTTACAGTTCTGCAGTACTTGTTCCTATGAAGTGACCATTAGCACAGGCTTTAAAGCTGCTTTTGCAGATAACTGCCAGAGGGCGGCAGCCTTTCTATGTCCCCCACCCTGGTAACTAGGGAAACGCCCTTGCGGCCTGTGGTGTTTCTCGGTTATAAATTAGAGTGGAGTGTGCCTGGACAAACCCACACAAGCTGATGTCTCCTTACTTTTGTTGGATTTTTACATTTAATTTTTACTTTTTATTGGAGTAATTTTTCACTGTGTACGTGGACCACTTCTACTTTGTGCATTCTCGGTTGATGGACATTTTCATTGCTTCCAAGCGTTGGCTATGGTAAATATTGTTGGAGTGCAGGATTGCCAGGCTGTGACTTTTCGATTCTCATTTTCTCAGGTGATAGGCCCAGCAGTGGGTGTGATTGATTGACTGGTAGCACCGTGTTTCCCTTTGCAAAGCACCTTCTTTGTGTTTTCATTAGTGGCTCTTACCACGTCCCCCTTAGAATCGAGGGTACGCATTTCTCCACAATCGCTTCAGCATTTATTGTTTGCAGCATTTATGCTAATGGCCCTTCTGGCTGCTGTGAGCTGATAGGTTTTTGTAATTTGGGTTTGCATGTCTTTGAAAATTCGTAAAACTCATCATTTTTCTCCACCGTTTTCTTTTCTGTTAAAAAAAAGGAAACAATTGGGAGTACAATAGAACTCTTGAAATTGTGTTCTTGGAAGGTTGCCCTCTTTTGAAATTTTTGGTCGATTTTCCACCCCAGAATTTTTTTAGAAAGCAGGTGTCTTTTACCGAACTGCAAGTTTGGTGAATATTTAGTGACCTTTAGCAATAGGTTTAAAGCTGCTGTTGGAGGAAGTGGCCTCAAGCAGGAAGCTTATCTCCATTCCCATATCTGGGTACTAGGGCAGCAGAGCCTTTCTGGAAGTCGTGTTCCTAGTTTGTAAATTACATTGGAATGTGCATGGAGAAAGCCCCATAAGTTTATGTCTCATTATTTCTTCTTGGTTTTAAATTTTTTTTAAATTGGGGTAAAGCTTAGAATATTGTTTGTCCTAGGTGTACACCATCTGGTTCGTTTGTACATTATATATGTCTATTCAAGTACAGATCCTCTTCCCATGTAAAATGTTACTGAGGGTTCCGCAGACCTCCCTTGCTATATGGTTGGTCTTTTTGAGATATGTATATAATATGTGTTTGTATACGTATAGTAACACTAATCTTAATTTATCCATTCCCCCCACCTTTCCTTTTAGATGAGCATAGTTTGTTTTCTAAGTCTGTGAGTGTCTTTCTCTGTGGAAATATGTTCCTTTGTGTCAGTTATTAGATAACGCCTATAAGTGATATCATAGAATACAGGTCTTTTGCTTTCCGACGTACCTCATGTTTTGTGATTATCTCCAGACTCATTTGTGGTGCCTCAGAGAGCAGTGGTTCATTGTTTTCCATGGCTATTATTCCATTGTGTACATGGACCACTTCTTCTTTATCCATTTACCGGTTGTTGGACATTTGGATTGCTTCACTGTCTTGGCTATTGTGAATAAGGCTGCACTGCAACTTTTGCGGCCTGTGTCTTCTCGATTCTTGTCTTCTCAAGTGAGAGGTCCATTGGTGCGCCTGCTGGATTGAATGGTACCTCCATTTTTACTTTTAAACACAGCTCCTTTCTGTTCTCATTATTGGCTGTTACCCCTTTACGTCTCACCAGCAGGTAGAGGGTACACAGTTCCCTAAAACCCCTTCAGCATTTATTGTTTGTAGACTTTTTGCTCAAGGTCAGTCGACTGGTGTAAGTTGAAACTTTTTGTAGATTAGATTGCATGGGTCTAACACTCCCTGAGGTTGAGCTTTTATCCATTTTCCTTTTTTTTAAAAGAGCGTGAGTAAAACTTAACTCTTCCTACTCTCTTCTTGAAACATTTGCCTGTTTTGAATTGTTTTGTCCATTCCCTCCTTCAGCACAATTTTTTAGGGCAGGTGTCCTTTACAGCCCTGAGTCCTTGGGAATGTGAAGTGACCATTAGCTGTGAGTTTAAAGCTGTTCTTGCAGGAAACGGCCACAAGGTGGCAGCATTTCCCCTTTACCATATTTGGTTACTAGGGAAACAGAGCCTTAATGGAAGTGGTGTTCTAGGTTGTAAATTAGAATGGAATGTGCCAGGGAAAAGCCCTTTAAGTTTATGTCTCATTACTTCTTGTTCATATTTGTAGTTTACTTTTTATTTTTTTATCCCAGTAAATATGATTACAATGGTTTGTTTGTTCTAGGTGTGCAAGATGTGGTTCTTTCACACATATACATGTATCTATTCTTCCTCGCATCCTTTTCCCATGTAGGTTATGACACAATGTTGAGTAGTCTTCTCCTGGTCTTCCATACGTCTTTGGTGGTTATATATTTCACATGGTTTGTATATCTCTGTTAACCCCAATGCGGCAATGTATCCAATCCTCATCCCTTTCTATTTGGTGAACCATAAGTTTTTTAATGAATCTGTGATTGCCTTTCTCTGTGGAAATATCTTCATTGGTATCAATTTTTAAGTAACTCTTAAAAGTGATATGATAGGATATGTGCCTTTTGCTTTCTCACTTACTACACGTGGCGTGATTACGTCTAGACTCATCTATGGTGCTTCAAATAGCATTGTTTCATTTTTTTCACTAGCGAATATTCCATCTGTACATGGAGGAGTTCTTCTTTGTCCATCCATCTGTTGCTGGACTTTTTGGTTACTTCCATATGTTGGCTATTGTAATGGTGTGCAATGCAGATTTGCCTGCCTGTGTCTTTCCAATTCTCTCTTCTTAGCTTATACGTCGAGGAGTGGGCCTGCTGGATCATATGGTAGCTCAATGTTTACCTTTTTAAGGCACCTCCATTCTGTTCTCATTCGTGGCCCTTTCCAAGTTACGTCCCCTTTGATGTTGAGGGTATGCATTTCTCCACAACACCTTCAGCATTTATTGTTTGTAGTTTTCTTGCTGATGGTTATTCTGACAAGTGTGAGCTGATACCTCTCTGTGGTTGAATTCGAATGTGCCACATAATCTGTTGAAATTGAGCTTTAAGGCATGTCCTTTTCTATTTTTCAAGCTGTGATTACCCCTTAGTTCTTCAAAGTGTTCTCTTTAAGTATGTGTCACAGTTTGAAATGTTTTGGCCTTTACCTCCCTCAAGCCATTTTGAGGGCCTGTTTCATTTACAGTTCTGCAGTACTTGTTCCTATGAAGTGACCATTAGCACAGGCTTTAAAGCTGCTTTTGCAGATAACTGCCAGAGGGCGGCAGCCTTTCTATGTCCCCCACCCTGGTAACTAGGGAAACGCCCTTGCGGCCTGTGGTGTTTCTCGGTTATAAATTAGAGTGGAGTGTGCCTGGACAAACCCACACAAGCTGATGTCTCCTTACTTTTGTTGGATTTTTACATTTAATTTTTACTTTTTATTGGAGTAATTTTTCACTGTGTACGTGGACCACTTCTACTTTGTGCATTCTCGGTTGATGGACATTTTCATTGCTTCCAAGCGTTGGCTATGGTAAATATTGTTGGAGTGCAGGATTGCCAGGCTGTGACTTTTCGATTCTCATTTTCTCAGGTGATAGGCCCAGCAGTGGGTGTGATTGATTGACTGGTAGCACCGTGTTTCCCTTTGCAAAGCACCTTCTTTGTGTTTTCATTAGTGGCTCTTACCACGTCCCCCTTAGAATCGAGGGTACGCATTTCTCCACAATCGCTTCAGCATTTATTGTTTGCAGCATTTATGCTAATGGCCCTTCTGGCTGCTGTGAGCTGATAGGTTTTTGTAATTTGGGTTTGCATGTCTTTGAAAATTCGTAAAACTCATCATTTTTCTCCACCGTTTTCTTTTCTGTTAAAAAAAAGGAAACAATTGGGAGTACAATAGAACTCTTGAAATTGTGTTCTTGGAAGGTTGCCCTCTTTTGAAATTTTTGGTCGATTTTCCACCCCAGAATTTTTTTAGAAAGCAGGTGTCTTTTACCGAACTGCAAGTTTGGTGAATATTTAGTGACCTTTAGCAATGGGTTTAAAGCTGCTGTTGGAGGAAGTGGCCTCAAGCAGGAAGCTTATCTCCATTCCCATATCTGGGTACTAGGGCAGCAGAGCCTTTCTGGAAGTCGTGTTCCTAGTTTGTAAATTACATTGGAATGTGCATGGAGAAAGCCCCATAAGTTTATGTCTCATTATTTCTTCTTGGTTTTAAATTTTTTTTTAATTGGGGTAAAGCTTAGAATATTGTTTGTCCTAGGTGTACACCATCTGGTTCGTTTGTACATTATATATGTCTATTCAAGTACAGATCCTCTTCCCATGTAAAATGTTACTGAGGGTTCCGCAGACCTCCCTTGCTATATGGTTGGTCTTTTTGAGATATGTATATAATATGTGTTTGTATACGTATAGTAACACTAATCTTAATTTATACATTCCCCCCACCTTTCCTTTTAGATGAGCATAGTTTGTTTTCTAAGTCTGTGAGTGTCTTTCTCTGTGGAAATATGTTCCTTTGTGTCAGTTATTAGATAACGCCTATAAGTGATATCATAGAATACAGGTCTTTTGCTTTCCGACGTACCTCATGTTTTGTGATTATCTCCAGACTCATTTGTGGTGCCTCAGAGAGCAGTGGTTCATTGTTTTCCATGGCTATTATTCCATTGTGTACATGGACCACTTCTTCTTTATCCATTTACCGGTTGTTGGACATTTGGATTGCTTCACTGTCTTGGCTATTGTGAATAAGGCTGCACTGCAACTTTTGCGGCCTGTGTCTTCTCGATTCTTGTCTTCTCAAGTGAGAGGTCCATTGGTGCGCCTGCTGGATTGAATGGTACCTCCATTTTTACTTTTAAACACAGCTCCTTTCTGTTCTCATTATTGGCTGTTACCCCTTTACGTCTCACCAGCAGGTAGAGGGTACACAGTTCCCTAAAACCCCTTCAGCATTTATTGTTTGTAGACTTTTTGCTCAAGGTCAGTCGACTGGTGTAAGTTGAAACTTTTTGTAGATTAGATTGCATGGGTCTAACACTCCCTGAGGTTGAGCTTTTATCCATTTTCCTTTTTTTTAAAAGAGCGTGAGTAAAACTTAACTCTTCCTACTCTCTTCTTGAAACATTTGCCTGTTTTGAATTGTTTTGTCCATTCCCTCCTTCAGCACAATTTTTTAGGGCAGGTGTCCTTTACAGCCCTGAGTCCTTGGGAATGTGAAGTGACCATTAGCTGTGAGTTTAAAGCTGTTCTTGCAGGAAACGGCCACAAGGTGGCAGCATTTCCCCTTTACCATATTTGGTTACTAGGGAAACAGAGCCTTAATGGAAGTGGTGTTCTAGGTTGTAAATTAGAATGGAATGTGCCAGGGAAAAGCCCTTTAAGTTTATGTCTCATTACTTCTTGTTCATATTTGTAGTTTACTTTTTATTTTTTTATCCCAGTAAATATGATTACAATGGTTTGTTTGTTCTAGGTGTGCAAGATGTGGTTCTTTCACACATATACATGTATCTATTCTTCCTCGCATCCTTTTCCCATGTAGGTTATGACACAATGTTGAGTAGTCTTCTCCTGGTCTTCCGTACGTCTTTGGTGGTTATATATTTCACATGGTTTGTATATCTCTGTTAACCCCAATGCGGCAATGTATCCAATCCTCATCCCTTTCTATTTGGTGAACCATAAGTTTTTTAATGAATCTGTGATTGCCTTTCTCTGTGGAAATATCTTCATTGGTATCAATTTTTAAGTAACTCTTAAAAGTGATATGATAGGATATGTGCCTTTTGCTTTCTCACTTACTACACGTGGCGTGATTACGTCTAGACTCATCTATGGTGCTTCAAATAGCATTGTTTCATTTTTTTCACTAGCGAATATTCCATCTGTACATGGAGGAGTTCTTCTTTGTCCATCCATCTGTTGCTGGACTTTTTGGTTACTTCCATATGTTGGCTATTGTAATGGTGTGCAATGCAGATTTGCCTGCCTGTGTCTTTCCAATTCTCTCTTCTTAGCTTATACGTCGAGGAGTGGGCCTGCTGGATCATATGGTAGCTCAATGTTTACCTTTTTAAGGCACCTCCATTCTGTTCTCATTCGTGGCCCTTTCCAAGTTACGTCCCCTTTGATGTTGAGGGTATGCATTTCTCCACAACACCTTCAGCATTTATTGTTTGTAGTTTTCTTGCTGATGGTTATTCTGACAAGTGTGAGCTGATACCTCTCTGTGGTTGAATTCGAATGTGCCACATAATCTGTTGAAATTGAGCTTTAAGGCATGTCCTTTTCTATTTTTCAAGCTGTGATTACCCCTTAGTTCTTCAAAGTGTTCTCTTTAAGTATGTGTCACAGTTTGAAATGTTTTGGCCTTTACCTCCCTCAAGCCATTTTGAGGGCCTGTTTCATTTACAGTTCTGCAGTACTTGTTCCTATGAAGTGACCATTAGCACAGGCTTTAAAGCTGCTTTTGCAGATAACTGCCAGAGGGCGGCAGCCTTTCTATGTCCCCCACCCTGGTAACTAGGGAAACGCCCTTGCGGCCTGTGGTGTTTCTCGGTTATAAATTAGAGTGGAGTGTGCCTGGACAAACCCACACAAGCTGATGTCTCCTTACTTTTGTTGGATTTTTACATTTAATTTTTACTTTTTATTGGAGTAATTTTTCACTGTGTACGTGGACCACTTCTACTTTGTGCATTCTCGGTTGATGGACATTTTCATTGCTTCCAAGCGTTGGCTATGGTAAATATTGTTGGAGTGCAGGATTGCCAGGCTGTGACTTTTCGATTCTCATTTTCTCAGGTGATAGGCCCAGCAGTGGGTGTGATTGATTGACTGGTAGCACCGTGTTTCCCTTTGCAAAGCACCTTCTTTGTGTTTTCATTAGTGGCTCTTACCACGTCCCCCTTAGAATCGAGGGTACGCATTTCTCCACAATCGCTTCAGCATTTATTGTTTGCAGCATTTATGCTAATGGCCCTTCTGGCTGCTGTGAGCTGATAGGTTTTTGTAATTTGGGTTTGCATGTCTTTGAAAATTCGTAAAACTCATCATTTTTCTCCACCGTTTTCTTTTCTGTTAAAAAAAAGGAAACAATTGGGAGTACAATAGAACTCTTGAAATTGTGTTCTTGGAAGGTTGCCCTCTTTTGAAATTTTTGGTCGATTTTCCACCCCAGAATTTTTTTAGAAAGCAGGTGTCTTTTACCGAACTGCAAGTTTGGTGAATATTTAGTGACCTTTAGCAATGGGTTTAAAGCTGCTGTTGGAGGAAGTGGCCTCAAGCAGGAAGCTTATCTCCATTCCCATATCTGGGTACTAGGGCAGCAGAGCCTTTCTGGAAGTCGTGTTCCTAGTTTGTAAATTACATTGGAATGTGCATGGAGAAAGCCCCATAAGTTTATGTCTCATTATTTCTTCTTGGTTTTAAATTTTTTTTAAATTGGGGTAAAGCTTAGAATATTGTTTGTCCTAGGTGTACACCATCTGGTTCGTTTGTACATTATATATGTCTATTCAAGTACAGATCCTCTTCCCATGTAAAATGTTACTGAGGGTTCCGCAGACCTCCCTTGCTATATGGTTGGTCTTTTTGAGATATGTATATAATATGTGTTTGTATACGTATAGTAACACTAATCTTAATTTATACATTCCCCCCACCTTTCCTTTTAGATGAGCATAGTTTGTTTTCTAAGTCTGTGAGTGTCTTTCTCTGTGGAAATATGTTCCTTTGTGTCAGTTATTAGATAACGCCTATAAGTGATATCATAGAATACAGGTCTTTTGCTTTCCGACGTACCTCATGTTTTGTGATTATCTCCAGACTCATTTGTGGTGCCTCAGAGAGCAGTGGTTCATTGTTTTCCATGGCTATTATTCCATTGTGTACATGGACCACTTCTTCTTTATCCATTTACCGGTTGTTGGACATTTGGATTGCTTCACTGTCTTGGCTATTGTGAATAAGGCTGCACTGCAACTTTTGCGGCCTGTGTCTTCTCGATTCTTGTCTTCTCAAGTGAGAGGTCCATTGGTGCGCCTGCTGGATTGAATGGTACCTCCATTTTTACTTTTAAACACAGCTCCTTTCTGTTCTCATTATTGGCTGTTACCCCTTTACGTCTCACCAGCAGGTAGAGGGTACACAGTTCCCTAAAACCCCTTCAGCATTTATTGTTTGTAGACTTTGTGCTCATGGTCAGTCGACTGGTGTAAGTTGAAACTTTTTGTAGATTAGATTGCATGGGTCTAACACTCCCTGAGGTTGAGCTTTTATCCATTTTCCTTTTTTTTAAAAGAGCGTGAGTAAAACTTAACTCTTCCTACTCGCTTCTTGAAACATTTGCCTGTTTTGAATTGTTTTGTCCATTCCCTCCTTCAGCACAATTTTTTAGGGCAGGTGTCCTTTACAGCCCTGAGTCCTTGGGAATGTGAAGTGACCATTAGCTGTGAGTTTAAAGCTGTTCTTGCAGGAAACGGCCACAAGGTGGCAGCATTTCCCCTTTACCATATTTGGTTACTAGGGAAACAGAGCCTTAATGGAAGTGGTGTTCTAGGTTGTAAATTAGAATGGAATGTGCCAGGGAAAAGCCCTTTAAGTTTATGTCTCATTACTTCTTGTTCATATTTGTAGTTTACTTTTTATTTTTTATCCCAGTAAATATGATTACAATGGTTTGTTTGTTGTAGGTGTGCAAGATGTGGTTCTTTCACACATATACATGTATCTATTCTTCCTCGCATCCTTTTCCCATGTAGGTTATGACACAATGTTGAGTAGTCTTCTCCTGGTCTTCCGTACGTCTTTGGTGGTTATATATTTCACATGGTTTGTATATCTCTGTTAACCCCAATGTGGCAATGTATCCAATCCTCATCCCTTTCTATTTGGTGAATCATAAGTTTTTTAATGAATCTGTGATTGCCTTTCTCTGTGGAAATATCTTCATTGGTATCAATTTTTAAGTAACTCTTAAAAGTGATATGATAGGATATGTGTCTTTTGCTTTCTCACTTACTACACGTGGCGTGATTACGTCTAAACTCATCTATGGTGCTGCAAATAGCATTGTTTCATTTTTTTCACTAGCGAATATTCCATCTGTACATGGAGGAGTTCTTCTTTGTCCATCCATCTGTTGGTGGACTTTTTGGTTACTTCCATATGTTGGCTATTGTAATGATGTGCAGTGCAGATTTCCCTGCCTGTGTCTTTCCAATTCTCTCTTCTTAGCTTATACGTCGAGGAGTGGGCCTGCTGGATCATATGGTAGCTCAATGTTTACCTTTTTAAGGCACCTCCATTCTGTTCTCATTCGTGGCCCTTTCCAAGTTACGTCCCCTTTGATGTTGAGGGTATGCATTTCTCCACAACACCTTCAGCATTTATTGTTTGTAGTTTTCTTGCTGATGGTTATTCTGACAAGTGTGAGCTGATACCTCTCTGTGGTTGAATTCGAATGTGCCACATAATCTGTTGAAATTGAGCTTTAAGGCATGTCCTTTTCTATTTTTCAAGCTGTGATTACCCCTTAGTTCTTCAAAGTGTTCTCTTTAAGTATGTGTCACAGTTTGAAATGTTTTGGCCTTTACCTCCCTCAAGCCATTTTGAGGGCCTGTTTCATTTACAGTTCTGCAGTACTTGTTCCTATGAAGTGACCATTAGCACAGGCTTTAAAGCTGCTTTTGCAGATAACTGCCAGAGGGCGGCAGCCTTTCTATGTCCCCCACCCTGGTAACTAGGGAAACGCCCTTGCGGCCTGTGGTGTTTCTCGGTTATAAATTAGAGTGGAGTGTGCCTGGACAAACCCACACAAGCTGATGTCTCCTTACTTTTGTTGGATTTTTACATTTAATTTTTACTTTTTATTGGAGTAATTTTTCACTGTGTACGTGGACCACTTCTACTTTGTGCATTCTCGGTTGATGGACATTTTCATTGCTTCCAAGCGTTGGCTATGGTAAATATTGTTGGAGTGCAGGATTGCCAGGCTGTGACTTTTCGATTCTCATTTTCTCAGGTGATAGGCCCAGCAGTGGGTGTGATTGATTGACTGGTAGCACCGTGTTTCCCTTTGCAAAGCACCTTCTTTGTGTTTTCATTAGTGGCTCTTACCACGTCCCCCTTAGAATCGAGGGTACGCATTTCTCCACAATCGCTTCAGCATTTATTGTTTGCAGCATTTATGCTAATGGCCCTTCTGGCTGCTGTGAGCTGATAGGTTTTTGTAATTTGGGTTTGCATGTCTTTGAAAATTCGTAAAACTCATCATTTTTCTCCACCGTTTTCTTTTCTGTTAAAAAAAAGGAAACAATTGGGAGTACAATAGAACTCTTGAAATTGTGTTCTTGGAAGGTTGCCCTCTTTTGAAATTTTTGGTCGATTTTCCACCCCAGAATTTTTTTAGAAAGCAGGTGTCTTTTACCGAACTGCAAGTTTGGTGAATATTTAGTGACCTTTAGCAATGGGTTTAAAGCTGCTGTTGGAGGAAGTGGCCTCAAGCAGGAAGCTTATCTCCATTCCCATATCTGGGTACTAGGGCAGCAGAGCCTTTCTGGAAGTCGTGTTCCTAGTTTGTAAATTACATTGGAATGTGCATGGAGAAAGCCCCATAAGTTTATGTCTCATTATTTCTTCTTGGTTTTAAATTTTTTTTAAATTGGGGTAAAGCTTAGAATATTGTTTGTCCTAGGTGTACACCATCTGGTTCGTTTGTACATTATATATGTCTATTCAAGTACAGATCCTCTTCCCATGTAAAATGTTACTGAGGGTTCCGCAGACCTCCCTTGCTATATGGTTGGTCTTTTTGAGATATGTATATAATATGTGTTTGTATACGTATAGTAACACTAATCTTAATTTATACATTCCCCCCACCTTTCCTTTTAGATGAGCATAGTTTGTTTTCTAAGTCTGTGAGTGTCTTTCTCTGTGGAAATATGTTCCTTTGTGTCAGTTATTAGATAACGCCTATAAGTGATATCATAGAATACAGGTCTTTTGCTTTCCGACGTACCTCATGTTTTGTGATTATCTCCAGACTCATTTGTGGTGCCTCAGAGAGCAGTGGTTCATTGTTTTCCATGGCTATTATTCCATTGTGTACATGGACCACTTCTTCTTTATCCATTTACCGGTTGTTGGACATTTGGATTGCTTCACTGTCTTGGCTATTGTGAATAAGGCTGCACTGCAACTTTTGCGGCCTGTGTCTTCTCGATTCTTGTCTTCTCAAGTGAGAGGTCCATTGGTGCGCCTGCTGGATTGAATGGTACCTCCATTTTTACTTTTAAACACAGCTCCTTTCTGTTCTCATTATTGGCTGTTACCCCTTTACGTCTCACCAGCAGGTAGAGGGTACACAGTTCCCTAAAACCCCTTCAGCATTTATTGTTTGTAGACTTTTTGCTCAAGGTCAGTCGACTGGTGTAAGTTGAAACTTTTTGTAGATTAGATTGCATGGGTCTAACACTCCCTGAGGTTGAGCTTTTATCCATTTTCCTTTTTTTTAAAAGAGCGTGAGTAAAACTTAACTCTTCCTACTCTCTTCTTGAAACATTTGCCTGTTTTGAATTGTTTTGTCCATTCCCTCCTTCAGCACAATTTTTTAGGGCAGGTGTCCTTTACAGCCCTGAGTCCTTGGGAATGTGAAGTGACCATTAGCTGTGAGTTTAAAGCTGTTCTTGCAGGAAACGGCCACAAGGTGGCAGCATTTCCCCTTTACCATATTTGGTTACTAGGGAAACAGAGCCTTAATGGAAGTGGTGTTCTAGGTTGTAAATTAGAATGGAATGTGCCAGGGAAAAGCCCTTTAAGTTTATGTCTCATTACTTCTTGTTCATATTTGTAGTTTACTTTTTATTTTTTTATCCCAGTAAATATGATTACAATGGTTTGTTTGTTCTAGGTGTGCAAGATGTGGTTCTTTCACACATATACATGTATCTATTCTTCCTCGCATCCTTTTCCCATGTAGGTTATGACACAATGTTGAGTAGTCTTCTCCTGGTCTTCCGTACGTCTTTGGTGGTTATATATTTCACATGGTTTGTATATCTCTGTTAACCCCAATGCGGCAATGTATCCAATCCTCATCCCTTTCTATTTGGTGAACCATAAGTTTTTTAATGAATCTGTGATTGCCTTTCTCTGTGGAAATATCTTCATTGGTATCAATTTTTAAGTAACTCTTAAAAGTGATATGATAGGATATGTGCCTTTTGCTTTCTCACTTACTACACGTGGCGTGATTACGTCTAGACTCATCTATGGTGCTTCAAATAGCATTGTTTCATTTTTTTCACTAGCGAATATTCCATCTGTACATGGAGGAGTTCTTCTTTGTCCATCCATCTGTTGCTGGACTTTTTGGTTACTTCCATATGTTGGCTATTGTAATGGTGTGCAATGCAGATTTGCCTGCCTGTGTCTTTCCAATTCTCTCTTCTTAGCTTATACGTCGAGGAGTGGGCCTGCTGGATCATATGGTAGCTCAATGTTTACCTTTTTAAGGCACCTCCATTCTGTTCTCATTCGTGGCCCTTTCCAAGTTACGTCCCCTTTGATGTTGAGGGTATGCATTTCTCCACAACACCTTCAGCATTTATTGTTTGTAGTTTTCTTGCTGATGGTTATTCTGACAAGTGTGAGCTGATACCTCTCTGTGGTTGAATTCGAATGTGCCACATAATCTGTTGAAATTGAGCTTTAAGGCATGTCCTTTTCTATTTTTCAAGCTGTGATTACCCCTTAGTTCTTCAAAGTGTTCTCTTTAAGTATGTGTCACAGTTTGAAATGTTTTGGCCTTTACCTCCCTCAAGCCATTTTGAGGGCCTGTTTCATTTACAGTTCTGCAGTACTTGTTCCTATGAAGTGACCATTAGCACAGGCTTTAAAGCTGCTTTTGCAGATAACTGCCAGAGGGCGGCAGCCTTTCTATGTCCCCCACCCTGGTAACTAGGGAAACGCCCTTGCGGCCTGTGGTGTTTCTCGGTTATAAATTAGAGTGGAGTGTGCCTGGACAAACCCACACAAGCTGATGTCTCCTTACTTTTGTTGGATTTTTACATTTAATTTTTACTTTTTATTGGAGTAATTTTTCACTGTGTACGTGGACCACTTCTACTTTGTGCATTCTCGGTTGATGGACATTTTCATTGCTTCCAAGCGTTGGCTATGGTAAATATTGTTGGAGTGCAGGATTGCCAGGCTGTGACTTTTCGATTCTCATTTTCTCAGGTGATAGGCCCAGCAGTGGGTGTGATTGATTGACTGGTAGCACCGTGTTTCCCTTTGCAAAGCACCTTCTTTGTGTTTTCATTAGTGGCTCTTACCACGTCCCCCTTAGAATCGAGGGTACGCATTTCTCCACAATCGCTTCAGCATTTATTGTTTGCAGCATTTATGCTAATGGCCCTTCTGGCTGCTGTGAGCTGATAGGTTTTTGTAATTTGGGTTTGCATGTCTTTGAAAATTCGTAAAACTCATCATTTTTCTCCACCGTTTTCTTTTCTGTTAAAAAAAAGGAAACAATTGGGAGTACAATAGAACTCTTGAAATTGTGTTCTTGGAAGGTTGCCCTCTTTTGAAATTTTTGGTCGATTTTCCACCCCAGAATTTTTTTAGAAAGCAGGTGTCTTTTACCGAACTGCAAGTTTGGTGAATATTTAGTGACCTTTAGCAATGGGTTTAAAGCTGCTGTTGGAGGAAGTGGCCTCAAGCAGGAAGCTTATCTCCATTCCCATATCTGGGTACTAGGGCAGCAGAGCCTTTCTGGAAGTCGTGTTCCTAGTTTGTAAATTACATTGGAATGTGCATGGAGAAAGCCCCATAAGTTTATGTCTCATTATTTCTTCTTGGTTTTAAATTTTTTTTAAATTGGGGTAAAGCTTAGAATATTGTTTGTCCTAGGTGTACACCATCTGGTTCGTTTGTACATTATATATGTCTATTCAAGTACAGATCCTCTTCCCATGTAAAATGTTACTGAGGGTTCCGCAGACCTCCCTTGCTATATGGTTGGTCTTTTTGAGATATGTATATAATATGTGTTTGTATACGTATAGTAACACTAATCTTAATTTATACATTCCCCCCACCTTTCCTTTTAGATGAGCATAGTTTGTTTTCTAAGTCTGTGAGTGTCTTTCTCTGTGGAAATATGTTCCTTTGTGTCAGTTATTAGATAACGCCTATAAGTGATATCATAGAATACAGGTCTTTTGCTTTCCGACGTACCTCATGTTTTGTGATTATCTCCAGACTCATTTGTGGTGCCTCAGAGAGCAGTGGTTCATTGTTTTCCATGGCTATTATTCCATTGTGTACATGGACCACTTCTTCTTTATCCATTTACCGGTTGTTGGACATTTGGATTGCTTCACTGTCTTGGCTATTGTGAATAAGGCTGCACTGCAACTTTTGCGGCCTGTGTCTTCTCGATTCTTGTCTTCTCAAGTGAGAGGTCCATTGGTGCGCCTGCTGGATTGAATGGTACCTCCATTTTTACTTTTAAACACAGCTCCTTTCTGTTCTCATTATTGGCTGTTACCCCTTTACGTCTCACCAGCAGGTAGAGGGTACACAGTTCCCTAAAACCCCTTCAGCATTTATTGTTTGTAGACTTTGTGCTCATGGTCAGTCGACTGGTGTAAGTTGAAACTTTTTGTAGATTAGATTGCATGGGTCTAACACTCCCTGAGGTTGAGCTTTTATCCATTTTCCTTTTTTTTAAAAGAGCGTGAGTAAAACTTAACTCTTCCTACTCGCTTCTTGAAACATTTGCCTGTTTTGAATTGTTTTGTCCATTCCCTCCTTCAGCACAATTTTTTAGGGCAGGTGTCCTTTACAGCCCTGAGTCCTTGGGAATGTGAAGTGACCATTAGCTGTGAGTTTAAAGCTGTTCTTGCAGGAAACGGCCACAAGGTGGCAGCATTTCCCCTTTACCATATTTGGTTACTAGGGAAACAGAGCCTTAATGGAAGTGGTGTTCTAGGTTGTAAATTAGAATGGAATGTGCCAGGGAAAAGCCCTTTAAGTTTATGTCTCATTACTTCTTGTTCATATTTGTAGTTTACTTTTTATTTTTTATCCCAGTAAATATGATTACAATGGTTTGTTTGTTGTAGGTGTGCAAGATGTGGTTCTTTCACACATATACATGTATCTATTCTTCCTCGCATCCTTTTCCCATGTAGGTTATGACACAATGTTGAGTAGTCTTCTCCTGGTCTTCCGTACGTCTTTGGTGGTTATATATTTCACATGGTTTGTATATCTCTGTTAACCCCAATGTGGCAATGTATCCAATCCTCATCCCTTTCTATTTGGTGAATCATAAGTTTTTTAATGAATCTGTGATTGCCTTTCTCTGTGGAAATATCTTCATTGGTATCAATTTTTAAGTAACTCTTAAAAGTGATATGATAGGATATGTGTCTTTTGCTTTCTCACTTACTACACGTGGCGTGATTACGTCTAAACTCATCTATGGTGCTGCAAATAGCATTGTTTCATTTTTTTCACTAGCGAATATTCCATCTGTACATGGAGGAGTTCTTCTTTGTCCATCCATCTGTTGGTGGACTTTTTGGTTACTTCCATATGTTGGCTATTGTAATGATGTGCAGTGCAGATTTCCCTGCCTGTGTCTTTCCAATTCTCTCTTCTTAGCTTATACGTCGAGGAGTGGGCCTGCTGGATCATATGGTAGCTCAATGTTTACCTTTTTAAGGCACCTCCATTCTGTTCTCATTCGTGGCCCTTTCCAAGTTACGTCCCCTTTGATGTTGAGGGTATGCATTTCTCCACAACACCTTCAGCATTTATTGTTTGTAGTTTTCTTGCTGATGGTTATTCTGACAAGTGTGAGCTGATACCTCTCTGTGGTTGAATTCGAATGTGCCACATAATCTGTTGAAATTGAGCTTTAAGGCATGTCCTTTTCTATTTTTCAAGCTGTGATTACCCCTTAGTTCTTCAAAGTGTTCTCTTTAAGTATGTGTCACAGTTTGAAATGTTTTGGCCTTTACCTCCCTCAAGCCATTTTGAGGGCCTGTTTCATTTACAGTTCTGCAGTACTTGTTCCTATGAAGTGACCATTAGCACAGGCTTTAAAGCTGCTTTTGCAGATAACTGCCAGAGGGCGGCAGCCTTTCTATGTCCCCCACCCTGGTAACTAGGGAAACGCCCTTGCGGCCTGTGGTGTTTCTCGGTTATAAATTAGAGTGGAGTGTGCCTGGACAAACCCACACAAGCTGATGTCTCCTTACTTTTGTTGGATTTTTACATTTAATTTTTACTTTTTATTGGAGTAATTTTTCACTGTGTACGTGGACCACTTCTACTTTGTGCATTCTCGGTTGATGGACATTTTCATTGCTTCCAAGCGTTGGCTATGGTAAATATTGTTGGAGTGCAGGATTGCCAGGCTGTGACTTTTCGATTCTCATTTTCTCAGGTGATAGGCCCAGCAGTGGGTGTGATTGATTGACTGGTAGCACCGTGTTTCCCTTTGCAAAGCACCTTCTTTGTGTTTTCATTAGTGGCTCTTACCACGTCCCCCTTAGAATCGAGGGTACGCATTTCTCCACAATCGCTTCAGCATTTATTGTTTGCAGCATTTATGCTAATGGCCCTTCTGGCTGCTGTGAGCTGATAGGTTTTTGTAATTTGGGTTTGCATGTCTTTGAAAATTCGTAAAACTCATCATTTTTCTCCACCGTTTTCTTTTCTGTTAAAAAAAAGGAAACAATTGGGAGTACAATAGAACTCTTGAAATTGTGTTCTTGGAAGGTTGCCCTCTTTTGAAATTTTTGGTCGATTTTCCACCCCAGAATTTTTTTAGAAAGCAGGTGTCTTTTACCGAACTGCAAGTTTGGTGAATATTTAGTGACCTTTAGCAATGGGTTTAAAGCTGCTGTTGGAGGAAGTGGCCTCAAGCAGGAAGCTTATCTCCATTCCCATATCTGGGTACTAGGGCAGCAGAGCCTTTCTGGAAGTCGTGTTCCTAGTTTGTAAATTACATTGGAATGTGCATGGAGAAAGCCCCATAAGTTTATGTCTCATTATTTCTTCTTGGTTTTAAATTTTTTTTAAATTGGGGTAAAGCTTAGAATATTGTTTGTCCTAGGTGTACACCATCTGGTTCGTTTGTACATTATATATGTCTATTCAAGTACAGATCCTCTTCCCATGTAAAATGTTACTGAGGGTTCCGCAGACCTCCCTTGCTATATGGTTGGTCTTTTTGAGATATGTATATAATATGTGTTTGTATACGTATAGTAACACTAATCTTAATTTATACATTCCCCCCACCTTTCCTTTTAGATGAGCATAGTTTGTTTTCTAAGTCTGTGAGTGTCTTTCTCTGTGGAAATATGTTCCTTTGTGTCAGTTATTAGATAACGCCTATAAGTGATATCATAGAATACAGGTCTTTTGCTTTCCGACGTACCTCATGTTTTGTGATTATCTCCAGACTCATTTGTGGTGCCTCAGAGAGCAGTGGTTCATTGTTTTCCATGGCTATTATTCCATTGTGTACATGGACCACTTCTTCTTTATCCATTTACCGGTTGTTGGACATTTGGATTGCTTCACTGTCTTGGCTATTGTGAATAAGGCTGCACTGCAACTTTTGCGGCCTGTGTCTTCTCGATTCTTGTCTTCTCAAGTGAGAGGTCCATTGGTGCGCCTGCTGGATTGAATGGTACCTCCATTTTTACTTTTAAACACAGCTCCTTTCTGTTCTCATTATTGGCTGTTACCCCTTTACGTCTCACCAGCAGGTAGAGGGTACACAGTTCCCTAAAACCCCTTCAGCATTTATTGTTTGTAGACTTTTTGCTCAAGGTCAGTCGACTGGTGTAAGTTGAAACTTTTTGTAGATTAGATTGCATGGGTCTAACACTCCCTGAGGTTGAGCTTTTATCCATTTTCCTTTTTTTTAAAAGAGCGTGAGTAAAACTTAACTCTTCCTACTCTCTTCTTGAAACATTTGCCTGTTTTGAATTGTTTTGTCCATTCCCTCCTTCAGCACAATTTTTTAGGGCAGGTGTCCTTTACAGCCCTGAGTCCTTGGGAATGTGAAGTGACCATTAGCTGTGAGTTTAAAGCTGTTCTTGCAGGAAACGGCCACAAGGTGGCAGCATTTCCCCTTTACCATATTTGGTTACTAGGGAAACAGAGCCTTAATGGAAGTGGTGTTCTAGGTTGTAAATTAGAATGGAATGTGCCAGGGAAAAGCCCTTTAAGTTTATGTCTCATTACTTCTTGTTCATATTTGTAGTTTACTTTTTATTTTTTTATCCCAGTAAATATGATTACAATGGTTTGTTTGTTCTAGGTGTGCAAGATGTGGTTCTTTCACACATATACATGTATCTATTCTTCCTCGCATCCTTTTCCCATGTAGGTTATGACACAATGTTGAGTAGTCTTCTCCTGGTCTTCCATACGTCTTTGGTGGTCATATATTTCACATGGTTTGTATATCTCTGTTAACCCCAATGCGGCAATGTATCCAATCCTCATCCCTTTCTATTTGGTGAACCATAAGTTTTTTAATGAATCTGTGATTGCCTTTCTCTGTGGAAATATCTTCATTGGTATCAATTTTTAAGTAACTCTTAAAAGTGATATGATAGGATATGTGCCTTTTGCTTTCTCACTTACTACACGTGGCGTGATTACGTCTAGACTCATCTATGGTGCTTCAAATAGCATTGTTTCATTTTTTTCACTAGCGAATATTCCATCTGTACATGGAGGAGTTCTTCTTTGTCCATCCATCTGTTGCTGGACTTTTTGGTTACTTCCATATGTTGGCTATTGTAATGGTGTGCAATGCAGATTTGCCTGCCTGTGTCTTTCCAATTCTCTCTTCTTAGGTTATACGTCGAGGAGTGGGCCTGCTGGATCATATGGTAGCTCAATGTTTACCTTTTTAAGGCACCTCCATTCTGTTCTCATTCGTGGCCCTTTCCAAGTTACGTCCCCTTTGATGTTGAGGGTATGCATTTCTCCACAACACCTTCAGCATTTATTGTTTGTAGTTTTCTTGCTGATGGTTATTCTGACAAGTGTGAGCTGATACCTCTCTGTGGTTGAATTCGAATGTGCCACATAATCTGTTGAAATTGAGCTTTAAGGCATGTCCTTTTCTATTTTTCAAGCTGTGATTACCCCTTAGTTCTTCAAAGTGTTCTCTTTAAGTATGTGTCACAGTTTGAAATGTTTTGGCCTTTACCTCCCTCAAGCCATTTTGAGGGCCTGTTTCATTTACAGTTCTGCAGTACTTGTTCCTATGAAGTGACCATTAGCACAGGCTTTAAAGCTGCTTTTGCAGATAACTGCCAGAGGGCGGCAGCCTTTCTATGTCCCCCACCCTGGTAACTAGGGAAACGCCCTTGCGGCCTGTGGTGTTTCTCGGTTATAAATTAGAGTGGAGTGTGCCCGGACAAACCCACACAAGCTGATGTCTCCTTACTTTTGTTGGATTTTTACATTTAATTTTTACTTTTTATTGGAGTAATTTTTCACTGTGTACGTGGACCACTTCTACTTTGTGCATTCTCGGTTGATGGACATTTTCATTGCTTCCAAGCGTTGGCTATGGTAAATATTGTTGGAGTGCAGGATTGCCAGGCTGTGACTTTTCGATTCTCATTTTCTCAGGTGATAGGCCCAGCAGTGGGTGTGATTGATTGACTGGTAGCACCGTGTTTCCCTTTGCAAAGCACCTTCTTTGTGTTTTCATTAGTGGCTCTTACCACGTCCCCCTTAGAATCGAGGGTACGCATTTCTCCACAATCGCTTCAGCATTTATTGTTTGCAGCATTTATGCTAATGGCCCTTCTGGCTGCTGTGAGCTGATAGGTTTTTGTAATTTGGGTTTGCATGTCTTTGAAAATTCGTAAAACTCATCATTTTTCTCCACCGTTTTCTTTTCTGTTAAAAAAAAGGAAACAATTGGGAGTACAATAGAACTCTTGAAATTGTGTTCTTGGAAGGTTGCCCTCTTTTGAAATTTTTGGTCGATTTTCCACCCCAGAATTTTTTTAGAAAGCAGGTGTCTTTTACCGAACTGCAAGTTTGGTGAATATTTAGTGACCTTTAGCAATGGGTTTAAAGCTGCTGTTGGAGGAAGTGGCCTCAAGCAGGAAGCTTATCTCCATTCCCATATCTGGGTACTAGGGCAGCAGAGCCTTTCTGGAAGTCGTGTTCCTAGTTTGTAAATTACATTGGAATGTGCATGGAGAAAGCCCCATAAGTTTATGTCTCATTATTTCTTCTTGGTTTTAAATTTTTTTTAAATTGGGGTAAAGCTTAGAATATTGTTTGTCCTAGGTGTACACCATCTGGTTCGTTTGTACATTATATATGTCTATTCAAGTACAGATCCTCTTCCCATGTAAAATGTTACTGAGGGTTCCGCAGACCTCCCTTGCTATATGGTTGGTCTTTTTGAGATATGTATATAATATGTGTTTGTATACGTATAGTAACACTAATCTTAATTTATACATTCCCCCCACCTTTCCTTTTAGATGAGCATAGTTTGTTTTCTAAGTCTGTGAGTGTCTTTCTCTGTGGAAATATGTTCCTTTGTGTCAGTTATTAGATAACGCCTATAAGTGATATCATAGAATACAGGTCTTTTGCTTTCCGACGTACCTCATGTTTTGTGATTATCTCCAGACTCATTTGTGGTGCCTCAGAGAGCAGTGGTTCATTGTTTTCCATGGCTATTATTCCATTGTGTACATGGACCACTTCTTCTTTATCCATTTACCGGTTGTTGGACATTTGGATTGCTTCACTGTCTTGGCTATTGTGAATAAGGCTGCACTGCAACTTTTGCGGCCTGTGTCTTCTCGATTCTTGTCTTCTCAAGTGAGAGGTCCATTGGTGCGCCTGCTGGATTGAATGGTACCTCCATTTTTACTTTTAAACACAGCTCCTTTCTGTTCTCATTATTGGCTGTTACCCCTTTACGTCTCACCAGCAGGTAGAGGGTACACAGTTCCCTAAAACCCCTTCAGCATTTATTGTTTGTAGACTTTGTGCTCATGGTCAGTCGGCTGGTGTAAGTTGAAACTTTTTGTAGATTAGATTGCATGGGTCTAACACTCCCTGAGGTTGAGCTTTTATCCATTTTCCTTTTTTTTAAAAGAGCGTGAGTAAAACTTAACTCTTCATACTCGCTTCTTGAAACATTTGCCTGTTTTGAATTGTTTTGTCCATTCCCTCCTTCAGCACAATTTTTTAGGGCAGGTGTCCTTTACAGCCCTGAGTCCTTGGGAATGTGAAGTGACCATTAGCTGTGAGTTTAAAGCTGTTCTTGCAGGAAACGGCCACAAGGTGGCAGCATTTCCCCTTTACCATATTTGGTTACTAGGGAAACAGAGCCTTAATGGAAGTGGTGTTCTAGGTTGTAAATTAGAATGGAATGTGCCAGGGAAAAGCCCTTTAAGTTTATGTCTCATTACTTCTTGTTCATATTTGTAGTTTACTTTTTATTTTTTATCCCAGTAAATATGATTACAATGGTTTGTTTGTTGTAGGTGTGCAAGATGTGGTTCTTTCACACATATACATGTATCTATTCTTCCTCGCATCCTTTTCCCATGTAGGTTATGACACAATGTTGAGTAGTCTTCTCCTGGTCTTCCGTACGTCTTTGGTGGTTATATATTTCACATGGTTTGTATATCTCTGTTAACCCCAATGTGGCAATGTATCCAATCCTCATCCCTTTCTATTTGGTGAATCATAAGTTTTTTAATGAATCTGTGATTGCCTTTCTCTGTGGAAATATCTTCATTGGTATCAATTTTTAAGTAACTCTTAAAAGTGATATGATAGGATATGTGCCTTTTGCTTTCTCACTTACTACACGTGGCGTGATTACGTCTAGACTCATCTATGGTGCTTCAAATAGCATTGTTTCATTTTTTTCACTAGCGAATATTCCATCTGTACATGGAGGAGTTCTTCTTTGTCCATCCATCTGTTGCTGGACTTTTTGGTTACTTCCATATCTTGGCTATTGTAATGGTGTGCAATGCAGATTTGCCTGCCTGTGTCTTTCCAATTCTCTCTTCTTAGGTTATACGTCGAGGAGTGGGCCTGCTGGATCATATGGTAGCTCAATGTTTACCTTTTTAAGGCACCTCCATTCTGTTCTCATTCGTGGCCCTTTCCAAGTTACGTCCCCTTTGATGTTGAGGGTATGCATTTCTCCACAACACCTTCAGCATTTATTGTTTGTAGTTTTCTTGCTGATGGTTATTCTGACAAGTGTGAGCTGATACCTCTCTGTGGTTGAATTCGAATGTGCCACATAATCTGTTGAAATTGAGCTTTAAGGCATGTCCTTTTCTATTTTTCAAGCTGTGATTACCCCTTAGTTCTTCAAAGTGTTCTCTTTAAGTATGTGTCACAGTTTGAAATGTTTTGGCCTTTACCTCCCTCAAGCCATTTTGAGGGCCTGTTTCATTTACAGTTCTGCAGTACTTGTTCCTATGAAGTGACCATTAGCACAGGCTTTAAAGCTGCTTTTGCAGGTAACTGCCAGAGGGCGGCAGCCTTTCTATGTCCCCCACCCTGGTAACTAGGGAAAAGCCCTTGCGGCCTGTGGTGTTTCTCGGTTATAAATTAGAGTGGAGTGTGCCCGGACAAACCCACACAAGCTGATGTCTCCTTACTTTTGTTGGATTTTTACATTTAATTTTTATTTTTTATTGGAGTAATTTTCCACTGTGTATGTGGACCACTTCTACTTTGTGCATTAATCGGTTGATGGACATTTTCATTGCTTCCAAGTGTTGGCTATGGTAAATATTGTTGGAGTGCAGGATTGCCAGGCTGTGACTTTTCGATTCTCATTTTCTCAGGTGATAGGCCCAGCAGTGGGTGTGATTGATTGACTGGTAGCACCGTGTTTCCCTTTGCAAAGCACCTTCTTTGTGTTTTCATTAGTGGCTCTTACCACGTCCCCCTTAGAATCGAGGGTACGCATTTCTCCACAATCGCTTCAGCATTTATTGTTTGCAGCATTTATGCTAATGGCCCTTCTGGCTGCTGTGAGCTGATAGGTTTTTGTAATTTGGGTTTGCATGTCTTTGAAAATTCGTAAAACTCATCATTTTTCTCCACCGTTTTCTTTTCTGTTAAAAAAAAGGAAACAATTGGGAGTACAATAGAACTCTTGAAATTGTGTTCTTGGAAGGTTGCCCTCTTTTGAAATTTTTGGTCGATTTTCCACCCCAGAATTTTTTTAGAAAGCAGGTGTCTTTTACCGAACTGCAAGTTTGGTGAATATTTAGTGACCTTTAGCAATGGGTTTAAAGCTGCTGTTGGAGGAAGTGGCCTCAAGCAGGAAGCTTATCTCCATTCCCATATCTGGGTACTAGGGCAGCAGAGCCTTTCTGGAAGTCGTGTTCCTAGTTTGTAAATTACATTGGAATGTGCATGGAGAAAGCCCCATAAGTTTATGTCTCATTATTTCTTCTTGGTTTTAAATTTTTTTTAAATTGGGGTAAAGCTTAGAATATTGTTTGTCCTAGGTGTACACCATCTGGTTCGTTTGTACATTATATATGTCTATTCAAGTACAGATCCTCTTCCCATGTAAAATGTTACTGAGGGTTCCGCAGACCTCCCTTGCTATATGGTTGGTCTTTTTGAGATATGTATATAATATGTGTTTGTATACGTATAGTAACACTAATCTTAATTTATACATTCCCCCCACCTTTCCTTTTAGATGAGCATAGTTTGTTTTCTAAGTCTGTGAGTGTCTTTCTCTGTGGAAATATGCTCCTTTGTGTCAGTTATTAGATAACGCCTATAAGTGATATCATAGAATACAGGTCTTTTGCTTTCCGACGTACCTCATGTTTTGTGATTATCTCCAGACTCATTTGTGGTGCCTCAGAGAGCAGTGGTTCATTGTTTCCCATGGCTATTATTCCATTGTGTACATGGACCACTTCTTCTTTATCCATTTACCGGTTGTTGGACATTTTGATTGCTTCACTGTCTTGGCTATTGTGAATAAGGCTGCACTGCAACTTTTGCGGCCTGTGTCTTCTCGATTCTTGTCTTCTCAAGTGAGAGGTCCATTGGTGCGCCTGCTGGATTGAATGGTACCTCCATTTTTACTTTTAAACACAGCTCCTTTCTGTTCTCATTATTGGCTGTTACCCCTTTACGTCTCACCAGCAGGTAGAGGGTACACAGTTCCCTAAAACCCCTTCAGCATTTATTGTTTGTAGACTTTTTGCTCAAGGTCAGTCGACTGGTGTAAGTTGAAACTTTTTGTAGATTAGATTGCATGGGTCTAACACTCCCTGAGGTTGAGCTTTTATCCATTTTCCTTTTTTTTAAAAGAGCGTGAGTAAAACTTAACTCTTCCTACTCTCTTCTTGAAACATTTGCCTGTTTTGAATTGTTTTGTCCATTCCCTCCTTCAGCACAATTTTTTAGGGCAGGTGTCCTTTACAGCCCTGAGTCCTTGGGAATGTGAAGTGACCATTAGCTGTGAGTTTAAAGCTGTTCTTGCAGGAAACGGCCACAAGGTGGCAGCATTTCCCCTTTACCATATTTGGTTACTAGGGAAACAGAGCCTTAATGGAAGTGGTGTTCTAGGTTGTAAATTAGAATGGAATGTGCCAGGGAAAAGCCCTTTAAGTTTATGTCTCATTACTTCTTGTTCATATTTGTAGTTTACTTTTTATTTTTTTATCCCAGTAAATATGATTACAATGGTTTGTTTGTTCTAGGTGTGCAAGATGTGGTTCTTTCACACATATACATGTATCTATTCTTCCTCGCATCCTTTTCCCATGTAGGTTATGACACAATGTTGAGTAGTCTTCTCCTGGTCTTCCGTACGTCTTTGGTGGTTATATATTTCACATGGTTTGTATATCTCTGTTAACCCCAATGCGGCAATGTATCCAATCCTCATCCCTTTCTATTTGGTGAACCATAAGTTTTTTAATGAATCTGTGATTGCCTTTCTCTGTGGAAATATCTTCATTGGTATCAATTTTTAAGTAACTCTTAAAAGTGATATGATAGGATATGTGCCTTTTGCTTTCTCACTTACTACACGTGGCGTGATTACGTCTAGACTCATCTATGGTGCTGCAAATAGCATTGTTTCATTTTTTTCACTAGCGAATATTCCATCTGTACATGGAGGAGTTCTTCTTTGTCCATCCATCTGTTGGTGGACTTTTTGGTTACTTCCATATGTTGGCTATTGTAATGGTGTGCAGTGCAGATTTGCCTGCCTGTGTCTTTCCAATTCTCTCTTCTTAGGTTATACGTCGAGGAGTGGGCCTGCTGGATCATATGGTAGCTCAATGTTTACCTTTTTAAGGCACCTCCATTCTGTTCTCATTCGTGGCCCTTTCCAAGTTACGTCCCCTTTGATGTTCAGGGTATGCATTTCTCCACAACACCTTCAGCATTTATTGTTTGTAGTTTTCTTGCTGATGGTTATTCTGACAAGTGTGAGCTGATACCTCTCTGTGGTTGAATTCGAATGTGCCACATAATCTGTTGAAATTGAGCTTTAAGGCATGTCCTTTTCTATTTTTCAAGCTGTGATTACCCCTTAGTTCTTCAAAGTGTTCTCTTTAAGTATGTGTCACAGTTTGAAATGTTTTGGCCTTTACCTCCCTCAAGCCATTTTGAGGGCCTGTTTCATTTACAGTTCTGCAGTACTTGTTCCTATGAAGTGACCATTAGCACAGGCTTTAAAGCTGCTTTTGCAGATAACTGCCAGAGGGCGGCAGCCTTTCTATGTCCCCCACCCTGGTAACTAGGGAAACGCCCTTGCGGCCTGTGGTGTTTCTCGGTTATAAATTAGAGTGGAGTGTGCCTGGACAAACCCACACAAGCTGATGTCTCCTTACTTTTGTTGGATTTTTACATTTAATTTTTACTTTTTATTGGAGTAATTTTTCACTGTGTACGTGGACCACTTCTACTTTGTGCATTCTCGGTTGATGGACATTTTCATTGCTTCCAAGCGTTGGCTATGGTAAATATTGTTGGAGTGCAGGATTGCCAGGCTGTGACTTTTCGATTCTCATTTTCTCAGGTGATAGGCCCAGCAGTGGGTGTGATTGATTGACTGGTAGCACCGTGTTTCCCTTTGCAAAGCACCTTCTTTGTGTTTTCATTAGTGGCTCTTACCACGTCCCCCTTAGAATCGAGGGTACGCATTTCTCCACAATCGCTTCAGCATTTATTGTTTGCAGCATTTATGCTAATGGCCCTTCTGGCTGCTGTGAGCTGATAGGTTTTTGTAATTTGGGTTTGCATGTCTTTGAAAATTCGTAAAACTCATCATTTTTCTCCACCGTTTTCTTTTCTGTTAAAAAAAAGGAAACAATTGGGAGTACAATAGAACTCTTGAAATTGTGTTCTTGGAAGGTTGCCCTCTTTTGAAATTTTTGGTCGATTTTCCACCCCAGAATTTTTTTAGAAAGCAGGTGTCTTTTACCGAACTGCAAGTTTGGTGAATATTTAGTGACCTTTAGCAATGGGTTTAAAGCTGCTGTTGGAGGAAGTGGCCTCAAGCAGGAAGCTTATCTCCATTCCCATATCTGGGTACTAGGGCAGCAGAGCCTTTCTGGAAGTCGTGTTCCTAGTTTGTAAATTACATTGGAATGTGCATGGAGAAAGCCCCATAAGTTTATGTCTCATTATTTCTTCTTGGTTTTAAATTTTTTTTTAAATTGGGGTAAAGCTTAGAATATTGTTTGTCCTAGGTGTACACCATCTGGTTCGTTTGTACATTATATATGTCTATTCAAGTACAGATCCTCTTCCCATGTAAAATGTTACTGAGGGTTCCGCAGACCTCCCTTGCTATATGGTTGGTCTTTTTGAGATATGTATATAATATGTGTTTGTATACGTATAGTAACACTAATCTTAATTTATACATTCCCCCCACCTTTCCTTTTAGATGAGCATAGTTTGTTTTCTAAGTCTGTGAGTGTCTTTCTCTGTGGAAATATGTTCCTTTGTGTCAGTTATTAGATAACGCCTATAAGTGATATCATAGAATACAGGTCTTTTGCTTTCCGACGTACCTCATGTTTTGTGATTATCTCCAGACTCATTTGTGGTGCCTCAGAGAGCAGTGGTTCATTGTTTTCCATGGCTATTATTCCATTGTGTACATGGACCACTTCTTCTTTATCCATTTACCGGTTGTTGGACATTTGGATTGCTTCACTGTCTTGGCTATTGTGAATAAGGCTGCACTGCAACTTTTGCGGCCTGTGTCTTCTCGATTCTTGTCTTCTCAAGTGAGAGGTCCATTGGTGCGCCTGCTGGATTGAATGGTACCTCCATTTTTACTTTTAAACACAGCTCCTTTCTGTTCTCATTATTGGCTGTTACCCCTTTACGTCTCACCAGCAGGTAGAGGGTACACAGTTCCCTAAAACCCCTTCAGCATTTATTGTTTGTAGACTTTTTGCTCAAGGTCAGTCGACTGGTGTAAGTTGAAACTTTTTGTAGATTAGATTGCATGGGTCTAACACTCCCTGAGGTTGAGCTTTTATCCATTTTCCTTTTTTTTAAAAGAGCGTGAGTAAAACTTAACTCTTCCTACTCGCTTCTTGAAACATTTGCCTGTTTTGAATTGTTTTGTCCATTCCCTCCTTCAGCACAATTTTTTAGGGCAGGTGTCCTTTACAGCCCTGAGTCCTTGGGAATGTGAAGTGACCATTAGCTGTGAGTTTAAAGCTGTTCTTGCAGGAAACGGCCACAAGGTGGCAGCATTTCCCCTTTACCATATTTGGTTACTAGGGAAACAGAGCCTTAATGGAAGTGGTGTTCTAGGTTGTAAATTAGAATGGAATGTGCCAGGGAAAAGCCCTTTAAGTTTATGTCTCATTACTTCTTGTTCATATTTGTAGTTTACTTTTTATTTTTTATCCCAGTAAATATGATTACAATGGTTTGTTTGTTGTAGGTGTGCAAGATGTGGTTCTTTCACACATATACATGTATCTATTCTTCCTCGCATCCTTTTCCCATGTAGGTTATGACACAATGTTGAGTAGTCTTCTCCTGGTCTTCCGTACGTCTTTGGTGGTTATATATTTCACATGGTTTGTATATCTCTGTTAACCCCAATGTGGCAATGTATCCAATCCTCATCCCTTTCTATTTGGTGAACCATAAGTTTTTTAATGAATCTGTGATTGCCTTTCTCTGTGGAAATATCTTCATTGGTATCAATTTTTAAGTAACTCTTAAAAGTGATATGATAGGATATGTGCCTTTTGCTTTCTCACTTACTACACGTGGCGTGATTACGTCTAGACTCATCTATGGTGCTTCAAATAGCATTGTTTCATTTTTTTCACTAGCGAATATTCCATCTGTACATGGAGGAGTTCTTCTTTGTCCATCCATCTGTTGCTGGACTTTTTGGTTACTTCCATATGTTGGCTATTGTAATGGTGTGCAATGCAGATTTGCCTGCCTGTGTCTTTCCAATTCTCTCTTCTTAGGTTATACGTCGAGGAGTGGGCCTGCTGGATCATATGGTAGCTCAATGTTTACCTTTTTAAGGCACCTCCATTCTGTTCTCATTCGTGGCCCTTTCCAAGTTACGTCCCCTTTGATGTTGAGGGTATGCATTTCTCCACAACACCTTCAGCATTTATTGTTTGTAGTTTTCTTGCTGATGGTTATTCTGACAAGTGTGAGCTGATACCTCTCTGTGGTTGAATTCGAATGTGCCACATAATCTGTTGAAATTGAGCTTTAAGGCATGTCCTTTTCTATTTTTCAAGCTGTGATTACCCCTTAGTTCTTCAAAGTGTTCTCTTTAAGTATGTGTCACAGTTTGAAATGTTTTGGCCTTTACCTCCCTCAAGCCATTTTGAGGGCCTGTTTCATTTACAGTTCTGCAGTACTTGTTCCTATGAAGTGACCATTAGCACAGGCTTTAAAGCTGCTTTTGCAGGTAACTGCCAGAGGGCGGCAGCCTTTCTATGTCCCCCACCCTGGTAACTAGGGAAAAGCCCTTGCGGCCTGTGGTGTTTCTCGGTTATAAATTAGAGTGGAGTGTGCCCGGACAAACCCACACAAGCTGATGTCTCCTTACTTTTGTTGGATTTTTACATTTAATTTTTATTTTTTATTGGAGTAATTTTCCACTGTGTACGTGGACCACTTCTACTTTGTGCATTAATCGGTTGATGGACATTTTCATTGCTTCCAAGTGTTGGCTATGGTAAATATTGTTGGAGTGCAGGATTGCCAGGCTGTGACTTTTCGATTCTCATTTTCTCAGGTGATAGGCCCAGCAGTGGGTGTGATTGATTGACTGGTAGCACCGTGTTTCCCTTTGCAAAGCACCTTCTTTGTGTTTTCATTAGTGGCTCTTACCACGTCCCCCTTAGAATCGAGGGTACGCATTTCTCCACAATCGCTTCAGCATTTATTGTTTGCAGCATTTATGCTAATGGCCCTTCTGGCTGCTGTGAGCTGATAGGTTTTTGTAATTTGGGTTTGCATGTCTTTGAAAATTCGTAAAACTCATCATTTTTCTCCACCGTTTTCTTTTCTGTTAAAAAAAAGGAAACAATTGGGAGTACAATAGAACTCTTGAAATTGTGTTCTTGGAAGGTTGCCCTCTTTTGAAATTTTTGGTCGATTTTCCACCCCAGAATTTTTTTAGAAAGCAGGTGTCTTTTACCGAACTGCAAGTTTGGTGAATATTTAGTGACCTTTGGCAATGGGTTTAAAGCTGCTGTTGGAGGAAGTGGCCTCAAGCAGGAAGCTTATCTCCATTCCCATATCTGGGTACTAGGGCAGCAGAGCCTTTCTGGAAGTCGTGTTCCTAGTTTGTAAATTACATTGGAATGTGCATGGAGAAAGCCCCATAAGTTTATGTCTCATTATTTCTTCTTGGTTTTAAATTTTTTTTAAATTGGGGTAAAGCTTAGAATATTGTTTGTCCTAGGTGTACACCATCTGGTTCGTTTGTACATTATATATGTCTATTCAAGTACAGATCCTCTTCCCATGTAAAATGTTACTGAGGGTTCCGCAGACCTCCCTTGCTATATGGTTGGTCTTTTTGAGATATGTATATAATATGTGTTTGTATACGTATAGTAACACTAATCTTAATTTATACATTCCCCCCACCTTTCCTTTTAGATGAGCATAGTTTGTTTTCTAAGTCTGTGAGTGTCTTTCTCTGTGGAAATATGTTCCTTTGTGTCAGTTATTAGATAACGCCTATAAGTGATATCATAGAATACAGGTCTTTTGCTTTCCGACGTACCTCATGTTTTGTGATTATCTCCAGACTCATTTGTGGTGCCTCAGAGAGCAGTGGTTCATTGTTTTCCATGGCTATTATTCCATTGTGTACATGGACCACTTCTTCTTTATCCATTTACCGGTTGTTGGACATTTGGATTGCTTCACTGTCTTGGCTATTGTGAATAAGGCTGCACTGCAACTTTTGCGGCCTGTGTCTTCTCGATTCTTGTCTTCTCAAGTGAGAGGTCCATTGGTGCGCCTGCTGGATTGAATGGTACCTCCATTTTTACTTTTAAACACAGCTCCTTTCTGTTCTCATTATTGGCTGTTACCCCTTTACGTCTCACCAGCAGGTAGAGGGTACACAGTTCCCTAAAACCCCTTCAGCATTTATTGTTTGTAGACTTTTTGCTCAAGGTCAGTCGACTGGTGTAAGTTGAAACTTTTTGTAGATTAGATTGCATGGGTCTAACACTCCCTGAGGTTGAGCTTTTATCCATTTTCCTTTTTTTTAAAAGAGCGTGAGTAAAACTTAACTCTTCCTACTCTCTTCTTGAAACATTTGCCTGTTTTGAATTGTTTTGTCCATTCCCTCCTTCAGCACAATTTTTTAGGGCAGGTGTCCTTTACAGCCCTGAGTCCTTGGGAATGTGAAGTGACCATTAGCTGTGAGTTTAAAGCTGTTCTTGCAGGAAACGGCCACAAGGTGGCAGCATTTCCCCTTTACCATATTTGGTTACTAGGGAAACAGAGCCTTAATGGAAGTGGTGTTCTAGGTTGTAAATTAGAATGGAATGTGCCAGGGAAAAGCCCTTTAAGTTTATGTCTCATTACTTCTTGTTCATATTTGTAGTTTACTTTTTATTTTTTTATCCCAGTAAATATGATTACAATGGTTTGTTTGTTCTAGGTGTGCAAGATGTGGTTCTTTCACACATATACATGTATCTATTCTTCCTCGCATCCTTTTCCCATGTAGGTTATGACACAATGTTGAGTAGTCTTCTCCTGGTCTTCCGTACGTCTTTGGTGGTTATATATTTCACATGGTTTGTATATCTCTGTTAACCCCAATGTGGCAATGTATCCAATCCTCATCCCTTTCTATTTGGTGAACCATAAGTTTTTTAATGAATCTGTGATTGCCTTTCTCTGTGGAAATATCTTCATTGGTATCAATTTTTAAGTAACTCTTAAAAGTGATATGATAGGATATGTGCCTTTTGCTTTCTCACTTACTACACGTGGCGTGATTACGTCTAGACTCATCTATGGTGCTTCAAATAGCATTGTTTCATTTTTTTCACTAGCGAATATTCCATCTGTACATGGAGGAGTTCTTCTTTGTCCATCCATCTGTTGCTGGACTTTTTGGTTACTTCCATATGTTGGCTATTGTAATGGTGTGCAATGCAGATTTGCCTGCCTGTGTCTTTCCAATTCTCTCTTCTTAGGTTATACGTCGAGGAGTGGGCCTGCTGGATCATATGGTAGCTCAATGTTTACCTTTTTAAGGCACCTCCATTCTGTTCTCATTCGTGGCCCTTTCCAAGTTACGTCCCCTTTGATGTTGAGGGTATGCATTTCTCCACAACACCTTCAGCATTTATTGTTTGTAGTTTTCTTGCTGATGGTTATTCTGACAAGTGTGAGCTGATACCTCTCTGTGGTTGAATTCGAATGTGCCACATAATCTGTTGAAATTGAGCTTTAAGGCATGTCCTTTTCTATTTTTCAAGCTGTGATTACCCCTTAGTTCTTCAAAGTGTTCTCTTTAAGTATGTGTCACAGTTTGAAATGTTTTGGCCTTTACCTCCCTCAAGCCATTTTTGAGGGCCTGTTTCATTTACAGTTCTGCAGTACTTGTTCCTATGAAGTGACCATTAGCACAGGCTTTAAAGCTGCTTTTGCAGGTAACTGCCAGAGGGCGGCAGCCTTTCTATGTCCCCCACCCTGGTAACTAGGGAAAAGCCCTTGCGGCCTGTGGTGTTTCTCGGTTATAAATTAGAGTGGAGTGTGCCCGGACAAACCCACACAAGCTGATGTCTCCTTACTTTTGTTGGATTTTTACATTTAATTTTTATTTTTTATTGGAGTAATTTTCCACTGGGTACGTGGACCACTTCTACTTTGTGCATTAATCGGTTGATGGACATGTTCATTGCTTCCAAGTGTTGGCTATGGTAAATATTGTTGGAGTGCAGGATTGCCAGGCTGTGACTTTTCGATTCTCATTTTCTCAGGTGATAGGCCCAGCAGTGGGTGTGATTGATTGACTGGTAGCACCGTGTTTCCCTTTGCAAAGCACCTTCTTTGTGTTTTCATTAGTGGCTCTTACCACGTCCCCCTTAGAATCGAGGGTACGCATTTCTCCACAATCGCTTCAGCATTTATTGTTTGCAGCATTTATGCTAATGGCCCTTCTGGCTGCTGTGAGCTGATAGGTTTTTGTAATTTGGGTTTGCATGTCTTTGAAAATTCGTAAAACTCATCATTTTTCTCCACCGTTTTCTTTTCTGTTAAAAAAAAGGAAACAATTGGGAGTACAATAGAACTCTTGAAATTGTGTTCTTGGAAGGTTGCCCTCTTTTGAAATTTTTGGTCGATTTTCCACCCCAGAATTTTTTTAGAAAGCAGGTGTCTTTTACCGAACTGCAAGTTTGGTGAATATTTAGTGACCTTTAGCAATGGGTTTAAAGCTGCTGTTGGAGGAAGTGGCCTCAAGCAGGAAGCTTATCTCCATTCCCATATCTGGGTACTAGGGCAGCAGAGCCTTTCTGGAAGTCGTGTTCCTAGTTTGTAAATTACATTGGAATGTGCATGGAGAAAGCCCCATAAGTTTATGTCTCATTATTTCTTCTTGGTTTTAAATTTTTTTTAAATTGGGGTAAAGCTTAGAATATTGTTTGTCCTAGGTGTACACCATCTGGTTCGTTTGTACATTATATATGTCTATTCAAGTACAGATCCTCTTCCCATGTAAAATGTTACTGAGGGTTCCGCAGACCTCCCTTGCTATATGGTTGGTCTTTTTGAGATATGTATATAATATGTGTTTGTATACGTATAGTAACACTAATCTTAATTTATCCATTCCCCCCACCTTTCCTTTTAGATGAGCATAGTTTGTTTTCTAAGTCTGTGAGTGTCTTTCTCTGTGGAAATATGTTCCTTTGTGTCAGTTATTAGATAACGCCTATAAGTGATATCATAGAATACAGGTCTTTTGCTTTCCGACGTACCTCATGTTTTGTGATTATCTCCAGACTCATTTGTGGTGCCTCAGAGAGCAGTGGTTCATTGTTTTCCATGGCTATTATTCCATTGTGTACATGGACCACTTCTTCTTTATCCATTTACCGGTTGTTGGACATTTGGATTGCTTCACTGTCTTGGCTATTGTGAATAAGGCTGCACTGCAACTTTTGCGGCCTGTGTCTTCTCGATTCTTGTCTTCTCAAGTGAGAGGTCCATTGGTGCGCCTGCTGGATTGAATGGTACCTCCATTTTTACTTTTAAACACAGCTCCTTTCTGTTCTCATTATTGGCTGTTACCCCTTTACGTCTCACCAGCAGGTAGAGGGTACACAGTTCCCTAAAACCCCTTCAGCATTTATTGTTTGTAGACTTTTTGCTCAAGGTCAGTCGACTGGTGTAAGTTGAAACTTTTTGTAGATTAGATTGCATGGGTCTAACACTCCCTGAGGTTGAGCTTTTATCCATTTTCCTTTTTTTTAAAAGAGCGTGAGTAAAACTTAACTCTTCCTACTCTCTTCTTGAAACATTTGCCTGTTTTGAATTGTTTTGTCCATTCCCTCCTTCAGCACAATTTTTTAGGGCAGGTGTCCTTTACAGCCCTGAGTCCTTGGGAATGTGAAGTGACCAATAGCTGTGAGTTTAAAGCTGTTCTTGCAGGAAACGGCCACAAGGTGGCAGCATTTCCCCTTTACCATATTTGGTTACTAGGGAAACCGAGCCTTAATGGAAGTGGTGTTCTAGGTTGTAAATTAGAATGGAATGTGCCAGGGAAAAGCCCTTTAAGTTTATGTCTCATTACTTCTTGTTCATATTTGTAGTTTACTTTTTATTTTTTTATCCCAGTAAATATGATTACAATGGTTTGTTTGTTCTAGGTGTGCAAGATGTGGTTCTTTCACACATATACATGTATCTATTCTTCCTCGCATCCTTTTCCCATGTAGGTTATGACACAATGTTGAGTAGTCTTCTCCTGGTCTTCCGTACGTCTTTGGTGGTTATATATTTCACATGGTTTGTATATCTCTGTTAACCCCAATGTGGCAATGTATCCAATCCTCATCCCTTTCTATTTGGTGAACCATAAGTTTTTTAATGAATCTGTGATTGCCTTTCTCTGTGGAAATATCTTCATTGGTATCAATTTTTAAGTAACTCTTAAAAGTGATATGATAGGATATGTGCCTTTTGCTTTCTCACTTACTACACGTGGCGTGATTACGTCTAGACTCATCTATGGTGCTTCAAATAGCATTGTTTCATTTTTTTCACTAGCGAATATTCCATCTGTACATGGAGGAGTTCTTCTTTGTCCATCCATCTGTTGCTGGACTTTTTGGTTACTTCCATGTCTTGGCTATTGTAATGGTGTGCAATGCAGATTTGCCTGCCTGTGTCTTTCCAATTCTCTCTTCTTAGGTTATACGTCGAGGAGTGGGCCTGCTGGATCATATGGTAGCTCAATGTTTACCTTTTTAAGGCACCTCCATTCTGTTCTCATTCGTGGCCCTTTCCAAGTTACGTCCCCTTTGATGTTGAGGGTATGCATTTCTCCACAACACCTTCAGCATTTATTGTTTGTAGTTTTCTTGCTGATGGTTATTCTGACAAGTGTGAGCTGATACCTCTCTGTGGTTGAATTCGAATGTGCCACATAATCTGTTGAAATTGAGCTTTAAGGCATGTCCTTTTCTATTTTTCAAGCTGTGATTACCCCTTAGTTCTTCAAAGTGTTCTCTTTAAGTATGTGTCACAGTTTGAAATGTTTTGGCCTTTACCTCCCTCAAGCCATTTTGAGGGCCTGTTTCATTTACAGTTCTGCAGTACTTGTTCCTATGAAGTGACCATTAGCACGGGCTTTAAAGCTGCTTTTGCAGGTAACTGCCAGAGGGCGGCAGCCTTTCTATGTCCCCCACCCTGGTAACTAGGGAAAAGCCCTTGCGGCCTGTGGTGTTTCTCGGTTATAAATTAGAGTGGAGTGTGCCCGGACAAACCCACACAAGCTGATGTCTCCTTACTTTTGTTGGATTTTTACATTTAATTTTTATTTTTTATTGGAGTAATTTTCCACTGTGTATGTGGACCACTTCTACTTTGTGCATTAATCGGTTGATGGACATGTTCATTGCTTCCAAGTGTTGGCTATGGTAAATATTGTTGGAGTGCAGGATTGCCAGGCTGTGACTTTTCGATTCTCATTTTCTCAGGTGATAGGCCCAGCAGTGGGTGTGATTGATTGACTGGTAGCACCGTGTTTCCCTTTGCAAAGCACCTTCTTTGTGTTTTCATTAGTGGCTCTTACCACGTCCCCCTTAGAATCGAGGGTACGCATTTCTCCACAATCGCTTCAGCATTTATTGTTTGCAGCATTTATGCTAATGGCCCTTCTGGCTGCTGTGAGCTGATAGGTTTTTGTAATTTGGGTTTGCATGTCTTTGAAAATTCGTAAAACTCATCATTTTTCTCCACCGTTTTCTTTTCTGTTAAAAAAAAGGAAACAATTGGGAGTACAATAGAACTCTTGAAATTGTGTTCTTGGAAGGTTGCCCTCTTTTGAAATTTTTGGTCGATTTTCCACCCCAGAATTTTTTTAGAAAGCAGGTGTCTTTTACCGGACTGCAAGTTTGGTGAATATTTAGTGACCTTTGGCAATGGGTTTAAAGCTGCTGTTGGAGGAAGTGGCCTCAAGCAGGAAGCTTATCTCCATTCCCATATCTGGGTACTAGGGCAGCAGAGCCTTTCTGGAAGTCGTGTTCCTAGTTTGTAAATTACATTGGAATGTGCATGGAGAAAGCCCCATAAGTTTATGTCTCATTATTTCTTCTTGGTTTTAAATTTTTTTTAAATTGGGGTAAAGCTTAGAATATTGTTTGTCCTAGGTGTACACCATCTGGTTCGTTTGTACATTATATATGTCTATTCAAGTACAGATCCTCTTCCCATGTAAAATGTTACTGAGGGTTCCGCAGACCTCCCTTGCTATATGGTTGGTCTTTTTGAGATATGTATATAATATGTGTTTGTATACGTATAGTAACACTAATCTTAATTTATCCATTCCCCCCACCTTTCCTTTTAGATGAGCATAGTTTGTTTTCTAAGTCTGTGAGTGTCTTTCTCTGTGGAAATATGTTCCTTTGTGTCAGTTATTAGATAACGCCTATAAGTGATATCATAGAATACAGGTCTTTTGCTTTCCGACGTACCTCATGTTTTGTGATTATCTCCAGACTCATTTGTGGTGCCTCAGAGAGCAGTGGTTCATTGTTTTCCATGGCTATTATTCCATTGTGTACATGGACCACTTCTTCTTTATCCATTTACCGGTTGTTGGACATTTGGATTGCTTCACTGTCTTGGCTATTGTGAATAAGGCTGCACTGCAACTTTTGCGGCCTGTGTCTTCTCGATTCTTGTCTTCTCAAGTGAGAGGTCCATTGGTGCGCCTGCTGGATTGAATGGTACCTCCATTTTTACTTTTAAACACAGCTCCTTTCTGTTCTCATTATTGGCTGTTACCCCTTTACGTCTCACCAGCAGGTAGAGGGTACACAGTTCCCTAAAACCCCTTCAGCATTTATTGTTTGTAGACTTTTTGCTCAAGGTCAGTCGACTGGTGTAAGTTGAAACTTTTTGTAGATTAGATTGCATGGGTCTAACACTCCCTGAGGTTGAGCTTTTATCCATTTTCCTTTTTTTTAAAAGAGCGTGAGTAAAACTTAACTCTTCCTACTCGCTTCTTGAAACATTTGCCTGTTTTGAATTGTTTTGTCCATTCCCTCCTTCAGCACAATTTTTTAGGGCAGGTGTCCTTTACAGCCCTGAGTCCTTGGGAATGTGAAGTGACCATTAGCTGTGAGTTTAAAGCTGTTCTTGCAGGAAACGGCCACAAGGTGGCAGCATTTCCCCTTTACCATATTTGGTTACTAGGGAAACAGAGCCTTAATGGAAGTGGTGTTCTAGGTTGTAAATTAGAATGGAATGTGCCAGGGAAAAGCCCTTTAAGTTTATGTCTCATTACTTCTTGTTCATATTTGTAGTTTACTTTTTATTTTTTTATCCCAGTAAATATGATTACAATGGTTTGTTTGTTCTAGGTGTGCAAGATGTGGTTCTTTCACACATATACATGTATCTATTCTTCCTCGCATCCTTTTCCCATGTAGGTTATGACACAATGTTGAGTAGTCTTCTCCTGGTCTTCCGTACGTCTTTGGTGGTTATATATTTCACATGGTTTGTATATCTCTGTTAACCCCAATGCGGCAATGTATCCAATCCTCATCCCTTTCTATTTGGTGAACCATAAGTTTTTTAATGAATCTGTGATTGCCTTTCTCTGTGGAAATATCTTCATTGGTATCAATTTTTAAGTAACTCTTAAAAGTGATATGATAGGATATGTGCCTTTTGCTTTCTCACTTACTACACGTGGCGTGATTACGTCTAGACTCATCTATGGTGCTTCAAATAGCATTGTTTCATTTTTTTCACTAGCGAATATTCCATCTGTACATGGAGGAGTTCTTCTTTGTCCATCCATCTGTTGCTGGACTTTTTGGTTACTTCCATATCTTGGCTATTGTAATGGTGTGCAATGCAGATTTGCCTGCCTGTGTCTTTCCAATTCTCTCTTCTTAGGTTATACGTCGAGGAGTGGGCCTGCTGGATCATATGGTAGCTCAATGTTTACCTTTTTAAGGCACCTCCATTCTGTTCTCATTCGTGGCCCTTTCCAAGTTACGTCCCCTTTGATGTTGAGGGTATGCATTTCTCCACAACACCTTCAGCATTTATTGTTTGTAGTTTTCTTGCTGATGGTTATTCTGACAAGTGTGAGCTGATACCTCTCTGTGGTTGAATTCGAATGTGCCACATAATCTGTTGAAATTGAGCTTTAAGGCATGTCCTTTTCTATTTTTCAAGCTGTGATTACCCCTTAGTTCTTCAAAGTGTTCTCTTTAAGTATGTGTCACAGTTTGAAATGTTTTGGCCTTTACCTCCCTCAAGCCATTTTGAGGGCCTGTTTCATTTACAGTTCTGCAGTACTTGTTCCTATGAAGTGACCATTAGCACAGGCTTTAAAGCTGCTTTTGCAGGTAACTGCCAGAGGGCGGCAGCCTTTCTATGTCCCCCACCCTGGTAACTAGGGAAAAGCCCTTGCGGCCTGTGGTGTTTCTCGGTTATAAATTAGAGTGGAGTGTGCCCGGACAAACCCACACAAGCTGATGTCTCCTTACTTTTGTTGGATTTTTACATTTAATTTTTATTTTTTATTGGAGTAATTTTCCACTGTGTACGTGGACCACTTCTACTTTGTGCATTAATCGGTTGATGGACATTTTCATTGCTTCCAAGCGTTGGCTATGGTAAATATTGTTGGAGTGCAGGATTGCCAGGCTGTGACTTTTCGATTCTCATTTTCTCAGGTGATAGGCCCAGCAGTGGGTGTGATTGATTGACTGGTAGCACCGTGTTTCCCTTTGCAAAGCACCTTCTTTGTGTTTTCATTAGTGGCTCTTACCACGTCCCCCTTAGAATCGAGGGTACGCATTTCTCCACAATCGCTTCAGCATTTATTGTTTGCAGCATTTATGCTAATGGCCCTTCTGGCTGCTGTGAGCTGATAGGTTTTTGTAATTTGGGTTTGCATGTCTTTGAAAATTCGTAAAACTCATCATTTTTCTCCACCGTTTTCTTTTCTGTTAAAGAAAAGGAAACAATTGGGAGTACAATAGAACTCTTGAAATTGTGTTCTTGGAAGGTTGCCCTCTTTTGAAATTTTTGGTCGATTTTCCACCCCAGAATTTTTTTAGAAAGCAGGTGTCTTTTACCGAACTGCAAGTTTGGTGAATATTTAGTGACCTTTAGCAATGGGTTTAAAGCTGCTGTTGGAGGAAGTGGCCTCAAGCAGGAAGCTTATCTCCATTCCCATATCTGGGTACTAGGGCAGCAGAGCCTTTCTGGAAGTCGTGTTCCTAGTTTGTAAATTACATTGGAATGTGCATGGAGAAAGCCCCATAAGTTTATGTCTCATTATTTCTTCTTGGTTTTAAATTTTTTTTAAATTGGGGTAAAGCTTAGAATATTGTTTGTCCTAGGTGTACACCATCTGGTTCGTTTGTACATTATATATGTCTATTCAAGTACAGATCCTCTTCCCATGTAAAATGTTACTGAGGGTTCCGCAGACCTCCCTTGCTATATGGTTGGTCTTTTTGAGATATGTATATAATATGTGTTTGTATACGTATAGTAACACTAATCTTAATTTATCCATTCCCCCCACCTTTCCTTTTAGATGAGCATAGTTTGTTTTCTAAGTCTGTGAGTGTCTTTCTCTGTGGAAATATGTTCCTTTGTGTCAGTTATTAGATAACGCCTATAAGTGATATCATAGAATACAGGTCTTTTGCTTTCCGACGTACCTCATGTTTTGTGATTATCTCCAGACTCATTTGTGGTGCCTCAGAGAGCAGTGGTTCATTGTTTTCCATGGCTATTATTCCATTGTGTACATGGACCACTTCTTCTTTATCCATTTACCGGTTGTTGGACATTTGGATTGCTTCACTGTCTTGGCTATTGTGAATAAGGCTGCACTGCAACTTTTGCGGCCTGTGTCTTCTCGATTCTTGTCTTCTCAAGTGAGAGGTCCATTGGTGCGCCTGCTGGATTGAATGGTACCTCCATTTTTACTTTTAAACACAGCTCCTTTCTGTTCTCATTATTGGCTGTTACCCCTTTACGTCTCACCAGCAGGTAGAGGGTACACAGTTCCCTAAAACCCCTTCAGCATTTATTGTTTGTAGACTTTTTGCTCAAGGTCAGTCGACTGGTGTAAGTTGAAACTTTTTGTAGATTAGATTGCATGGGTCTAACACTCCCTGAGGTTGAGCTTTTATCCATTTTCCTTTTTTTTAAAAGAGCGTGAGTAAAACTTAACTCTTCATACTCGCTTCTTGAAACATTTGCCTGTTTTGAATTGTTTTGTCCATTCCCTCCTTCAGCACAATTTTTTAGGGCAGGTGTCCTTTACAGCCCTGAGTCCTTGGGAATGTGAAGTGACCAATAGCTGTGAGTTTAAAGCTGTTCTTGCAGGAAACGGCCACAAGGTGGCAGCATTTCCCCTTTACCATATTTGGTTACTAGGGAAACCGAGCCTTAATGGAAGTGGTGTTCTAGGTTGTAAATTAGAATGGAATGTGCCAGGGAAAAGCCCTTTAAGTTTATGTCTCATTACTTCTTGTTCATATTTGTAGTTTACTTTTTATTTTTTTATCCCAGTAAATATGATTACAATGGTTTGTTTGTTCTAGGTGTGCAAGATGTGGTTCTTTCACACATATACATGTATCTATTCTTCCTCGCATCCTTTTCCCATGTAGGTTATGACACAATGTTGAGTAGTCTTCTCCTGGTCTTCCGTACGTCTTTGGTGGTTATATATTTCACATGGTTTGTATATCTCTGTTAACCCCAATGTGGCAATGTATCCAATCCTCATCCCTTTCTATTTGGTGAACCATAAGTTTTTTAATGAATCTGTGATTGCCTTTCTCTGTGGAAATATCTTCATTGGTATCAATTTTTAAGTAACTCTTAAAAGTGATATGATAGGATATGTGCCTTTTGCTTTCTCACTTACTACACGTGGCGTGATTACGTCTAGACTCATCTATGGTGCTTCAAATAGCATTGTTTCATTTTTTTCACTAGCGAATATTCCATCTGTACATGGAGGAGTTCTTCTTTGTCCATCCATCTGTTGCTGGACTTTTTGGTTACTTCCATGTCTTGGCTATTGTAATGGTGTGCAATGCAGATTTGCCTGCCTGTGTCTTTCCAATTCTCTCTTCTTAGGTTATACGTCGAGGAGTGGGCCTGCTGGATCATATGGTAGCTCAATGTTTACCTTTTTAAGGCACCTCCATTCTGTTCTCATTCGTGGCCCTTTCCAAGTTACGTCCCCTTTGATGTTGAGGGTATGCATTTCTCCACAACACCTTCAGCATTTATTGTTTGTAGTTTTCTTGCTGATGGTTATTCTGACAAGTGTGAGCTGATACCTCTCTGTGGTTGAATTCGAATGTGCCACATAATCTGTTGAAATTGAGCTTTAAGGCATGTCCTTTTCTATTTTTCAAGCTGTGATTACCCCTTAGTTCTTCAAAGTGTTCTCTTTAAGTATGTGTCACAGTTTGAAATGTTTTGGCCTTTACCTCCCTCAAGCCATTTTGAGGGCCTGTTTCATTTACAGTTCTGCAGTACTTGTTCCTATGAAGTGACCATTAGCACGGGCTTTAAAGCTGCTTTTGCAGGTAACTGCCAGAGGGCGGCAGCCTTTCTATGTCCCCCACCCTGGTAACTAGGGAAAAGCCCTTGCGGCCTGTGGTGTTTCTCGGTTATAAATTAGAGTGGAGTGTGCCCGGACAAACCCACACAAGCTGATGTCTCCTTACTTTTGTTGGATTTTTACATTTAATTTTTATTTTTTATTGGAGTAATTTTCCACTGTGTATGTGGACCACTTCTACTTTGTGCATTAATCGGTTGATGGACATTTTCATTGCTTCCAAGTGTTGGCTATGGTAAATATTGTTGGAGTGCAGGATTGCCAGGCTGTGACTTTTCGATTCTCATTTTCTCAGGTGATAGGCCCAGCAGTGGGTGTGATTGATTGACTGGTAGCACCGTGTTTCCCTTTGCAAAGCACCTTCTTTGTGTTTTCATTAGTGGCTCTTACCACGTCCCCCTTAGAATCGAGGGTACGCATTTCTCCACAATCGCTTCAGCATTTATTGTTTGCAGCATTTATGCTAATGGCCCTTCTGGCTGCTGTGAGCTGATAGGTTTTTGTAATTTGGGTTTGCATGTCTTTGAAAATTCGTAAAACTCATCATTTTTCTCCACCGTTTTCTTTTCTGTTAAAAAAAAGGAAACAATTGGGAGTACAATAGAACTCTTGAAATTGTGTTCTTGGAAGGTTGCCCTCTTTTGAAATTTTTGGTCGATTTTCCACCCCAGAATTTTTTTAGAAAGCAGGTGTCTTTTACCGGACTGCAAGTTTGGTGAATATTTAGTGACCTTTGGCAATGGGTTTAAAGCTGCTGTTGGAGGAAGTGGCCTCAAGCAGGAAGCTTATCTCCATTCCCATATCTGGGTACTAGGGCAGCAGAGCCTTTCTGGAAGTCGTGTTCCTAGTTTGTAAATTACATTGGAATGTGCATGGAGAAAGCCCCATAAGTTTATGTCTCATTATTTCTTCTTGGTTTTAATTTTTTTTTAAATTGGGGTAAAGCTTAGAATATTGTTTGTCCTAGGTGTACACCATCTGGTTCGTTTGTACATTATATATGTCTATTCAAGTACAGATCCTCTTCCCATGTAAAATGTTACTGAGGGTTCCGCAGACCTCCCTTGCTATATGGTTGGTCTTTTTGAGATATGTATATAATATGTGTTTGTATACGTATAGTAACACTAATCTTAATTTATCCATTCCCCCCACCTTTCCTTTTAGATGAGCATAGTTTGTTTTCTAAGTCTGTGAGTGTCTTTCTCTGTGGAAATATGTTCCTTTGTGTCAGTTATTAGATAACGCCTATAAGTGATATCATAGAATACAGGTCTTTTGCTTTCCGACGTACCTCATGTTTTGTGATTATCTCCAGACTCATTTGTGGTGCCTCAGAGAGCAGTGGTTCATTGTTTTCCATGGCTATTATTCCATTGTGTACATGGACCACTTCTTCTTTATCCATTTACCGGTTGTTGGACATTTGGATTGCTTCACTGTCTTGGCTATTGTGAATAAGGCTGCACTGCAACTTTTGCGGCCTGTGTCTTCTCGATTCTTGTCTTCTCAAGTGAGAGGTCCATTGGTGCGCCTGCTGGATTGAATGGTACCTCCATTTTTACTTTTAAACACAGCTCCTTTCTGTTCTCATTATTGGCTGTTACCCCTTTACGTCTCACCAGCAGGTAGAGGGTACACAGTTCCCTAAAACCCCTTCAGCATTTATTGTTTGTAGACTTTTTGCTCAAGGTCAGTCGACTGGTGTAAGTTGAAACTTTTTGTAGATTAGATTGCATGGGTCTAACACTCCCTGAGGTTGAGCTTTTATCCATTTTCCTTTTTTTTAAAAGAGCGTGAGTAAAACTTAACTCTTCCTACTCGCTTCTTGAAACATTTGCCTGTTTTGAATTGTTTTGTCCATTCCCTCCTTCAGCACAATTTTTTAGGGCAGGTGTCCTTTACAGCCCTGAGTCCTTGGGAATGTGAAGTGACCATTAGCTGTGAGTTTAAAGCTGTTCTTGCAGGAAACGGCCACAAGGTGGCAGCATTTCCCCTTTACCATATTTGGTTACTAGGGAAACAGAGCCTTAATGGAAGTGGTGTTCTAGGTTGTAAATTAGAATGGAATGTGCCAGGGAAAAGCCCTTTAAGTTTATGTCTCATTACTTCTTGTTCATATTTGTAGTTTACTTTTTATTTTTTTATCCCAGTAAATATGATTACAATGGTTTGTTTGTTCTAGGTGTGCAAGATGTGGTTCTTTCACACATATACATGTATCTATTCTTCCTCGCATCCTTTTCCCATGTAGGTTATGACACAATGTTGAGTAGTCTTCTCCTGGTCTTCCGTACGTCTTTGGTGGTTATATATTTCACATGGTTTGTATATCTCTGTTAACCCCAATGCGGCAATGTATCCAATCCTCATCCCTTTCTATTTGGTGAACCATAAGTTTTTTAATGAATCTGTGATTGCCTTTCTCTGTGGAAATATCTTCATTGGTATCAATTTTTAAGTAACTCTTAAAAGTGATATGATAGGATATGTGCCTTTTGCTTTCTCACTTACTACACGTGGCGTGATTACGTCTAGACTCATCTATGGTGCTTCAAATAGCATTGTTTCATTTTTTTCACTAGCGAATATTCCATCTGTACATGGAGGAGTTCTTCTTTGTCCATCCATCTGTTGCTGGACTTTTTGGTTACTTCCATATCTTGGCTATTGTAATGGTGTGCAATGCAGATTTGCCTGCCTGTGTCTTTCCAATTCTCTCTTCTTAGGTTATACGTCGAGGAGTGGGCCTGCTGGATCATATGGTAGCTCAATGTTTACCTTTTTAAGGCACCTCCATTCTGTTCTCATTCGTGGCCCTTTCCAAGTTACGTCCCCTTTGATGTTGAGGGTATGCATTTCTCCACAACACCTTCAGCATTTATTGTTTGTAGTTTTCTTGCTGATGGTTATTCTGACAAGTGTGAGCTGATACCTCTCTGTGGTTGAATTCGAATGTGCCACATAATCTGTTGAAATTGAGCTTTAAGGCATGTCCTTTTCTATTTTTCAAGCTGTGATTACCCCTTAGTTCTTCAAAGTGTTCTCTTTAAGTATGTGTCACAGTTTGAAATGTTTTGGCCTTTACCTCCCTCAAGCCATTTTGAGGGCCTGTTTCATTTACAGTTCTGCAGTACTTGTTCCTATGAAGTGACCATTAGCACAGGCTTTAAAGCTGCTTTTGCAGGTAACTGCCAGAGGGCGGCAGCCTTTCTATGTCCCCCACCCTGGTAACTAGGGAAAAGCCCTTGCGGCCTGTGGTGTTTCTCGGTTATAAATTAGAGTGGAGTGTGCCCGGACAAACCCACACAAGCTGATGTCTCCTTACTTTTGTTGGATTTTTACATTTAATTTTTATTTTTTATTGGAGTAATTTTCCACTGTGTACGTGGACCACTTCTACTTTGTGCATTAATCGGTTGATGGACATTTTCATTGCTTCCAAGCGTTGGCTATGGTAAATATTGTTGGAGTGCAGGATTGCCAGGCTGTGACTTTTCGATTCTCATTTTCTCAGGTGATAGGCCCAGCAGTGGGTGTGATTGATTGACTGGTAGCACCGTGTTTCCCTTTGCAAAGCACCTTCTTTGTGTTTTCATTAGTGGCTCTTACCACGTCCCCCTTAGAATCGAGGGTACGCATTTCTCCACAATCGCTTCAGCATTTATTGTTTGCAGCATTTATGCTAATGGCCCTTCTGGCTGCTGTGAGCTGATAGGTTTTTGTAATTTGGGTTTGCATGTCTTTGAAAATTCGTAAAACTCATCATTTTTCTCCACCGTTTTCTTTTCTGTTAAAGAAAAGGAAACAATTGGGAGTACAATAGAACTCTTGAAATTGTGTTCTTGGAAGGTTGCCCTCTTTTGAAATTTTTGGTCGATTTTCCACCCCAGAATTTTTTTAGAAAGCAGGTGTCTTTTACCGAACTGCAAGTTTGGTGAATATTTAGTGACCTTTAGCAATGGGTTTAAAGCTGCTGTTGGAGGAAGTGGCCTCAAGCAGGAAGCTTATCTCCATTCCCATATCTGGGTACTAGGGCAGCAGAGCCTTTCTGGAAGTCGTGTTCCTAGTTTGTAAATTACATTGGAATGTGCATGGAGAAAGCCCCATAAGTTTATGTCTCATTATTTCTTCTTGGTTTTAAATTTTTTTTAAATTGGGGTAAAGCTTAGAATATTGTTTGTCCTAGGTGTACACCATCTGGTTCGTTTGTACATTATATATGTCTATTCAAGTACAGATCCTCTTCCCATGTAAAATGTTACTGAGGGTTCCGCAGACCTCCCTTGCTATATGGTTGGTCTTTTTGAGATATGTATATAATATGTGTTTGTATACGTATAGTAACACTAATCTTAATTTATCCATTCCCCCCACCTTTCCTTTTAGATGAGCATAGTTTGTTTTCTAAGTCTGTGAGTGTCTTTCTCTGTGGAAATATGTTCCTTTGTGTCAGTTATTAGATAACGCCTATAAGTGATATCATAGAATACAGGTCTTTTGCTTTCCGACGTACCTCATGTTTTGTGATTATCTCCAGACTCATTTGTGGTGCCTCAGAGAGCAGTGGTTCATTGTTTTCCATGGCTATTATTCCATTGTGTACATGGACCACTTCTTCTTTATCCATTTACCGGTTGTTGGACATTTGGATTGCTTCACTGTCTTGGCTATTGTGAATAAGGCTGCACTGCAACTTTTGCGGCCTGTGTCTTCTCGATTCTTGTCTTCTCAAGTGAGAGGTCCATTGGTGCGCCTGCTGGATTGAATGGTACCTCCATTTTTACTTTTAAACACAGCTCCTTTCTGTTCTCATTATTGGCTGTTACCCCTTTACGTCTCACCAGCAGGTAGAGGGTACACAGTTCCCTAAAACCCCTTCAGCATTTATTGTTTGTAGACTTTTTGCTCAAGGTCAGTCGACTGGTGTAAGTTGAAACTTTTTGTAGATTAGATTGCATGGGTCTAACACTCCCTGAGGTTGAGCTTTTATCCATTTTCCTTTTTTTTAAAAGAGCGTGAGTAAAACTTAACTCTTCATACTCGCTTCTTGAAACATTTGCCTGTTTTGAATTGTTTTGTCCATTCCCTCCTTCAGCACAATTTTTTAGGGCAGGTGTCCTTTACAGCCCTGAGTCCTTGGGAATGTGAAGTGACCAATAGCTGTGAGTTTAAAGCTGTTCTTGCAGGAAACGGCCACAAGGTGGCAGCATTTCCCCTTTACCATATTTGGTTACTAGGGAAACCGAGCCTTAATGGAAGTGGTGTTCTAGGTTGTAAATTAGAATGGAATGTGCCAGGGAAAAGCCCTTTAAGTTTATGTCTCATTACTTCTTGTTCATATTTGTAGTTTACTTTTTATTTTTTTATCCCAGTAAATATGATTACAATGGTTTGTTTGTTCTAGGTGTGCAAGATGTGGTTCTTTCACACATATACATGTATCTATTCTTCCTCGCATCCTTTTCCCATGTAGGTTATGACACAATGTTGAGTAGTCTTCTCCTGGTCTTCCGTACGTCTTTGGTGGTTATATATTTCACATGGTTTGTATATCTCTGTTAACCCCAATGTGGCAATGTATCCAATCCTCATCCCTTTCTATTTGGTGAACCATAAGTTTTTTAATGAATCTGTGATTGCCTTTCTCTGTGGAAATATCTTCATTGGTATCAATTTTTAAGTAACTCTTAAAAGTGATATGATAGGATATGTGCCTTTTGCTTTCTCACTTACTACACGTGGCGTGATTACGTCTAGACTCATCTATGGTGCTTCAAATAGCATTGTTTCATTTTTTTCACTAGCGAATATTCCATCTGTACATGGAGGAGTTCTTCTTTGTCCATCCATCTGTTGCTGGACTTTTTGGTTACTTCCATGTCTTGGCTATTGTAATGGTGTGCAATGCAGATTTGCCTGCCTGTGTCTTTCCAATTCTCTCTTCTTAGGTTATACGTCGAGGAGTGGGCCTGCTGGATCATATGGTAGCTCAATGTTTACCTTTTTAAGGCACCTCCATTCTGTTCTCATTCGTGGCCCTTTCCAAGTTACGTCCCCTTTGATGTTGAGGGTATGCATTTCTCCACAACACCTTCAGCATTTATTGTTTGTAGTTTTCTTGCTGATGGTTATTCTGACAAGTGTGAGCTGATACCTCTCTGTGGTTGAATTCGAATGTGCCACATAATCTGTTGAAATTGAGCTTTAAGGCATGTCCTTTTCTATTTTTCAAGCTGTGATTACCCCTTAGTTCTTCAAAGTGTTCTCTTTAAGTATGTGTCACATTTTGAAATGTTTTGGCCTTTACCTCCCTCAAGCCATTTTGAGGGCCTGTTTCCTTTACAGTTCTGCAGTACTTGTTCCTATGAAGTGACCATTAGCACGGGCTTTAAAGCTGCTTTTGCAGGTAACTGCCAGAGGGCGGCAGCCTTTCTATGTCCCCCACCCTGGTAACTAGGGAAAAGCCCTTGCGGCCTGTGGTGTTTCTCGGTTATAAATTAGAGTGGAGTGTGCCCGGACAAACCCACACAAGCTGATGTCTCCTTACTTTTGTTGGATTTTTACATTTAATTTTTATTTTTTATTGGAGTAATTTTCCACTGTGTACGTGGACCACTTCTACTTTGTGCATTAATCGGTTGATGGACATTTTCATTGCTTCCAAGTGTTGGCTATGGTAAATATTGTTGGAGTGCAGGATTGCCAGGCTGTGACTTTTCGATTCTCATTTTCTCAGGTGATAGGCCCAGCAGTGGGTGTGATTGATTGACTGGTAGCACCGTGTTTCCCTTTGCAAAGCACCTTCTTTGTGTTTTCATTAGTGGCTCTTACCACGTCCCCCTTAGAATCGAGGGTACGCATTTCTCCACAATCGCTTCAGCATTTATTGTTTGCAGCATTTATGCTAATGGCCCTTCTGGCTGCTGTGAGCTGATAGGTTTTTGTAATTTGGGTTTGCATGTCTTTGAAAATTCGTAAAACTCATCATTTTTCTCCACCGTTTTCTTTTCTGTTAAAAAAAAGGAAACAATTGGGAGTACAATAGAACTCTTGAAATTGTGTTCTTGGAAGGTTGCCCTCTTTTGAAATTTTTGGTCGATTTTCCACCCCAGAATTTTTTTAGAAAGCAGGTGTCTTTTACCGGACTGCAAGTTTGGTGAATATTTAGTGACCTTTGGCAATGGGTTTAAAGCTGCTGTTGGAGGAAGTGGCCTCAAGCAGGAAGCTTATCTCCATTCCCATATCTGGGTACTAGGGCAGCAGAGCCTTTCTGGAAGTCGTGTTCCTAGTTTGTAAATTACATTGGAATGTGCATGGAGAAAGCCCCATAAGTTTATGTCTCATTATTTCTTCTTGGTTTTAATTTTTTTTTAAATTGGGGTAAAGCTTAGAATATTGTTTGTCCTAGGTGTACACCATCTGGTTCGTTTGTACATTATATATGTCTATTCAAGTACAGATCCTCTTCCCATGTAAAATGTTACTGAGGGTTCCGCAGACCTCCCTTGCTATATGGTTGGTCTTTTTGAGATATGTATATAATATGTGTTTGTATACGTATAGTAACACTAATCTTAATTTATCCATTCCCCCCACCTTTCCTTTTAGATGAGCATAGTTTGTTTTCTAAGTCTGTGAGTGTCTTTCTCTGTGGAAATATGTTCCTTTGTGTCAGTTATTAGATAACGCCTATAAGTGATATCATAGAATACAGGTCTTTTGCTTTCCGACGTACCTCATGTTTTGTGATTATCTCCAGACTCATTTGTGGTGCCTCAGAGAGCAGTGGTTCATTGTTTTCCATGGCTATTATTCCATTGTGTACATGGACCACTTCTTCTTTATCCATTTACCGGTTGTTGGACATTTGGATTGCTTCACTGTCTTGGCTATTGTGAATAAGGCTGCACTGCAACTTTTGCGGCCTGTGTCTTCTCGATTCTTGTCTTCTCAAGTGAGAGGTCCATTGGTGCGCCTGCTGGATTGAATGGTACCTCCATTTTTACTTTTAAACACAGCTTCTTTCTGTTCTCATTATTGGCTGTTACCCCTTTACGTCTCACCAGCAGGTAGAGGGTACACAGTTCCCTAAAACCCCTTCAGCATTTATTGTTTGTAGACTTTTTGCTCAAGGTCAGTCGACTGGTGTAAGTTGAAACTTTTTGTAGATTAGATTGCATGGGTCTAACACTCCCTGAGGTTGAGCTTTTATCCATTTTCCTTTTTTTTAAAAGAGCGTGAGTAAAACTTAACTCTTCATACTCGCTTCTTGAAACATTTGCCTGTTTTGAATTGTTTTGTCCATTCCCTCCTTCAGCACAATTTTTTAGGGCAGGTGTCCTTTACAGCCCTGAGTCCTTGGGAATGTGAAGTGTCCATTAGCTGTGAGTTTAAAGCTGTTCTTGCAGGAAACGGCCACAAGGTGGCAGCATTTCCCCTTTACCATATTTGGTTACTAGGGAAACAGAGCCTTAATGGAAGTGGTGTTCTAGGTTGTAAATTAGAATGGAATGTGCCAGGGAAAAGCCCTTTAAGTTTATGTCTCATTACTTCTTGTTCATATTTGTAGTTTACTTTTTATTTTTTTATCCCAGTAAATATGATTACAATGGTTTGTTTGTTCTAGGTGTGCAAGATGTGGTTCTTTCACACATATACATGTATCTATTCTTCCTCGCATCCTTTTCCCATGTAGGTTATGACACAATGTTGAGTAGTCTTCTCCTGGTCTTCCGTACGTCTTTGGTGGTTATATATTTCACATGGTTTGTATATCTCTGTTAACCCCAATGTGGCAATGTATCCAATCCTCATCCCTTTCTATTTGGTGAACCATAAGTTTTTTAATGAATCTGTGATTGCCTTTCTCTGTGGAAATATCTTCATTGGTATCAATTTTTAAGTAACTCTTAAAAGTGATATGATAGGATATGTGCCTTTTGCTTTCTCACTTACTACACGTGGCGTGATTACGTCTAGACTCATCTATGGTGCTTCAAATAGCATTGTTTCATTTTTTTCACTAGCGAATATTCCATCTGTACATGGAGGAGTTCTTCTTTGTCCATCCATCTGTTGCTGGACTTTTTGGTTACTTCCATATCTTGGCTATTGTAATGGTGTGCAATGCAGATTTGCCTGCCTGTGTCTTTCCAATTCTCTCTTCTTAGGTTATACGTCGAGGAGTGGGCCTGCTGGATCATATGGTAGCTCAATGTTTACCTTTTTAAGGCACCTCCATTCTGTTCTCATTCGTGGCCCTTTCCAAGTTACGTCCCCTTTGATGTTGAGGGTATGCATTTCTCCACAACACCTTCAGCATTTATTGTTTGTAGTTTTCTTGCTGATGGTTATTCTGACAAGTGTGAGCTGATACCTCTCTGTGGTTGAATTCGAATGTGCCACATAATCTGTTGAAATTGAGCTTTAAGGCATGTCCTTTTCTATTTTTCAAGCTGTGATTACCCCTTAGTTCTTCAAAGTGTTCTCTTTAAGTATGTGTCACAGTTTGAAATGTTTTGGCCTTTACCTCCCTCAAGCCATTTTGAGGGCCTGTTTCATTTACAGTTCTGCAGTACTTGTTCCTATGAAGTGACCATTAGCACAGGCTTTAAAGCTGCTTTTGCAGGTAACTGCCAGAGGGCGGCAGCCTTTCTATGTCCCCCACCCTGGTAACTAGGGAAAAGCCCTTGCGGCCTGTGGTGTTTCTCGGTTATAAATTAGAGTGGAGTGTGCCCGGACAAACCCACACAAGCTGATGTCTCCTTACTTTTGTTGGATTTTTACATTTAATTTTTATTTTTTATTGGAGTAATTTTCCACTGTGTACGTGGACCACTTCTACTTTGTGCATTAATCGGTTGATGGACATTTTCATTGCTTCCAAGTGTTGGCTATGGTAAATATTGTTGGAGTGCAGGATTGCCAGGCTGTGACTTTTCGATTCTCATTTTCTCAGGTGATAGGCCCAGCAGTGGGTGTGATTGATTGACTGGTAGCACCGTGTTTCCCTTTGCAAAGCACCTTCTTTGTGTTTTCATTAGTGGCTCTTACCACGTCCCCCTTAGAATCGAGGGTACGCATTTCTCCACAATCGCTTCAGCATTTATTGTTTGCAGCATTTATGCTAATGGCCCTTCTGGCTGCTGTGAGCTGATAGGTTTTTGTAATTTGGGTTTGCATGTCTTTGAAAATTCGTAAAACTCATCATTTTTCTCCACCGTTTTCTTTTCTGTTAAAAAAAAGGAAACAATTGGGAGTACAATAGAACTCTTGAAATTGTGTTCTTGGAAGGTTGCCCTCTTTTGAAATTTTTGGTCGATTTTCCACCCCAGAATTTTTTTAGAAAGCAGGTGTCTTTTACCGAACTGCAAGTTTGGTGAATATTTAGTGACCTTTGGCAATGGGTTTAAAGCTGCTGTTGGAGGAAGTGGCCTCAAGCAGGAAGCTTATCTCCATTCCCATATCTGGGTACTAGGGCAGCAGAGCCTTTCTGGAAGTCGTGTTCCTAGTTTGTAAATTACATTGGAATGTGCATGGAGAAAGCCCCATAAGTTTATGTCTCATTATTTCTTCTTGGTTTTAAATTTTTTTTAAATTGGGGTAAAGCTTAGAATATTGTTTGTCCTAGGTGTACACCATCTGGTTCGTTTGTACATTATATATGTCTATTCAAGTACAGATCCTCTTCCCATGTAAAATGTTACTGAGGGTTCCGCAGACCTCCCTTGCTATATGGTTGGTCTTTTTGAGATATGTATATAATATGTGTTTGTATACGTATAGTAACACTAATCTTAATTTATACATTCCCCCCACCTTTCCTTTTAGATGAGCATAGTTTGTTTTCTAAGTCTGTGAGTGTCTTTCTCTGTGGAAATATGTTCCTTTGTGTCAGTTATTAGATAACGCCTATAAGTGATATCATAGAATACAGGTCTTTTGCTTTCCGACGTACCTCATGTTTTGTGATTATCTCCAGACTCATTTGTGGTGCCTCAGAGAGCAGTGGTTCATTGTTTTCCATGGCTATTATTCCATTGTGTACATGGACCACTTCTTCTTTATCCATTTACCGGTTGTTGGACATTTGGATTGCTTCACTGTCTTGGCTATTGTGAATAAGGCTGCACTGCAACTTTTGCGGCCTGTGTCTTCTCGATTCTTGTCTTCTCAAGTGAGAGGTCCATTGGTGCGCCTGCTGGATTGAATGGTACCTCCATTTTTACTTTTAAACACAGCTCCTTTCTGTTCTCATTATTGGCTGTTACCCCTTTACGTCTCACCAGCAGGTAGAGGGTACACAGTTCCCTAAAACCCCTTCAGCATTTATTGTTTGTAGACTTTGTGCTCAAGGTCAGTCGACTGGTGTAAGTTGAAACTTTTTGTAGATTAGATTGCATGGGTCTAACACTCCCTGAGGTTGAGCTTTTATCCATTTTCCTTTTTTTTAAAAGAGCGTGAGTAAAACTTAACTCTTCATACTCGCTTCTTGAAACATTTGCCTGTTTTGAATTGTTTTGTCCATTCCCTCCTTCAGCACAATTTTTTAGGGCAGGTGTCCTTTACAGCCCTGAGTCCTTGGGAATGTGAAGTGACCAATAGCTGTGAGTTTAAAGCTGTTCTTGCAGGAAACGGCCACAAGGTGGCAGCATTTCCCCTTTACCATATTTGGTTACTAGGGAAACAGAGCCTTAATGGAAGTGGTGTTCTAGGTTGTAAATTAGAATGGAATGTGCCAGGGAAAAGCCCTTTAAGTTTATGTCTCATTACTTCTTGTTCATATTTGTAGTTTACTTTTTATTTTTTTATCCCAGTAAATATGATTACAATGGTTTATTTGTTCTAGGTGTGCAAGATGTGGTTCTTTCACACATATACATGTATCTATTCTTCCTCGCATCCTTTTCCCATGTAGGTTATGACACAATGTTGAGTAGTCTTCTCCTGGTCTTCCGTACGTCTTTGGTGGTTATATATTTCACATGGTTTGTATATCTCTGTTAACCCCAATGTGGCAATGTATCCAATCCTCATCCCTTTCTATTTGGTGAACCATAAGTTTTTTAATGAATCTGTGATTGCCTTTCTCTGTGGAAATATCTTCATTGGTATCAATTTTTAAGTAACTCTTAAAAGTGATATGATAGGATATGTGCCTTTTGCTTTCTCACTTACTACACGTGGCGTGATTACGTCTAGACTCATCTATGGTGCTTCAAATAGCATTGTTTCATTTTTTTCACTAGCGAATATTCCATCTGTACATGGAGGAGTTCTTCTTTGTCCATCCATCTGTTGCTGGACTTTTTGGTTACTTCCATGTCTTGGCTATTGTAATGGTGTGCAATGCAGATTTGCCTGCCTGTGTCTTTCCAATTCTCTCTTCTTAGGTTATACGTCGAGGAGTGGGCCTGCTGGATCATATGGTAGCTCAATGTTTACCTTTTTAAGGCACCTCCATTCTGTTCTCATTCGTGGCCCTTTCCAAGTTACGTCCCCTTTGATGTTGAGGGTATGCATTTCTCCACAACACCTTCAGCATTTATTGTTTGTAGTTTTCTTGCTGATGGTTATTCTGACAAGTGTGAGCTGATACCTCTCTGTGGTTGAATTCGAATGTGCCACATAATCTGTTGAAATTGAGCTTTAAGGCATGTCCTTTTCTATTTTTCAAGCTGTGATTACCCCTTAGTTCTTCAAAGTGTTCTCTTTAAGTATGTGTCACAGTTTGAAATGTTTTGGCCTTTACCTCCCTCAAGCCATTTTGAGGGCCTGTTTCATTTACAGTTCTGCAGTACTTGTTCCTATGAAGTGACCATTAGCACGGGCTTTAAAGCTGCTTTTGCAGGTAACTGCCAGAGGGCGGCAGCCTTTCTATGTCCCCCACCCTGGTAACTAGGGAAAAGCCCTTGCGGCCTGTGGTGTTTCTCGGTTATAAATTAGAGTGGAGTGTGCCCGGACAAACCCACACAAGCTGATGTCTCCTTACTTTTGTTGGATTTTTACATTTAATTTTTATTTTTTATTGGAGTAATTTTCCACTGTGTACGTGGACCACTTCTACTTTGTGCATTAATCGGTTGATGGACATTTTCATTGCTTCCAAGTGTTGGCTATGGTAAATATTGTTGGAGTGCAGGATTGCCAGGCTGTGACTTTTCGATTCTCATTTTCTCAGGTGATAGGCCCAGCAGTGGGTGTGATTGATTGACTGGTAGCACCGTGTTTCCCTTTGCAAAGCACCTTCTTTGTGTTTTCATTAGTGGCTCTTACCACGTCCCCCTTAGAATCGAGGGTACGCATTTCTCCACAATCGCTTCAGCATTTATTGTTTGCAGCATTTATGCTAATGGCCCTTCTGGCTGCTGTGAGCTGATAGGTTTTTGTAATTTGGGTTTGCATGTCTTTGAAAATTCGTAAAACTCATCATTTTTCTCCACCGTTTTCTTTTCTGTTAAAAAAAAGGAAACAATTGGGAGTACAATAGAACTCTTGAAATTGTGTTCTTGGAAGGTTGCCCTCTTTTGAAATTTTTGGTCGATTTTCCACCCCAGAATTTTTTTAGAAAGCAGGTGTCTTTTACCGAACTGCAAGTTTGGTGAATATTTAGTGACCTTTGGCAATGGGTTTAAAGCTGCTGTTGGAGGAAGTGGCCTCAAGCAGGAAGCTTATCTCCATTCCCATATCTGGGTACTAGGGCAGCAGAGCCTTTCTGGAAGTCGTGTTCCTAGTTTGTAAATTACATTGGAATGTGCATGGAGAAAGCCCCATAAGTTTATGTCTCATTATTTCTTCTTGGTTTTAAATTTTTTTTAAATTGGGGTAAAGCTTAGAATATTGTTTGTCCTAGGTGTACACCATCTGGTTCGTTTGTACATTATATATGTCTATTCAAGTACAGATCCTCTTCCCATGTAAAATGTTACTGAGGGTTCCGCAGACCTCCCTTGCTATATGGTTGGTCTTTTTGAGATATGTATATAATATGTGTTTGTATACGTATAGTAACACTAATCTTAATTTATCCATTCCCCCCACCTTTCCTTTTAGATGAGCATAGTTTGTTTTCTAAGTCTGTGAGTGTCTTTCTCTGTGGAAATATGTTCCTTTGTGTCAGTTATTAGATAACGCCTATAAGTGATATCATAGAATACAGGTCTTTTGCTTTCCGACGTACCTCATGTTTTGTGATTATCTCCAGACTCATTTGTGGTGCCTCAGAGAGCAGTGGTTCATTGTTTTCCATGGCTATTATTCCATTGTGTACATGGACCACTTCTTCTTTATCCATTTACCGGTTGTTGGACATTTGGATTGCTTCACTGTCTTGGCTATTGTGAATAAGGCTGCACTGCAACTTTTGCGGCCTGTGTCTTCTCGATTCTTGTCTTCTCAAGTGAGAGGTCCATTGGTGCGCCTGCTGGATTGAATGGTACCTCCATTTTTACTTTTAAACACAGCTCCTTTCTGTTCTCATTATTGGCTGTTACCCCTTTACGTCTCACCAGCAGGTAGAGGGTACACAGTTCCCTAAAACCCCTTCAGCATTTATTGTTTGTAGACTTTTTGCTCAAGGTCAGTCGACTGGTGTAAGTTGAAACTTTTTGTAGATTAGATTGCATGGGTCTAACACTCCCTGAGGTTGAGCTTTTATCCATTTTCCTTTTTTTTAAAAGAGCGTGAGTAAAACTTAACTCTTCATACTCGCTTCTTGAAACATTTGCCTGTTTTGAATTGTTTTGTCCATTCCCTCCTTCAGCACAATTTTTTAGGGCAGGTGTCCTTTACAGCCCTGAGTCCTTGGGAATGTGAAGTGACCATTAGCTGTGAGTTTAAAGCTGTTCTTGCAGGAAACGGCCACAAGGTGGCAGCATTTCCCCTTTACCATATTTGGTTACTAGGGAAACAGAGCCTTAATGGAAGTGGTGTTCTAGGTTGTAAATTAGAATGGAATGTGCCAGGGAAAAGCCCTTTAAGTTTATGTCTCATTACTTCTTGTTCATATTTGTAGTTTACTTTTTATTTTTTTATCCCAGTAAATATGATTACAATGGTTTGTTTGTTCTAGGTGTGCAAGATGTGGTTCTTTCACACATATACATGTATCTATTCTTCCTCGCATCCTTTTCCCATGTAGGTTATGACACAATGTTGAGTAGTCTTCTCCTGGTCTTCCGTACGTCTTTGGTGGTTATATATTTCACATGGTTTGTATATCTCTGTTAACCCCAATGTGGCAATGTATCCAATCCTCATCCCTTTCTATTTGGTGAACCATAAGTTTTTTAATGAATCTGTGATTGCCTTTCTCTGTGGAAATATCTTCATTGGTATCAATTTTTAAGTAACTCTTAAAAGTGATATGATAGGATATGTGCCTTTTGCTTTCTCACTTACTACACGTGGCGTGATTACGTCTAGACTCATCTATGGTGCTTCAAATAGCATTGTTTCCTTTTTTTCACTAGCGAATATTCCATCTGTACATGGAGGAGTTCTTCTTTGTCCATCCATCTGTTGCTGGACTTTTTGGTTACTTCCATATCTTGGCTATTGTAATGGTGTGCAATGCAGATTTGCCTGCCTGTGTCTTTCCAATTCTCTCTTCTTAGGTTATACGTCGAGGAGTGGGCCTGCTGGATCATATGGTAGCTCAATGTTTACCTTTTTAAGGCACCTCCATTCTGTTCTCATTCGTGGCCCTTTCCAAGTTACGTCCCCTTTGATGTTGAGGGTATGCATTTCTCCACAACACCTTCAGCATTTATTGTTTGTAGTTTTCTTGCTGATGGTTATTCTGACAAGTGTGAGCTGATACCTCTCTGTGGTTGAATTCGAATGTGCCACATAATCTGTTGAAATTGAGCTTTAAGGCATGTCCTTTTCTATTTTTCAAGCTGTGATTACCCCTTAGTTCTTCAAAGTGTTCTCTTTAAGTATGTGTCACAGTTTGAAATGTTTTGGCCTTTACCTCCCTCAAGCCATTTTGAGGGCCTGTTTCATTTACAGTTCTGCAGTACTTGTTCCTATGAAGTGACCATTAGCACAGGCTTTAAAGCTGCTTTTGCAGGTAACTGCCAGAGGGCGGCAGCCTTTCTATGTCCCCCACCCTGGTAACTAGGGAAAAGCCCTTGCGGCCTGTGGTGTTTCTCGGTTATAAATTAGAGTGGAGTGTGCCCGGACAAACCCACACAAGCTGATGTCTCCTTACTTTTGTTGGATTTTTACATTTAATTTTTATTTTTTATTGGAGTAATTTTCCACTGTGTACGTGGACCACTTCTACTTTGTGCATTAATCGGTTGATGGACATTTTCATTGCTTCCAAGTGTTGGCTATGGTAAATATTGTTGGAGTGCAGGATTGCCAGGCTGTGACTTTTCGATTCTCATTTTCTCAGGTGATAGGCCCAGCAGTGGGTGTGATTGATTGACTGGTAGCACCGTGTTTCCCTTTGCAAAGCACCTTCTTTGTGTTTTCATTAGTGGCTCTTACCACGTCCCCCTTAGAATCGAGGGTACGCATTTCTCCACAATCGCTTCAGCATTTATTGTTTGCAGCATTTATGCTAATGGCCCTTCTGGCTGCTGTGAGCTGATAGGTTTTTGTAATTTGGGTTTGCATGTCTTTGAAAATTCGTAAAACTCATCATTTTTCTCCACCGTTTTCTTTTCTGTTAAAAAAAAGGAAACAATTGGGAGTACAATAGAACTCTTGAAATTGTGTTCTTGGAAGGTTGCCCTCTTTTGAAATTTTTGGTCGATTTTCCACCCCAGAATTTTTTTAGAAAGCAGGTGTCTTTTACCGAACTGCAAGTTTGGTGAATATTTAGTGACCTTTGGCAATGGGTTTAAAGCTGCTGTTGGAGGAAGTGGCCTCAAGCAGGAAGCTTATCTCCATCCCCATATCTGGGTACTAGGGCAGCAGAGCCTTTCTGGAAGTCGTGTTCCTAGTTTGTAAATTACATTGGAATGTGCATGGAGAAAGCCCCATAAGTTTATGTCTCATTATTTCTTCTTGGTTTTAAATTTTTTTTAAATTGGGGTAAAGCTTAGAATATTGTTTGTCCTAGGTGTACACCATCTGGTTCGTTTGTACATTATATATGTCTATTCAAGTACAGATCCTCTTCCCATGTAAAATGTTACTGAGGGTTCCGCAGACCTCCCTTGCTATATGGTTGGTCTTTTTGAGATATGTATATAATATGTGTTTGTATACGTATAGTAACACTAATCTTAATTTATACATTCCCCCCACCTTTCCTTTTAGATGAGCATAGTTTGTTTTCTAAGTCTGTGAGTGTCTTTCTCTGTGGAAATATGTTCCTTTGTGTCAGTTATTAGATAACGCCTATAAGTGATATCATAGAATACAGGTCTTTTGCTTTCCGACGTACCTCATGTTTTGTGATTATCTCCAGACTCATTTGTGGTGCCTCAGAGAGCAGTGGTTCATTGTTTTCCATGGCTATTATTCCATTGTGTACATGGACCACTTCTTCTTTATCCATTTACCGGTTGTTGGACATTTGGATTGCTTCACTGTCTTGGCTATTGTGAATAAGGCTGCACTGCAACTTTTGCGGCCTGTGTCTTCTCGATTCTTGTCTTCTCAAGTGAGAGGTCCATTGGTGCGCCTGCTGGATTGAATGGTACCTCCATTTTTACTTTTAAACACAGCTCCTTTCTGTTCTCATTATTGGCTGTTACCCCTTTACGTCTCACCAGCAGGTAGAGGGTACACAGTTCCCTAAAACCCCTTCAGCATTTATTGTTTGTAGACTTTTTGCTCAAGGTCAGTCGACTGGTGTAAGTTGAAACTTTTTGTAGATTAGATTGCATGGGTCTAACACTCCCTGAGGTTGAGCTTTTATCCATTTTCCTTTTTTTTAAAAGAGCGTGAGTAAAACTTAACTCTTCATACTCGCTTCTTGAAACATTTGCCTGTTTTGAATTGTTTTGTCCATTCCCTCCTTCAGCACAATTTTTTAGGGCAGGTGTCCTTTACAGCCCTGAGTCCTTGGGAATGTGAAGTGACCATTAGCTGTGAGTTTAAAGCTGTTCTTGCAGGAAACGGCCACAAGGTGGCAGCATTTCCCCTTTACCATATTTGGTTACTAGGGAAACAGAGCCTTAATGGAAGTGGTGTTCTAGGTTGTAAATTAGAATGGAATGTGCCAGGGAAAAGCCCTTTAAGTTTATGTCTCATTACTTCTTGTTCATATTTGTAGTTTACTTTTTATTTTTTATCCCAGTAAATATGATTACAATGGTTGGTTTGTTGTAGGTGTGCAAGATGTGGTTCTTTCACACATATACATGTATCTATTCTTCCTCGCATCCTTTTCCCATGTAGGTTATGACACAATGTTGAGTAGTCTTCTCCTGGTCTTCCGTACGTCTTTGGTGGTTATATATTTCACATGGTTTGTATATCTCTGTTAACCCCAATGTGGCAATGTATCCAATCCTCATCCCTTTCTATTTGGTGAACCATAAGTTTTTTAATGAATCTGTGATTGCCTTTCTCTGTGGAAATATCTTCATTGGTATCAATTTTTAAGTAACTCTTAAAAGTGATATGATAGGATATGTGCCTTTTGCTTTCTCACTTACTACACGTGGCGTGATTACGTCTAGACTCATCTATGGTGCTTCAAATAGCATTGTTTCCTTTTTTTCACTAGCGAATATTCCATCTGTACATGGAGGAGTTCTTCTTTGTCCATCCATCTGTTGCTGGACTTTTTGGTTACTTCCATATGTTGGCTATTGTAATGGTGTGCAATGCAGATTTGCCTGCCTGTGTCTTTCCAATTCTCTCTTCTTAGGTTATACGTCGAGGAGTGGGCCTGCTGGATCATATGGTAGCTCAATGTTTACCTTTTTAAGGCACCTCCATTCTGTTCTCATTCGTGGCCCTTTCCAAGTTACGTCCCCTTTGATGTTGAGGGTATGCATTTCTCCACAACACCTTCAGCATTTATTGTTTGTAGTTTTCTTGCTGATGGTTATTCTGACAAGTGTGAGCTGATACCTCTCTGTGGTTGAATTCGAATGTGCCACATAATCTGTTGAAATTGAGCTTTAAGGCATGTCCTTTTCTATTTTTCAAGCTGTGATTACCCCTTAGTTCTTCAAAGTGTTCTCTTTAAGTATGTGTCACAGTTTGAAATGTTTTGGCCTTTACCTCCCTCAAGCCATTTTGAGGGCCTGTTTCATTTACAGTTCTGCAGTACTTGTTCCTATGAAGTGACCATTAGCACAGGCTTTAAAGCTGCTTTTGCAGGTAACTGCCAGAGGGCGGCAGCCTTTCTATGTCCCCCACCCTGGTAACTAGGGAAAAGCCCTTGCGGCCTGTGGTGTTTCTCGGTTATAAATTAGAGTGGAGTGTGCCCGGACAAACCCACACAAGCTGATGTCTCCTTACTTTTGTTGGATTTTTACATTTAATTTTTATTTTTTATTGGAGTAATTTTCCACTGTGTACGTGGACCACTTCTACTTTGTGCATTAATCGGTTGATGGACATTTTCATTGCTTCCAAGTGTTGGCTATGGTAAATATTGTTGGAGTGCAGGATTGCCAGGCTGTGACTTTTCGATTCTCATTTTCTCAGGTGATAGGCCCAGCAGTGGGTGTGATTGATTGACTGGTAGCACCGTGTTTCCCTTTGCAAAGCACCTTCTTTGTGTTTTCATTAGTGGCTCTTACCACGTCCCCCTTAGAATCGAGGGTACGCATTTCTCCACAATCGCTTCAGCATTTATTGTTTGCAGCATTTATGCTAATGGCCCTTCTGGCTGCTGTGAGCTGATAGGTTTTTGTAATTTGGGTTTGCATGTCTTTGAAAATTCGTAAAACTCATCATTTTTCTCCACCGTTTTCTTTTCTGTTAAAAAAAAGGAAACAATTGGGAGTACAATAGAACTCTTGAAATTGTGTTCTTGGAAGGTTGCCCTCTTTTGAAATTTTTGGTCGATTTTCCACCCCAGAATTTTTTTAGAAAGCAGGTGTCTTTTACCGAACTGCAAGTTTGGTGAATATTTAGTGACCTTTGGCAATGGGTTTAAAGCTGCTGTTGGAGGAAGTGGCCTCAAGCAGGAAGCTTATCTCCATCCCCATATCTGGGTACTAGGGCAGCAGAGCCTTTCTGGAAGTCGTGTTCCTAGTTTGTAAATTACATTGGAATGTGCATGGAGAAAGCCCCATAAGTTTATGTCTCATTATTTCTTCTTGGTTTTAAATTTTTTTTAAATTGGGGTAAAGCTTAGAATATTGTTTGTCCTAGGTGTACACCATCTGGTTCGTTTGTACATTATATATGTCTATTCAAGTACAGATCCTCTTCCCATGTAAAATGTTACTGAGGGTTCCGCAGACCTCCCTTGCTATATGGTTGGTCTTTTTGAGATATGTATATAATATGTGTTTGTATACGTATAGTAACACTAATCTTAATTTATACATTCCCCCCACCTTTCCTTTTAGATGAGCATAGTTTGTTTTCTAAGTCTGTGAGTGTCTTTCTCTGTGGAAATATGTTCCTTTGTGTCAGTTATTAGATAACGCCTATAAGTGATATCATAGAATACAGGTCTTTTGCTTTCCGACGTACCTCATGTTTTGTGATTATCTCCAGACTCATTTGTGGTGCCTCAGAGAGCAGTGGTTCATTGTTTTCCATGGCTATTATTCCATTGTGTACATGGACCACTTCTTCTTTATCCATTTACCGGTTGTTGGACATTTGGATTGCTTCACTGTCTTGGCTATTGTGAATAAGGCTGCACTGCAACTTTTGCGGCCTGTGTCTTCTCGATTCTTGTCTTCTCAAGTGAGAGGTCCATTGGTGCGCCTGCTGGATTGAATGGTACCTCCATTTTTACTTTTAAACACAGCTCCTTTCTGTTCTCATTATTGGCTGTTACCCCTTTACGTCTCACCAGCAGGTAGAGGGTACACAGTTCCCTAAAACCCCTTCAGCATTTATTGTTTGTAGACTTTGTGCTCATGGTCAGTCGACTGGTGTAAGTTGAAACTTTTTGTAGATTAGATTGCATGGGTCTAACACTCCCTGAGGTTGAGCTTTTATCCATTTTCCTTTTTTTTAAAAGAGCGTGAGTAAAACTTAACTCTTCATACTCGCTTCTTGAAACATTTGCCTGTTTTGAATTGTTTTGTCCATTCCCTCCTTCAGCACAATTTTTTAGGGCAGGTGTCCTTTACAGCCCTGAGTCCTTGGGAATGTGAAGTGACCATTAGCTGTGAGTTTAAAGCTGTTCTTGCAGGAAACGGCCACAAGGTGGCAGCATTTCCCCTTTACCATATTTGGTTACTAGGGAAACAGAGCCTTAATGGAAGTGGTGTTCTAGGTTGTAAATTAGAATGGAATGTGCCAGGGAAAAGCCCTTTAAGTTTATGTCTCATTACTTCTTGTTCATATTTGTAGTTTACTTTTTATTTTTTATCCCAGTAAATATGATTACAATGGTTGGTTTGTTGTAGGTGTGCAAGATGTGGTTCTTTCACACATATACATGTATCTATTCTTCCTCGCATCCTTTTCCCATGTAGGTTATGACACAATGTTGAGTAGTCTTCTCCTGGTCTTCCGTACGTCTTTGGTGGTTATATATTTCACATGGTTTGTATATCTCTGTTAACCCCAATGTGGCAATGTATCCAATCCTCATCCCTTTCTATTTGGTGAATCATAAGTTTTTTAATGAATCTGTGATTGCCTTTCTCTGTGGAAATATCTTCATTGGTATCAATTTTTAAGTAACTCTTAAAAGTGATATGATAGGATATGTGTCTTTTGCTTTCTCACTTACTACACGTGGCGTGATTACGTCTAGACTCATCTATGGTGCTGCAAATAGCATTGTTTCATTTTTTTCACTAGCGAATATTCCATCTGTACATGGAGGAGTTCTTCTTTGTCCATCCATCTGTTGGTGGACTTTTTGGTTACTTCCATATGTTGGCTATTGTAATGGTGTGCAGTGCAGATTTGCCTGCCTGTGTCTTTCCAATTCTCTCTTCTTAGGTTATACGTCGAGGAGTGGGCCTGCTGGATCATATGGTAGCTCAATGTTTACCTTTTTAAGGCACCTCCATTCTGTTCTCATTCGTGGCCCTTTCCAAGTTACGTCCCCTTTGATGTTGAGGGTATGCATTTCTCCACAACACCTTCAGCATTTATTGTTTGTAGTTTTCTTGCTGATGGTTATTCTGACAAGTGTGAGCTGATACCTCTCTGTGGTTGAATTCGAATGTGCCACATAATCTGTTGAAATTGAGCTTTAAGGCATGTCCTTTTCTATTTTTCAAGCTGTGATTACCCCTTAGTTCTTCAAAGTGTTCTCTTTAAGTATGTGTCACATTTTGAAATGTTTTGGCCTTTACCTCCCTCAAGCCATTTTGAGGGCCTGTTTCATTTACAGTTCTGCAGTACTTGTTCCTATGAAGTGACCATTAGCACAGGCTTTAAAGCTGCTTTTGCAGATAACTGCCAGAGGGCGGCAGCCTTTCTATGTCCCCCACCCTGGTAACTAGGGAAACGCCCTTGCGGCCTGTGGTGTTTCTCGGTTATAAATTAGAGTGGAGTGTGCCTGGACAAACCCACACAAGCTGATGTCTCCTTACTTTTGTTGGATTTTTACATTTAATTTTTACTTTTTATTGGAGTAATTTTTCACTGTGTACGTGGACCACTTCTACTTTGTGCATTCTCGGTTGATGGACATTTTCATTGCTTCCAAGCGTTGGCTATGGTAAATATTGTTGGAGTGCAGGATTGCCAGGCTGTGACTTTTCGATTCTCATTTTCTCAGGTGATAGGCCCAGCAGTGGGTGTGATTGATTGACTGGTAGCACCGTGTTTCCCTTTGCAAAGCACCTTCTTTGTGTTTTCATTAGTGGCTCTTACCACGTCCCCCTTAGAATCGAGGGTACGCATTTCTCCACAATCGCTTCAGCATTTATTGTTTGCAGCATTTATGCTAATGGCCCTTCTGGCTGCTGTGAGCTGATAGGTTTTTGTAATTTGGGTTTGCATGTCTTTGAAAATTCGTAAAACTCATCATTTTTCTCCACCGTTTTCTTTTCTGTTAAAAAAAAGGAAACAATTGGGAGTACAATAGAACTCTTGAAATTGTGTTCTTGGAAGGTTGCCCTCTTTTGAAATTTTTGGTCGATTTTCCACCCCAGAATTTTTTTAGAAAGCAGGTGTCTTTTACCGAACTGCAAGTTTGGTGAATATTTAGTGACCTTTAGCAATGGGTTTAAAGCTGCTGTTGGAGGAAGTGGCCTCAAGCAGGAAGCTTATCTCCATTCCCATATCTGGGTACTAGGGCAGCAGAGCCTTTCTGGAAGTCGTGTTCCTAGTTTGTAAATTACATTGGAATGTGCATGGAGAAAGCCCCATAAGTTTATGTCTCATTATTTCTTCTTGGTTTTAAATTTTTTTTAAATTGGGGTAAAGCTTAGAATATTGTTTGTCCTAGGTGTACACCATCTGGTTCGTTTGTACATTATATATGTCTATTCAAGTACAGATCCTCTTCCCATGTAAAATGTTACTGAGGGTTCCGCAGACCTCCCTTGCTATATGGTTGGTCTTTTTGAGATATGTATATAATATGTGTTTGTATACGTATAGTAACACTAATCTTAATTTATACATTCCCCCCACCTTTCCTTTTAGATGAGCATAGTTTGTTTTCTGAGTCTGTGAGTGTCTTTCTCTGTGGAAATATGTTCCTTTGTGTCAGTTATTAGATAACGCCTATAAGTGATATCATAGAATACAGGTCTTTTGCTTTCCGACGTACCTCATGTTTTGTGATTATCTCCAGACTCATTTGTGGTGCCTCAGAGAGCAGTGGTTCATTGTTTTCCATGGCTATTATTCCATTGTGTACATGGACCACTTCTTCTTTATCCATTTACCGGTTGTTGGACATTTGGATTGCTTCACTGTCTTGGCTATTGTGAATAAGGCTGCACTGCAACTTTTGCGGCCTGTGTCTTCTCGATTCTTGTCTTCTCAAGTGAGAGGTCCATTGGTGCGCCTGCTGGATTGAATGGTCCCTTCATTTTTACTTTTAAACACAGCTCCTTTCTGTTCTCATTATTGGCTGTTACCCCTTTACGTCTCACCAGCAGGTAGAGGGTACACAGTTCCCTAAAACCCCTTCAGCATTTATTGTTTGTAGACTTTTTGCTCAAGGTCAGTCGACTGGTGTAAGTTGAAACTTTTTGTAGATTAGATTGCATGGGTCTAACACTCCCTGAGGTTGAGCTTTTATCCATTTTCCTTTTTTTAAAAGAGCGGGAGTAAAACTTAACTCTTCCTACTCTCTTCTTGAAACATTTGCCTGTTTTGAATTGTTTTGTCCATTCCCTCCTTCAGCACAATTTTTTAGGGCAGGTGTCCTTTACAGCCCTGAGTCCTTGGGAATGTGAAGTGACCATTAGCTGTGAGTTTAAAGCTGTTCTTGCAGGAAACGGCCACAAGGTGGCAGCATTTCCCCTTTACCATATTTGGTTACTAGGGAAACAGAGCCTTAATGGAAGTGGTGTTCTAGGTTGTAAATTAGAATGGAATGTGCCAGGGAAAAGCCCTTTAAGTTTATGTCTCATTACTTCTTGTTCATATTTGTAGTTTACTTTTTATTTTTTTATCCCAGTAAATATGATTACAATGGTTTGTTTGTTCTAGGTGTGCAAGATGTGGTTCTTTCACACATATACATGTATCTATTCTTCCTCGCATCCTTTTCCCATGTAGGTTATGACACAATGTTGAGTAGTCTTCTCCTGGTCTTCCATACGTCTTTGGTGGTTATATATTTCACATGGTTTGTATATCTCTGTTAACCCCAATGCGGCAATGTATCCAATCCTCATCCCTTTCTATTTGGTGAACCATAAGTTTTTTAATGAATCTGTGATTGCCTTTCTCTGTGGAAATATCTTCATTGGTATCAATTTTTAAGTAACTCTTAAAAGTGATATGATAGGATATGTGCCTTTTGCTTTCTCACTTACTACACGTGGCATGATTACGTCTAGACTCATCTATGGTGCTTCAAATAGCATTGTTTCATTTTTTTCACTAGCGAATATTCCATCTGTACATGGAGGAGTTCTTCTTTGTCCATCCATCTGTTGCTGGACTTTTTGGTTACTTCCATATCTTGGCTATTGTAATGGTGTGCAATGCAGATTTGCCTGCCTGTGTCTTTCCAATTCTCTCTTCTTAGGTTATACGTCGAGGAGTGGGCCTGCTGGATCATATGGTAGCTCAATGTTTACCTTTTTAAGGCACCTCCATTCTGTTCTCATTCGTGGCCCTTTCCAAGTTACGTCCCCTTTGATGTTGAGGGTATGCATTTCTCCACAACACCTTCAGCATTTATTGTTTGTAGTTTTCTTGCTGATGGTTATTCTGACAAGTGTGAGCTGATACCTCTCTGTGGTTGAATTCGAATGTGCCACATAATCTGTTGAAATTGAGCTTTAAGGCATGTCCTTTTCTATTTTTCAAGCTGTGATTACCCCTTAGTTCTTCAAAGTGTTCTCTTTAAGTATGTGTCACAGTTTGAAATGTTTTGGCCTTTACCTCCCTCAAGCCATTTTGAGGGCCTGTTTCATTTACAGTTCTGCAGTACTTGTTCCTATGAAGTGACCATTAGCACAGGCTTTAAAGCTGCTTTTGCAGGTAACTGCCAGAGGGCGGCAGCCTTTCTATGTCCCCCACCCTGGTAACTAGGGAAAAGCCCTTGCGGCCTGTGGTGTTTCTCGGTTATAAATTAGAGTGGAGTGTGCCCGGACAAACCCACACAAGCTGATGTCTCCTTACTTTTGTTGGATTTTTACATTTAATTTTTATTTTTTATTGGAGTAATTTTCCACTGTGTACGTGGACCACTTCTACTTTGTGCATTAATCGGTTGATGGACATTTTCATTGCTTCCAAGTGTTGGCTATGGTAAATATTGTTGGAGTGCAGGATTGCCAGGCTGTGACTTTTCGATTCTCATTTTCTCAGGTGATAGGCCCAGCAGTGGGTGTGATTGATTGACTGGTAGCACCGTGTTTCCCTTTGCAAAGCACCTTCTTTGTGTTTTCATTAGTGGCTCTTACCACGTCCCCCTTAGAATCGAGGGTACGCATTTCTCCACAATCGCTTCAGCATTTATTGTTTGCAGCATTTATGCTAATGGCCCTTCTGGCTGCTGTGAGCTGATAGGTTTTTGTAATTTGGGTTTGCATGTCTTTGAAAATTCGTAAAACTCATCATTTTTCTCCACCGTTTTCTTTTCTGTTAAAAAAAAGGAAACAATTGGGAGTACAATAGAACTCTTGAAATTGTGTTCTTGGAAGGTTGCCCTCTTTTGAAATTTTTGGTCGATTTTCCACCCCAGAATTTTTTTAGAAAGCAGGTGTCTTTTACCGAACTGCAAGTTTGGTGAATATTTAGTGACCTTTAGCAATGGGTTTAAAGCTGCTGTTGGAGGAAGTGGCCTCAAGCAGGAAGCTTATCTCCATTCCCATATCTGGGTACTAGGGCAGCAGAGCCTTTCTGGAAGTCGTGTTCCTAGTTTGTAAATTACATTGGAATGTGCATGGAGAAAGCCCCATAAGTTTATGTCTCATTATTTCTTCTTGGTTTTAAATTTTTTTTAAATTGGGGTAAAGCTTAGAATATTGTTTGTCCTAGGTGTACACCATCTGGTTCGTTTGTACATTATATATGTCTATTCAAGTACAGATCCTCTTCCCATGTAAAATGTTACTGAGGGTTCCGCAGACCTCCCTTGCTATATGGTTGGTCTTTTTGAGATATGTATATAATATGTGTTTGTATACGTATAGTAACACTAATCTTAATTTATACATTCCCCCCACCTTTCCTTTTAGATGAGCATAGTTTGTTTTCTAAGTCTGTGAGTGTCTTTCTCTGTGGAAATATGTTCCTTTGTGTCAGTTATTAGATAACGCCTATAAGTGATATCATAGAATACAGGTCTTTTGCTTTCCGACGTACCTCATGTTTTGTGATTATCTCCAGACTCATTTGTGGTGCCTCAGAGAGCAGTGGTTCATTGTTTTCCATGGCTATTATTCCATTGTGTACATGGACCACTTCTTCTTTATCCATTTACCGGTTGTTGGACATTTGGATTGCTTCACTGTCTTGGCTATTGTGAATAAGGCTGCACTGCAACTTTTGCGGCCTGTGTCTTCTCGATTCTTGTCTTCTCAAGTGAGAGGTCCATTGGTGCGCCTGCTGGATTGAATGGTCCCTTCATTTTTACTTTTAAACACAGCTCCTTTCTGTTCTCATTATTGGCTGTTACCCCTTTACGTCTCACCAGCAGGTAGAGGGTACACAGTTCCCTAAAACCCCTTCAGCATTTATTGTTTGTAGACTTTTTGCTCAAGGTCAGTCGACTGGTGTAAGTTGAAACTTTTTGTAGATTAGATTGCATGGGTCTAACACTCCCTGAGGTTGAGCTTTTATCCATTTTCCTTTTTTTAAAAGAGCGGGAGTAAAACTTAACTCTTCCTACTCTCTTCTTGAAACATTTGCCTGTTTTGAATTGTTTTGTCCATTCCCTCCTTCAGCACAATTTTTTAGGGCAGGTGTCCTTTACAGCCCTGAGTCCTTGGGAATGTGAAGTGACCATTAGCTGTGAGTTTAAAGCTGTTCTTGCAGGAAACGGCCACAAGGTGGCAGCATTTCCCCTTTACCATATTTGGTTACTAGGGAAACAGAGCCTTAATGGAAGTGGTGTTCTAGGTTGTAAATTAGAATGGAATGTGCCAGGGAAAAGCCCTTTAAGTTTATGTCTCATTACTTCTTGTTCATATTTGTAGTTTACTTTTTATTTTTTTATCCCAGTAAATATGATTACAATGGTTTGTTTGTTCTAGGTGTGCAAGATGTGGTTCTTTCACACATATACATGTATCTATTCTTCCTCGCATCCTTTTCCCATGTAGGTTATGACACAATGTTGAGTAGTCTTCTCCTGGTCTTCCATACGTCTTTGGTGGTTATATATTTCACATGGTTTGTATATCTCTGTTAACCCCAATGCGGCAATGTATCCAATCCTCATCCCTTTCTATTTGGTGAACCATAAGTTTTTTAATGAATCTGTGATTGCCTTTCTCTGTGGAAATATCTTCATTGGTATCAATTTTTAAGTAACTCTTAAAAGTGATATGATAGGATATGTGCCTTTTGCTTTCTCACTTACTACACGTGGCATGATTACGTCTAGACTCATCTATGGTGCTTCAAATAGCATTGTTTCCTTTTTTTCACTAGCGAATATTCCATCTGTACATGGAGGAGTTCTTCTTTGTCCATCCATCTGTTGCTGGACTTTTTGGTTACTTCCATATCTTGGCTATTGTAATGGTGTGCAATGCAGATTTGCCTGCCTGTGTCTTTCCAATTCTCTCTTCTTAGGTTATACGTCGAGGAGTGGGCCTGCTGGATCATATGGTAGCTCAATGTTTACCTTTTTAAGGCACCTCCATTCTGTTCTCATTCGTGGCCCTTTCCAAGTTACGTCCCCTTTGATGTTGAGGGTATGCATTTCTCCACAACACCTTCAGCATTTATTGTTTGTAGTTTTCTTGCTGATGGTTATTCTGACAAGTGTGAGCTGATACCTCTCTGTGGTTGAATTCGAATGTGCCACATAATCTGTTGAAATTGAGCTTTAAGGCATGTCCTTTTCTATTTTTCAAGCTGTGATTACCCCTTAGTTCTTCAAAGTGTTCTCTTTAAGTATGTGTCACAGTTTGAAATGTTTTGGCCTTTACCTCCCTCAAGCCATTTTGAGGGCCTGTTTCATTTACAGTTCTGCAGTACTTGTTCCTATGAAGTGACCATTAGCACAGGCTTTAAAGCTGCTTTTGCAGGTAACTGCCAGAGGGCGGCAGCCTTTCTATGTCCCCCACCCTGGTAACTAGGGAAAAGCCCTTGCGGCCTGTGGTGTTTCTCGGTTATAAATTAGAGTGGAGTGTGCCCGGACAAACCCACACAAGCTGATGTCTCCTTACTTTTGTTGGATTTTTACATTTAATTTTTATTTTTTATTGGAGTAATTTTCCACTGTGTACGTGGACCACTTCTACTTTGTGCATTAATCGGTTGATGGACATTTTCATTGCTTCCAAGTGTTGGCTATGGTAAATATTGTTGGAGTGCAGGATTGCCAGGCTGTGACTTTTCGATTCTCATTTTCTCAGGTGATAGGCCCAGCAGTGGGTGTGATTGATTGACTGGTAGCACCGTGTTTCCCTTTGCAAAGCACCTTCTTTGTGTTTTCATTAGTGGCTCTTACCACGTCCCCCTTAGAATCGAGGGTACGCATTTCTCCACAATCGCTTCAGCATTTATTGTTTGCAGCATTTATGCTAATGGCCCTTCTGGCTGCTGTGAGCTGATAGGTTTTTGTAATTTGGGTTTGCATGTCTTTGAAAATTCGTAAAACTCATCATTTTTCTCCACCGTTTTCTTTTCTGTTAAAAAAAAGGAAACAATTGGGAGTACAATAGAACTCTTGAAATTGTGTTCTTGGAAGGTTGCCCTCTTTTGAAATTTTTGGTCGATTTTCCACCCCAGAATTTTTTTAGAAAGCAGGTGTCTTTTACCGAACTGCAAGTTTGGTGAATATTTAGTGACCTTTAGCAATGGGTTTAAAGCTGCTGTTGGAGGAAGTGGCCTCAAGCAGGAAGCTTATCTCCATTCCCATATCTGGGTACTAGGGCAGCAGAGCCTTTCTGGAAGTCGTGTTCCTAGTTTGTAAATTACATTGGAATGTGCATGGAGAAAGCCCCATAAGTTTATGTCTCATTATTTCTTCTTGGTTTTAAATTTTTTTTAAATTGGGGTAAAGCTTAGAATATTGTTTGTCCTAGGTGTACACCATCTGGTTCGTTTGTACATTATATATGTCTATTCAAGTACAGATCCTCTTCCCATGTAAAATGTTACTGAGGGTTCCGCAGACCTCCCTTGCTATATGGTTGGTCTTTTTGAGATATGTATATAATATGTGTTTGTATACGTATAGTAACACTAATCTTAATTTATACATTCCCCCCACCTTTCCTTTTAGATGAGCATAGTTTGTTTTCTAAGTCTGTGAGTGTCTTTCTCTGTGGAAATATGTTCCTTTGTGTCAGTTATTAGATAACGCCTATAAGTGATATCATAGAATACAGGTCTTTTGCTTTCCGACGTACCTCATGTTTTGTGATTATCTCCAGACTCATTTGTGGTGCCTCAGAGAGCAGTGGTTCATTGTTTTCCATGGCTATTATTCCATTGTGTACATGGACCACTTCTTCTTTATCCATTTACCGGTTGTTGGACATTTGGATTGCTTCACTGTCTTGGCTATTGTGAATAAGGCTGCACTGCAACTTTTGCGGCCTGTGTCTTCTCGATTCTTGTCTTCTCAAGTGAGAGGTCCATTGGTGCGCCTGCTGGATTGAATGGTGCCTCCATTTTTACTTTTAAACACAGCTCCTTTCTGTTCTCATTATTGGCTGTTACCCCTTTACGTCTCACCAGCAGGTAGAGGGTACACAGTTCCCTAAAACCCCTTCAGCATTTATTGTTTGTAGACTTTGTGCTCATGGTCAGTCGACTGGTGTAAGTTGAAACTTTTTGTAGATTAGATTGCATGGGTCTAACACTCCCTGAGGTTGAGCTTTTATCCATTTTCCTTTTTTTTAAAAGAGCGTGAGTAAAACTTAACTCTTCATACTCGCTTCTTGAAACATTTGCCTGTTTTGAATTGTTTTGTCCATTCCCTCCTTCAGCACAATTTTTTAGGGCAGGTGTCCTTTACAGCCCTGAGTCCTTGGGAATGTGAAGTGACCATTAGCTGTGAGTTTAAAGCTGTTCTTGCAGGAAACGGCCACAAGGTGGCAGCATTTCCCCTTTACCATATTTGGTTACTAGGGAAACAGAGCCTTAATGGAAGTGGTGTTCTAGGTTGTAAATTAGAATGGAATGTGCCAGGGAAAAGCCCTTTAAGTTTATGTCTCATTACTTCTTGTTCATATTTGTAGTTTACTTTTTATTTTTTATCCCAGTAAATATGATTACAATGGTTTGTTTGTTGTAGGTGTGCAAGATGTGGTTCTTTCACACATATACATGTATCTATTCTTCCTCGCATCCTTTTCCCATGTAGGTTATGACACAATGTTGAGTAGTCTTCTCCTGGTCTTCCGTACGTCTTTGGTGGTTATATATTTCACATGGTTTGTATATCTCTGTTAACCCCAATGTGGCAATGTATCCAATCCTCATCCCTTTCTATTTGGTGAATCATAAGTTTTTTAATGAATCTGTGATTGCCTTTCTCTGTGGAAATATCTTCATTGGTATCAATTTTTAAGTAACTCTTAAAAGTGATATGATAGGATATGTGTCTTTTGCTTTCTCACTTACTACACGTGGCGTGATTACGTCTAAACTCATCTATGGTGCTGCAAATAGCATTGTTTCATTTTTTTCACTAGCGAATATTCCATCTGTACATGGAGGAGTTCTTCTTTGTCCATCCATCTGTTGGTGGACTTTTTGGTTACTTCCATATGTTGGCTATTGTAATGGTGTGCAGTGCAGATTTGCCTGCCTGTGTCTTTCCAATTCTCTCTTCTTAGGTTATACGTCGAGGAGTGGGCCTGCTGGATCATATGGTAGCTCAATGTTTACCTTTTTAAGGCACCTCCATTCTGTTCTCATTCGTGTCACTTTCCAAGTTACGTCCCCTTTGATGTTGAGGGTATGCATTTCTCCACAACACCTTCAGCATTTATTGTTTGTAGTTTTCTTGCTGATGGTTATTCTGACAAGTGTGAGCTGATACCTCTCTGTGGCTGAATTCGAATGTGCCACATAATCTGTTGAAATTGAGCTTTAAGGCATGTCCTTTTCTATTTTTCAAGCTGTGATTACCCCTTAGTTCTTCAAAGTGTTCTCTTTAAGTATGTGTCACAGTTTGAAATGTTTTGGCCTTTACCTCCCTCAAGCCATTTTGAGGGCCTGTTTCATTTACAGTTCTGCAGTACTTGTTCCTATGAAGTGACCATTAGCACAGGCTTTAAAGCTGCTTTTGCAGATAACTGCCAGAGGGCGGCAGCCTTTCTATGTCCCCCACCCTGGTAACTAGGGAAACGCCCTTGCGGCCTGTGGTGTTTCTCGGTTATAAATTAGAGTGGAGTGTGCCTGGACAAACCCACACAAGCTGATGTCTCCTTACTTTTGTTGGATTTTTACATTTAATTTTTACTTTTTATTGGAGTAATTTTTCACTGTGTACGTGGACCACTTCTACTTTGTGCATTCTCGGTTGATGGACATTTTCATTGCTTCCAAGCGTTGGCTATGGTAAATATTGTTGGAGTGCAGGATTGCCAGGCTGTGACTTTTCGATTCTCATTTTCTCAGGTGATAGGCCCAGCAGTGGGTGTGATTGATTGACTGGTAGCACCGTGTTTCCCTTTGCAAAGCACCTTCTTTGTGTTTTCATTAGTGGCTCTTACCACGTCCCCCTTAGAATCGAGGGTACGCATTTCTCCACAATCGCTTCAGCATTTATTGTTTGCAGCATTTATGCTAATGGCCCTTCTGGCTGCTGTGAGCTGATAGGTTTTTGTAATTTGGGTTTGCATGTCTTTGAAAATTCGTAAAACTCATCATTTTTCTCCACCGTTTTCTTTTCTGTTAAAAAAAAGGAAACAATTGGGAGTACAATAGAACTCTTGAAATTGTGTTCTTGGAAGGTTGCCCTCTTTTGAAATTTTTGGTCGATTTTCCACCCCAGAATTTTTTTAGAAAGCAGGTGTCTTTTACCGAACTGCAAGTTTGGTGAATATTTAGTGACCTTTGGCAATGGGTTTAAAGCTGCTGTTGGAGGAAGTGGCCTCAAGCAGGAAGCTTATCTCCATTCCCATATCTGGGTACTAGGGCAGCAGAGCCTTTCTGGAAGTCGTGTTCCTAGTTTGTAAATTACATTGGAATGTGCATGGAGAAAGCCCCATAAGTTTATGTCTCATTATTTCTTCTTGGTTTTAAATTTTTTTTAAATTGGGGTAAAGCTTAGAATATTGTTTGTCCTAGGTGTACACCATCTGGTTCGTTTGTACATTATATATGTCTATTCAAGTACAGATCCTCTTCCCATGTAAAATGTTACTGAGGGTTCCGCAGACCTCCCTTGCTATATGGTTGGTCTTTTTGAGATATGTATATAATATGTGTTTGTAGACGTATAGTAACACTAATCTTAATTTATACATTCCCCCCACCTTTCCTTTTAGATGAGCATAGTTTGTTTTCTAAGTCTGTGAGTGTCTTTCTCTGTGGAAATATGTTCCTTTGTGTCAGTTATTAGATAACGCCTATAAGTGATATCATAGAATACAGGTCTTTTGCTTTCCGACGTACCTCATGTTTTGTGATTATCTCCAGACTCATTTGTGGTGCCTCAGAGAGCAGTGGTTCATTGTTTTCCATGGCTATTATTCCATTGTGTACATGGACCACTTCTTCTTTATCCATTTACCGGTTGTTGGACATTTGGATTGCTTCACTGTCTTGGCTATTGTGAATAAGGCTGCACTGCAACTTTTGCGGCCTGTGTCTTCTCGATTCTTGTCTTCTCAAGTGAGAGGTCCATTGGTGCGCCTGCTGGATTGAATGGTGCCTCCATTTTTACTTTTAAACACAGCTCCTTTCTGTTCTCATTATTGGCTGTTACCCCTTTACGTCTCACCAGCAGGTAGAGGGTACACAGTTCCCTAAAACCCCTTCAGCATTTATTGTTTGTAGACTTTGTGCTCATGGTCAGTCGACTGGTGTAAGTTGAAACTTTTTGTAGATTAGATTGCATGGGTCTAACACCCCCTGAGGTTGAGCTTTTATCCATTTTCCTTTTTTTTAAAAGAGCGTGAGTAAAACTTAACTCTTCATACTCGCTTCTTGAAACATTTGCCTGTTTTGAATTGTTTTGTCCATTCCCTCCTTCAGCACAATTTTTTAGGGCAGGTGTCCTTTACAGCCCTGAGTCCTTGGGAATGTGAAGTGACCATTAGCTGTGAGTTTAAAGCTGTTCTTGCAGGAAACGGCCACAAGGTGGCAGCATTTCCCCTTTACCATATTTGGTTACTAGGGAAACAGAGCCTTAATGGAAGTGGTGTTCTAGGTTGTAAATTAGAATGGAATGTGCCAGGGAAAAGCCCTTTAAGTTTATGTCTCATTACTTCTTGTTCATATTTGTAGTTTACTTTTTATTTTTTATCCCAGTAAATATGATTACAATGGTTGGTTTGTTGTAGGTGTGCAAGATGTGGTTCTTTCACACATATACATGTATCTATTCTTCCTCGCATCCTTTTCCCATGTAGGTTATGACACAATGTTGAGTAGTCTTCTCCTGGTCTTCCGTACGTCTTTGGTGGTTATATATTTCACATGGTTTGTATATCTCTGTTAACCCCAATGTGGCAATGTATCCAATCCTCATCCCTTTCTATTTGGTGAATCATAAGTTTTTTAATGAATCTGTGATTGCCTTTCTCTGTGGAAATATCTTCATTGGTATCAATTTTTAAGTAACTCTTAAAAGTGATATGATAGGATATGTGTCTTTTGCTTTCTCACTTACTACACGTGGCGTGATTACGTCTAGACTCATCTATGGTGCTGCAAATAGCATTGTTTCATTTTTTTCACTAGCGAATATTCCATCTGTACATGGAGGAGTTCTTCTTTGTCCATCCATCTGTTGCTGGACTTTTTGGTTACTTCCATATGTTGGCTATTGTAATGGTGTGCAGTGCAGATTTGCCTGCCTGTGTCTTTCCAATTCTCTCTTCTTAGGTTATACGTCGAGGAGTGGGCCTGCTGGATCATATGGTAGCTCAATGTTTACCTTTTTAAGGCACCTCCATTCTGTTCTCATTCGTGGCCCTTTCCAAGTTACGTCCCCTTTGATGTTGAGGGTATGCATTTCTCCACAACACCTTCAGCATTTATTGTTTGTAGTTTTCTTGCTGATGGTTATTCTGACAAGTGTGAGCTGATACCTCTCTGTGGTTGAATTCGAATGTGCCACATAATCTGTTGAAATTGAGCTTTAAGGCATGTCCTTTTCTATTTTTCAAGCTGTGATTACCCCTTAGTTCTTCAAAGTGTTCTCTTTAAGTATGTGTCACATTTTGAAATGTTTTGGCCTTTACCTCCCTCAAGCCATTTTGAGGGCCTGTTTCATTTACAGTTCTGCAGTACTTGTTCCTATGAAGTGACCATTAGCACAGGCTTTAAAGCTGCTTTTGCAGATAACTGCCAGAGGGCGGCAGCCTTTCTATGTCCCCCACCCTGGTAACTAGGGAAACGCCCTTGCGGCCTGTGGTGTTTCTCGGTTATAAATTAGAGTGGAGTGTGCCTGGACAAACCCACACAAGCTGATGTCTCCTTACTTTTGTTGGATTTTTACATTTAATTTTTACTTTTTATTGGAGTAATTTTTCACTGTGTACGTGGACCACTTCTACTTTGTGCATTCTCGGTTGATGGACATTTTCATTGCTTCCAAGCGTTGGCTATGGTAAATATTGTTGGAGTGCAGGATTGCCAGGCTGTGACTTTTCGATTCTCATTTTCTCAGGTGATAGGCCCAGCAGTGGGTGTGATTGATTGACTGGTAGCACCGTGTTTCCCTTTGCAAAGCACCTTCTTTGTGTTTTCATTAGTGGCTCTTACCACGTCCCCCTTAGAATCGAGGGTACGCATTTCTCCACAATCGCTTCAGCATTTATTGTTTGCAGCATTTATGCTAATGGCCCTTCTGGCTGCTGTGAGCTGATAGGTTTTTGTAATTTGGGTTTGCATGTCTTTGAAAATTCGTAAAACTCATCATTTTTCTCCACCGTTTTCTTTTCTGTTAAAAGAAAGGAAACAATTGGGAGTACAATAGAACTCTTGAAATTGTGTTCTTGGAAGGTTGCCCTCTTTTGAAATTTTTGGTCGATTTTCCACCCCAGAATTTTTTTAGAAAGCAGGTGTCTTTTACCGAACTGCAAGTTTGGTGAATATTTAGTGACCTTTAGCAATGGGTTTAAAGCTGCTGTTGGAGGAAGTGGCCTCAAGCAGGAAGCTTATCTCCATTCCCATATCTGGGTACTAGGGCAGCAGAGCCTTTCTGGAAGTCGTGTTCCTAGTTTGTAAATTACATTGGAATGTGCATGGAGAAAGCCCCATAAGTTTATGTCTCATTATTTCTTCTTGGTTTTAAATTTTTTTTAAATTGGGGTAAAGCTTAGAATATTGTTTGTCCTAGGTGTACACCATCTGGTTCGTTTGTACATTATATATGTCTATTCAAGTACAGATCCTCTTCCCATGTAAAATGTTACTGAGGGTTCCGCAGACCTCCCTTGCTATATGGTTGGTCTTTTTGAGATATGTATATAATATGTGTTTGTATACGTATAGTAACACTAATCTTAATTTATCCATTCCCCCCACCTTTCCTTTTAGATGAGCATAGTTTGTTTTCTAAGTCTGTGAGTGTCTTTCTCTGTGGAAATATGTTCCTTTGTGTCAGTTATTAGATAACGCCTATAAGTGATATCATAGAATACAGGTCTTTTGCTTTCCGACGTACCTCATGTTTTGTGATTATCTCCAGACTCATTTGTGGTGCCTCAGAGAGCAGTGGTTCATTGTTTTCCATGGCTATTATTCCATTGTGTACATGGACCACTTCTTCTTTATCCATTTACCGGTTGTTGGACATTTGGATTGCTTCACTGTCTTGGCTATTGTGAATAAGGCTGCACTGCAACTTTTGCGGCCTGTGTCTTCTCGATTCTTGTCTTCTCAAGTGAGAGGTCCATTGGTGCGCCTGCTGGATTGAATGGTACCTCCATTTTTACTTTTAAACACAGCTCCTTTCTGTTCTCATTATTGGCTGTTACCCCTTTACGTCTCACCAGCAGGTAGAGGGTACACAGTTCCCTAAAACCCCTTCAGCATTTATTGTTTGTAGACTTTTTGCTCAAGGTCAGTCGACTGGTGTAAGTTGAAACTTTTTGTAGATTAGATTGCATGGGTCTAACACTCCCTGAGGTTGAGCTTTTATCCATTTTCCTTTTTTTTAAAAGAGCGTGAGTAAAACTTAACTCTTCCTACTCTCTTCTTGAAACATTTGCCTGTTTTGAATTGTTTTGTCCATTCCCTCCTTCAGCACATTTTTTAGGGCAGGTGTCCTTTACAGCCCTGAGTCCTTGGGAATGTGAAGTGACCATTAGCTGTGAGTTTAAAGCTGTTCTTGCAGGAAACGGCCACAAGGTGGCAGCATTTCCCCTTTACCATATTTGGTTACTAGGGAAACAGAGCCTTAATGGAAGTGGTGTTCTAGGTTGTAAATTAGAATGGAATGTGCCAGGGAAAAGCCCTTTAAGTTTATGTCTCATTACTTCTTGTTCATATTTGTAGTTTACTTTTTATTTTTTTATCCCAGTAAATATGATTACAATGGTTTGTTTGTTCTAGGTGTGCAAGATGTGGTTCTTTCACACATATACATGTATCTATTCTTCCTCACATCCTTTTCCCATGTAGGTTATGACACAATGTTGAGTAGTCTTCTCCTGGTCTTCCATACGTCTTTGGTGGTTATATATTTCACATGGTTTGTATATCTCTGTTAACCCCAATGCGGCAATGTATCCAATCCTCATCCCTTTCTATTTGGTGAACCATAAGTTTTTTAATGAATCTGTGATTGCCTTTCTCTGTGGAAATATCTTCATTGGTATCAATTTTTAAGTAACTCTTAAAAGTGATATGATAGGATATGTGCCTTTTGCTTTCTCACTTACTACACGTGGCGTGATTACGTCTAGACTCATCTATGGTGCTTCAAATAGCATTGTTTCATTTTTTTCACTAGCGAATATTCCATCTGTACATGGAGGAGTTCTTCTTTGTCCATCCATCTGTTGCTGGACTTTTTGGTTACTTCCATATCTTGGCTATTGTAATGGTGTGCAATGCAGATTTGCCTGCCTGTGTCTTTCCAATTCTCTCTTCTTAGGTTATACGTCGAGGAGTGGGCCTGCTGGATCATATGGTAGCTCAATGTTTACCTTTTTAAGGCACCTCCATTCTGTTCTCATTCGTGGCCCTTTCCAAGTTACGTCCCCTTTGATGTTGAGGGTATGCATTTCTCCACAACACCTTCAGCATTTATTGTTTGTAGTTTTCTTGCTGATGGTTATTCTGACAAGTGTGAGCTGATACCTCTCTGTGGTTGAATTCGAATGTGCCACATAATCTGTTGAAATTGAGCTTTAAGGCATGTCCTTTTCTATTTTTCAAGCTGTGATTACCCCTTAGTTCTTCAAAGTGTTCTCTTTAAGTATGTGTCACAGTTTGAAATGTTTTGGCCTTTACCTCCCTCAAGCCATTTTGAGGGCCTGTTTCATTTACAGTTCTGCAGTACTTGTTCCTATGAAGTGACCATTAGCACAGGCTTTAAAGCTGCTTTTGCAGGTAACTGCCAGAGGGCGGCAGCCTTTCTATGTCCCCCACCCTGGTAACTAGGGAAAAGCCCTTGCGGCCTGTGGTGTTTCTCGGTTATAAATTAGAGTGGAGTGTGCCCGGACAAACCCACACAAGCTGATGTCTCCTTACTTTTGTTGGATTTTTACATTTAATTTTTATTTTTTATTGGAGTAATTTTCCACTGTGTACGTGGACCACTTCTACTTTGTGCATTAATCGGTTGATGGACATTTTCATTGCTTCCAAGCGTTGGCTATGGTAAATATTGTTGGAGTGCAGGATTGCCAGGCTGTGACTTTTCGATTCTCATTTTCTCAGGTGATAGGCCCAGCAGTGGGTGTGATTGATTGACTGGTAGCACCGTGTTTCCCTTTGCAAAGCACCTTCTTTGTGTTTTCATTAGTGGCTCTTACCACGTCCCCCTTAGAATCGAGGGTACGCATTTCTCCACAATCGCTTCAGCATTTATTGTTTGCAGCATTTATGCTAATGGCCCTTCTGGCTGCTGTGAGCTGATAGGTTTTTGTAATTTGGGTTTGCATGTCTTTGAAAATTCGTAAAACTCATCATTTTTCTCCACCGTTTTCTTTTCTGTTAAAGAAAAGGAAACAATTGGGAGTACAATAGAACTCTTGAAATTGTGTTCTTGGAAGGTTGCCCTCTTTTGAAATTTTTGGTCGATTTTCCACCCCAGAATTTTTTTAGAAAGCAGGTGTCTTTTACCGAACTGCAAGTTTGGTGAATATTTAGTGACCTTTAGCAATGGGTTTAAAGCTGCTGTTGGAGGAAGTGGCCTCAAGCAGGAAGCTTATCTCCATTCCCATATCTGGGTACTAGGGCAGCAGAGCCTTTCTGGAAGTCGTGTTCCTAGTTTGTAAATTACATTGGAATGTGCATGGAGAAAGCCCCATAAGTTTATGTCTCATTATTTCTTCTTGGTTTTAAATTTTTTTTAAATTGGGGTAAAGCTTAGAATATTGTTTGTCCTAGGTGTACACCATCTGGTTCGTTTGTACATTATATATGTCTATTCAAGTACAGATCCTCTTCCCATGTAAAATGTTACTGAGGGTTCCGCAGACCTCCCTTGCTATATGGTTGGTCTTTTTGAGATATGTATATAATATGTGTTTGTATACGTATAGTAACACTAATCTTAATTTATACATTCCCCCCACCTTTCCTTTTAGATGAGCATAGTTTGTTTTCTAAGTCTGTGAGTGTCTTTCTCTGTGGAAATATGTTCCTTTGTGTCAGTTATTAGATAACGCCTATAAGTGATATCATAGAATACAGGTCTTTTGCTTTCCGACGTACCTCATGTTTTGTGATTATCTCCAGACTCATTTGTGGTGCCTCAGAGAGCAGTGGTTCATTGTTTTCCATGGCTATTATTCCATTGTGTACATGGACCACTTCTTCTTTATCCATTTACCGGTTGTTGGACATTTGGATTGCTTCACTGTCTTGGCTATTGTGAATAAGGCTGCACTGCAACTTTTGCGGCCTGTGTCTTCTCGATTCTTGTCTTCTCAAGTGAGAGGTCCATTGGTGCGCCTGCTGGATTGAATGGTACCTCCATTTTTACTTTTAAACACAGCTCCTTTCTGTTCTCATTATTGGCTGTTACCCCTTTACGTCTCACCAGCAGGTAGAGGGTACACAGTTCCCTAAAACCCCTTCAGCATTTATTGTTTGTAGACTTTGTGCTCATGGTCAGTCGACTGGTGTAAGTTGAAACTTTTTGTAGATTAGATTGCATGGGTCTAACACTCCCTGAGGTTGAGCTTTTATCCATTTTCCTTTTTTTTAAAAGAGCGTGAGTAAAACTTAACTCTTCATACTCGCTTCTTGAAACATTTGCCTGTTTTGAATTGTTTTGTCCATTCCCTCCTTCAGCACAATTTTTTAGGGCAGGTGTCCTTTACAGCCCTGAGTCCTTGGGAATGTGAAGTGACCATTAGCTGTGAGTTTAAAGCTGTTCTTGCAGGAAACGGCCACAAGGTGGCAGCATTTCCCCTTTACCATATTTGGTTACTAGGGAAACAGAGCCTTAATGGAAGTGGTGTTCTAGGTTGTAAATTAGAATGGAATGTGCCAGGGAAAAGCCCTTTAAGTTTATGTCTCATTACTTCTTGTTCATATTTGTAGTTTACTTTTTATTTTTTATCCCAGTAAATATGATTACAATGGTTGGTTTGTTGTAGGTGTGCAAGATGTGGTTCTTTCACACATATACATGTATCTATTCTTCCTCGCATCCTTTTCCCATGTAGGTTATGACACAATGTTGAGTAGTCTTCTCCTGGTCTTCCGTACGTCTTTGGTGGTTATATATTTCACATGGTTTGTATATCTCTGTTAACCCCAATGTGGCAATGTATCCAATCCTCATCCCTTTCTATTTGGTGAATCATAAGTTTTTTAATGAATCTGTGATTGCCTTTCTCTGTGGAAATATCTTCATTGGTATCAATTTTTAAGTAACTCTTAAAAGTGATATGATAGGATATGTGTCTTTTGCTTTCTCACTTACTACACGTGGCGTGATTACGTCTAGACTCATCTATGGTGCTGCAAATAGCATTGTTTCATTTTTTTCACTAGCGAATATTCCATCTGTACATGGAGGAGTTCTTCTTTGTCCATCCATCTGTTGGTGGACTTTTTGGTTACTTCCATATCTTGGCTATTGTAATGGTGTGCAGTGCAGATTTGCCTGCCTGTGTCTTTCCAATTCTCTCTTCTTAGGTTATACGTCGAGGAGTGGGCCTGCTGGATCATATGGTAGCTCAATGTTTACCTTTTTAAGGCACCTCCATTCTGTTCTCATTCGTGGCCCTTTCCAAGTTACGTCCCCTTTGATGTTGAGGGTATGCATTTCTCCACAACACCTTCAGCATTTATTGTTTGTAGTTTTCTTGCTGATGGTTATTCTGACAAGTGTGAGCTGATACCTCTCTGTGGTTGAATTCGAATGTGCCACATAATCTGTTGAAATTGAGCTTTAAGGCATGTCCTTTTCTATTTTTCAAGCTGTGATTACCCCTTAGTTCTTCAAAGTGTTCTCTTTAAGTATGTGTCACATTTTGAAATGTTTTGGCCTTTACTTCCCTCAAGCCATTTTGAGGGCCTGTTTCATTTACAGTTCTGCAGTACTTGTTCCTATGAAGTGACCATTAGCACAGGCTTTAAAGCTGCTTTTGCAGGTAACTGCCAGAGGGCGGCAGCCTTTCTATGTCCCCCACCCTGGTAACTAGGGAAACGCCCTTGCGGCCTGTGGTGTTTCTCGGTTATAAATTAGAGTGGAGTGTGCCTGGACAAACCCACACAAGCTGATGTCTCCTTACTTTTGTTGGATTTTTACATTTAATTTTTACTTTTTATTGGAGTAATTTTTCACTGTGTACGTGGACCACTTCTACTTTGTGCATTCTCGGTTGATGGACATTTTCATTGCTTCCAAGCGTTGGCTATGGTAAATATTGTTGGAGTGCAGGATTGCCAGGCTGTGACTTTTCGATTCTCATTTTCTCAGGTGATAGGCCCAGCAGTGGGTGTGATTGATTGACTGGTAGCACCGTGTTTCCCTTTGCAAAGCACCTTCTTTGTGTTTTCATTAGTGGCTCTTACCACGTCCCCCTTAGAATCGAGGGTACGCATTTCTCCACAATCGCTTCAGCATTTATTGTTTGCAGCATTTATGCTAATGGCCCTTCTGGCTGCTGTGAGCTGATAGGTTTTTGTAATTTGGGTTTGCATGTCTTTGAAAATTCGTAAAACTCATCATTTTTCTCCACCGTTTTCTTTTCTGTTAAAAAAAAGGAAACAATTGGGAGTACAATAGAACTCTTGAAATTGTGTTCTTGGAAGGTTGCCCTCTTTTGAAATTTTTGGTCGATTTTCCACCCCAGAATTTTTTTAGAAAGCAGGTGTCTTTTACCGAACTGCAAGTTTGGTGAATATTTAGTGACCTTTAGCAATGGGTTTAAAGCTGCTGTTGGAGGAAGTGGCCTCAAGCAGGAAGCTTATCTCCATTCCCATATCTGGGTACTAGGGCAGCAGAGCCTTTCTGGAAGTCGTGTTCCTAGTTTGTAAATTACATTGGAATGTGCATGGAGAAAGCCCCATAAGTTTATGTCTCATTATTTCTTCTTGGTTTTAATTTTTTTTTAAATTGGGGTAAAGCTTAGAATATTGTTTGTCCTAGGTGTACACCATCTGGTTCGTTTGTACATTATATATGTCTATTCAAGTACAGATCCTCTTCCCATGTAAAATGTTACTGAGGGTTCCGCAGACCTCCCTTGCTATATGGTTGGTCTTTTTGAGATATGTATATAATATGTGTTTGTATACGTATAGTAACACTAATCTTAATTTATCCATTCCCCCCACCTTTCCTTTTAGATGAGCATAGTTTGTTTTCTAAGTCTGTGAGTGTCTTTCTCTGTGGAAATATGTTCCTTTGTGTCAGTTATTAGATAACGCCTATAAGTGATATCATAGAATACAGGTCTTTTGCTTTCCGACGTACCTCATGTTTTGTGATTATCTCCAGACTCATTTGTGGTGCCTCAGAGAGCAGTGGTTCATTGTTTTCCATGGCTATTATTCCATTGTGTACATGGACCACTTCTTCTTTATCCATTTACCGGTTGTTGGACATTTGGATTGCTTCACTGTCTTGGCTATTGTGAATAAGGCTGCACTGCAACTTTTGCGGCCTGTGTCTTCTCGATTCTTGTCTTCTCAAGTGAGAGGTCCATTGGTGCGCCTGCTGGATTGAATGGTACCTCCATTTTTACTTTTAAACACAGCTCCTTTCTGTTCTCATTATTGGCTGTTACCCCTTTACGTCTCACCAGCAGGTAGAGGGTACACAGTTCCCTAAAACCCCTTCAGCATTTATTGTTTGTAGACTTTGTGCTCATGGTCAGTCGACTGGTGTAAGTTGAAACTTTTTGTAGATTAGATTGCATGGGTCTAACACTCCCTGAGGTTGAGCTTTTATCCATTTTCCTTTTTTTTAAAAGAGCGTGAGTAAAACTTAACTCTTCATACTCGCTTCTTGAAACATTTGCCTGTTTTGAATTGTTTTGTCCATTCCCTCCTTCAGCACAATTTTTTAGGGCAGGTGTCCTTTACAGCCCTGAGTCCTTGGGAATGTGAAGTGACCATTAGCTGTGAGTTTAAAGCTGTTCTTGCAGGAAACGGCCACAAGGTGGCAGCATTTCCCCTTTACCATATTTGGTTACTAGGGAAACAGAGCCTTAATGGAAGTGGTGTTCTAGGTTGTAAATTAGAATGGAATGTGCCAGGGAAAAGCCCTTTAAGTTTATGTCTCATTACTTCTTGTTCATATTTGTAGTTTACTTTTTATTTTTTATCCCAGTAAATATGATTACAATGGTTGGTTTGTTGTAGGTGTGCAAGATGTGGTTCTTTCACACATATACATGTATCTATTCTTCCTCGCATCCTTTTCCCATGTAGGTTATGACACAATGTTGAGTAGTCTTCTCCTGGTCTTCCGTACGTCTTTGGTGGTTATATATTTCACATGGTTTGTATATCTCTGTTAACCCCAATGTGGCAATGTATCCAATCCTCATCCCTTTCTATTTGGTGAATCATAAGTTTTTTAATGAATCTGTGATTGCCTTTCTCTGTGGAAATATCTTCATTGGTATCAATTTTTAAGTAACTCTTAAAAGTGATATGATAGGATATGTGTCTTTTGCTTTCTCACTTACTACACGTGGCGTGATTACGTCTAGACTCATCTATGGTGCTGCAAATAGCATTGTTTCATTTTTTTCACTAGCGAATATTCCATCTGTACATGGAGGAGTTCTTCTTTGTCCATCCATCTGTTGGTGGACTTTTTGGTTACTTCCATATGTTGGCTATTGTAATGGTGTGCAGTGCAGATTTGCCTGCCTGTGTCTTTCCAATTCTCTCTTCTTAGGTTATACGTCGAGGAGTGGGCCTGCTGGATCATATGGTAGCTCAATGTTTACCTTTTTAAGGCACCTCCATTCTGTTCTCATTCGTGGCCCTTTCCAAGTTACGTCCCCTTTGATGTTGAGGGTATGCATTTCTCCACAACACCTTCAGCATTTATTGTTTGTAGTTTTCTTGCTGATGGTTATTCTGACAAGTGTGAGCTGATACCTCTCTGTGGTTGAATTCGAATGTGCCACATAATCTGTTGAAATTGAGCTTTAAAGCATGTCCTTTTCTATTTTTCAAGCTGTGATTACCCCTTAGTTCTTCAAAGTGTTCTCTTTAAGTATGTGTCACAGTTGGAAATGTTTTGGCCTTTACCTCCCTCAAGCCATTTTGAGGGCCTGTTTCATTTACAGTTCTGCAGTACTTGTTCCTATGAAGTGACCATTAGCACAGGCTTTAAAGCTGCTTTTGCAGATAACTGCCAGAGGGCGGCAGCCTTTCTATGTCCCCCACCCTGGTAACTAGGGAAACGCCCTTGCGGCCTGTGGTGTTTCTCGGTTATAAATTAGAGTGGAGTGTGCCTGGACAAACCCACACAAGCTGATGTCTCCTTACTTTTGTTGGATTTTTACATTTAATTTTTACTTTTTATTGGAGTAATTTTTCACTGTGTACGTGGACCACTTCTACTTTGTGCATTCTCGGTTGATGGACATTTTCATTGCTTCCAAGCGTTGGCTATGGTAAATATTGTTGGAGTGCAGGATTGCCAGGCTGTGACTTTTCGATTCTCATTTTCTCAGGTGATAGGCCCAGCAGTGGGTGTGATTGATTGACTGGTAGCACCGTGTTTCCCTTTGCAAAGCACCTTCTTTGTGTTTTCATTAGTGGCTCTTACCACGTCCCCCTTAGAATCGAGGGTACGCATTTCTCCACAATCGCTTCAGCATTTATTGTTTGCAGCATTTATGCTAATGGCCCTTCTGGCTGCTGTGAGCTGATAGGTTTTTGTAATTTGGGTTTGCATGTCTTTGAAAATTCGTAAAACTCATCATTTTTCTCCACCGTTTTCTTTTCTGTTAAAAAAAAGGAAACAATTGGGAGTACAATAGAACTCTTGAAATTGTGTTCTTGGAAGGTTGCCCTCTTTTGAAATTTTTGGTCGATTTTCCACCCCAGAATTTTTTTAGAAAGCAGGTGTCTTTTACCGAACTGCAAGTTTGGTGAATATTTAGTGACCTTTAGCAATGGGTTTAAAGCTGCTGTTGGAGGAAGTGGCCTCAAGCAGGAAGCTTATCTCCATTCCCATATCTGGGTACTAGGGCAGCAGAGCCTTTCTGGAAGTCGTGTTCCTAGTTTGTAAATTACATTGGAATGTGCATGGAGAAAGCCCCATAAGTTTATGTCTCATTATTTCTTCTTGGTTTTAAATTTTTTTTAAATTGGGGTAAAGCTTAGAATATTGTTTGTCCTAGGTGTACACCATCTGGTTCGTTTGTACATTATATATGTCTATTCAAGTACAGATCCTCTTCCCATGTAAAATGTTACTGAGGGTTCCGCAGACCTCCCTTGCTATATGGTTGGTCTTTTTGAGATATGTATATAATATGTGTTTGTATACGTATAGTAACACTAATCTTAATTTATACATTCCCCCCACCTTTCCTTTTAGATGAGCATAGTTTGTTTTCTAAGTCTGTGAGTGTCTTTCTCTGTGGAAATATGTTCCTTTGTGTCAGTTATTAGATAACGCCTATAAGTGATATCATAGAATACAGGTCTTTTGCTTTCCGACGTACCTCATGTTTTGTGATTATCTCCAGACTCATTTGTGGTGCCTCAGAGAGCAGTGGTTCATTGTTTTCCATGGCTATTATTCCATTGTGTACATGGACCACTTCTTCTTTATCCATTTACCGGTTGTTGGACATTTGGATTGCTTCACTGTCTTGGCTATTGTGAATAAGGCTGCACTGCAACTTTTGCGGCCTGTGTCTTCTCGATTCTTGTCTTCTCAAGTGAGAGGTCCATTGGTGCGCCTGCTGGATTGAATGGTACCTCCATTTTTACTTTTAAACACAGCTCCTTTCTGTTCTCATTATTGGCTGTTACCCCTTTACGTCTCACCAGCAGGTAGAGGGTACACAGTTCCCTAAAACCCCTTCAGCATTTATTGTTTGTAGACTTTTTGCTCAAGGTCAGTCGACTGGTGTAAGTTGAAACTTTTTGTAGATTAGATTGCATGGGTCTAACACTCCCTGAGGTTGAGCTTTTATCCATTTTCCTTTTTTTTAAAAGAGCGTGAGTAAAACTTAACTCTTCCTACTCTCTTCTTGAAACATTTGCCTGTTTTGAATTGTTTTGTCCATTCCCTCCTTCAGCACAATTTTTTAGGGCAGGTGTCCTTTACAGCCCTGAGTCCTTGGGAATGTGAAGTGACCATTAGCTGTGAGTTTAAAGCTGTTCTTGCAGGAAACGGCCACAAGGTGGCAGCATTTCCCCTTTACCATATTTGGTTACTAGGGAAACAGAGCCTTAATGGAAGTGGTGTTCTAGGTTGTAAATTAGAATGGAATGTGCCAGGGAAAAGCCCTTTAAGTTTATGTCTCATTACTTCTTGTTCATATTTGTAGTTTACTTTTTATTTTTTTATCCCAGTAAATATGATTACAATGGTTTGTTTGTTCTAGGTGTGCAAGATGTGGTTCTTTCACACATATACATGTATCTATTCTTCCTCGCATCCTTTTCCCATGTAGGTTATGACACAATGTTGAGTAGTCTTCTCCTGGTCTTCCATACGTCTTTGGTGGTTATATATTTCACATGGTTTGTATATCTCTGTTAACCCCAATGCGGCAATGTATCCAATCCTCATCCCTTTCTATTTGGTGAACCATAAGTTTTTTAATGAATCTGTGATTGCCTTTCTCTGTGGAAATATCTTCATTGGTATCAATTTTTAAGTAACTCTTAAAAGTGATATGATAGGATATGTGCCTTTTGCTTTCTCACTTACTACACGTGGCGTGATTACGTCTAGACTCATCTATGGTGCTTCAAATAGCATTGTTTCATTTTTTTCACTAGCGAATATTCCATCTGTACATGGAGGAGTTCTTCTTTGTCCATCCATCTGTTGCTGGACTTTTTGGTTACTTCCATATGTTGGCTATTGTAATGGTGTGCAATGCAGATTTGCCTGCCTGTGTCTTTCCAATTCTCTCTTCTTAGGTTATACGTCGAGGAGTGGGCCTGCTGGATCATATGGTAGCTCAATGTTTACCTTTTTAAGGCACCTCCATTCTGTTCTCATTCGTGGCCCTTTCCAAGTTACGTCCCCTTTGATGTTGAGGGTATGCATTTCTCCACAACACCTTCAGCATTTATTGTTTGTAGTTTTCTTGCTGATGGTTATTCTGACAAGTGTGAGCTGATACCTCTCTGTGGTTGAATTCGAATGTGCCACATAATCTGTTGAAATTGAGCTTTAAGGCATGTCCTTTTCTATTTTTCAAGCTGTGATTACCCCTTAGTTCTTCAAAGTGTTCTCTTTAAGTATGTGTCACAGTTTGAAATGTTTTGGCCTTTACCTCCCTCAAGCCATTTTGAGGGCCTGTTTCATTTACAGTTCTGCAGTACTTGTTCCTATGAAGTGACCATTAGCACAGGCTTTAAAGCTGCTTTTGCAGATAACTGCCAGAGGGCGGCAGCCTTTCTATGTCCCCCACCCTGGTAACTAGGGAAACGCCCTTGCGGCCTGTGGTGTTTCTCGGTTATAAATTAGAGTGGAGTGTGCCTGGACAAACCCACACAAGCTGATGTCTCCTTACTTTTGTTGGATTTTTACATTTAATTTTTACTTTTTATTGGAGTAATTTTTCACTGTGTACGTGGACCACTTCTACTTTGTGCATTCTCGGTTGATGGACATTTTCATTGCTTCCAAGCGTTGGCTATGGTAAATATTGTTGGAGTGCAGGATTGCCAGGCTGTGACTTTTCGATTCTCATTTTCTCAGGTGATAGGCCCAGCAGTGGGTGTGATTGATTGACTGGTAGCACCGTGTTTCCCTTTGCAAAGCACCTTCTTTGTGTTTTCATTAGTGGCTCTTACCACGTCCCCCTTAGAATCGAGGGTACGCATTTCTCCACAATCGCTTCAGCATTTATTGTTTGCAGCATTTATGCTAATGGCCCTTCTGGCTGCTGTGAGCTGATAGGTTTTTGTAATTTGGGTTTGCATGTCTTTGAAAATTCGTAAAACTCATCATTTTTCTCCACCGTTTTCTTTTCTGTTAAAAAAAAGGAAACAATTGGGAGTACAATAGAACTCTTGAAATTGTGTTCTTGGAAGGTTGCCCTCTTTTGAAATTTTTGGTCGATTTTCCACCCCAGAATTTTTTTAGAAAGCAGGTGTCTTTTACCGAACTGCAAGTTTGGTGAATATTTAGTGACCTTTAGCAATGGGTTTAAAGCTGCTGTTGGAGGAAGTGGCCTCAAGCAGGAAGCTTATCTCCATTCCCATATCTGGGTACTAGGGCAGCAGAGCCTTTCTGGAAGTCGTGTTCCTAGTTTGTAAATTACATTGGAATGTGCATGGAGAAAGCCCCATAAGTTTATGTCTCATTATTTCTTCTTGGTTTTAAATTTTTTTTAAATTGGGGTAAAGCTTAGAATATTGTTTGTCCTAGGTGTACACCATCTGGTTCGTTTGTACATTATATATGTCTATTCAAGTACAGATCCTCTTCCCATGTAAAATGTTACTGAGGGTTCCGCAGACCTCCCTTGCTATATGGTTGGTCTTTTTGAGATATGTATATAATATGTGTTTGTATACGTATAGTAACACTAATCTTAATTTATCCATTCCCCCCACCTTTCCTTTTAGATGAGCATAGTTTGTTTTCTAAGTCTGTGAGTGTCTTTCTCTGTGGAAATATGTTCCTTTGTGTCAGTTATTAGATAACGCCTATAAGTGATATCATAGAATACAGGTCTTTTGCTTTCCGACGTACCTCATGTTTTGTGATTATCTCCAGACTCATTTGTGGTGCCTCAGAGAGCAGTGGTTCATTGTTTTCCATGGCTATTATTCCATTGTGTACATGGACCACTTCTTCTTTATCCATTTACCGGTTGTTGGACATTTGGATTGCTTCACTGTCTTGGCTATTGTGAATAAGGCTGCACTGCAACTTTTGCGGCCTGTGTCTTCTCGATTCTTGTCTTCTCAAGTGAGAGGTCCATTGGTGCGCCTGCTGGATTGAATGGTACCTCCATTTTTACTTTTAAACACAGCTCCTTTCTGTTCTCATTATTGGCTGTTACCCCTTTACGTCTCACCAGCAGGTAGAGGGTACACAGTTCCCTAAAACCCCTTCAGCATTTATTGTTTGTAGACTTTTTGCTCAAGGTCAGTCGACTGGTGTAAGTTGAAACTTTTTGTAGATTAGATTGCATGGGTCTAACACTCCCTGAGGTTGAGCTTTTATCCATTTTCCTTTTTTTTAAAAGAGCGTGAGTAAAACTTAACTCTTCCTACTCTCTTCTTGAAACATTTGCCTGTTTTGAATTGTTTTGTCCATTCCCTCCTTCAGCACAATTTTTTAGGGCAGGTGTCCTTTACAGCCCTGAGTCCTTGGGAATGTGAAGTGACCATTAGCTGTGAGTTTAAAGCTGTTCTTGCAGGAAACGGCCACAAGGTGGCAGCATTTCCCCTTTACCATATTTGGTTACTAGGGAAACAGAGCCTTAATGGAAGTGGTGTTCTAGGTTGTAAATTAGAATGGAATGTGCCAGGGAAAAGCCCTTTAAGTTTATGTCTCATTACTTCTTGTTCATATTTGTAGTTTACTTTTTATTTTTTTATCCCAGTAAATATGATTACAATGGTTTGTTTGTTCTAGGTGTGCAAGATGTGGTTCTTTCACACATATACATGTATCTATTCTTCCTCGCATCCTTTTCCCATGTAGGTTATGACACAATGTTGAGTAGTCTTCTCCTGGTCTTCCATACGTCTTTGGTGGTTATATATTTCACATGGTTTGTATATCTCTGTTAACCCCAATGCGGCAATGTATCCAATCCTCATCCCTTTCTATTTGGTGAACCATAAGTTTTTTAATGAATCTGTGATTGCCTTTCTCTGTGGAAATATCTTCATTGGTATCAATTTTTAAGTAACTCTTAAAAGTGATATGATAGGATATGTGCCTTTTGCTTTCTCACTTACTACACGTGGCGTGATTACGTCTAGACTCATCTATGGTGCTTCAAATAGCATTGTTTCATTTTTTTCACTAGCGAATATTCCATCTGTACATGGAGGAGTTCTTCTTTGTCCATCCATCTGTTGCTGGACTTTTTGGTTACTTCCATATGTTGGCTATTGTAATGGTGTGCAATGCAGATTTGCCTGCCTGTGTCTTTCCAATTCTCTCTTCTTAGGTTATACGTCGAGGAGTGGGCCTGCTGGATCATATGGTAGCTCAATGTTTACCTTTTTAAGGCACCTCCATTCTGTTCTCATTCGTGGCCCTTTCCAAGTTACGTCCCCTTTGATGTTGAGGGTATGCATTTCTCCACAACACCTTCAGCATTTATTGTTTGTAGTTTTCTTGCTGATGGTTATTCTGACAAGTGTGAGCTGATACCTCTCTGTGGTTGAATTCGAATGTGCCACATAATCTGTTGAAATTGAGCTTTAAGGCATGTCCTTTTCTATTTTTCAAGCTGTGATTACCCCTTAGTTCTTCAAAGTGTTCTCTTTAAGTATGTGTCACATTTTGAAATGTTTTGGCCTTTACCTCCCTCAAGCCATTTTGAGGGCCTGTTTCATTTACAGTTCTGCAGTACTTGTTCCTATGAAGTGACCATTAGCACAGGCTTTAAAGCTGCTTTTGCAGATAACTGCCAGAGGGCGGCAGCCTTTCTATGTCCCCCACCCTGGTAACTAGGGAAACGCCCTTGCGGCCTGTGGTGTTTCTCGGTTATAAATTAGAGTGGAGTGTGCCTGGACAAACCCACACAAGCTGATGTCTCCTTACTTTTGTTGGATTTTTACATTTAATTTTTACTTTTTATTGGAGTAATTTTTCACTGTGTACGTGGACCACTTCTACTTTGTGCATTCTCGGTTGATGGACATTTTCATTGCTTCCAAGCGTTGGCTATGGTAAATATTGTTGGAGTGCAGGATTGCCAGGCTGTGACTTTTCGATTCTCATTTTCTCAGGTGATAGGCCCAGCAGTGGGTGTGATTGATTGACTGGTAGCACCGTGTTTCCCTTTGCAAAGCACCTTCTTTGTGTTTTCATTAGTGGCTCTTACCACGTCCCCCTTAGAATCGAGGGTACGCATTTCTCCACAATCGCTTCAGCATTTATTGTTTGCAGCATTTATGCTAATGGCCCTTCTGGCTGCTGTGAGCTGATAGGTTTTTGTAATTTGGGTTTGCATGTCTTTGAAAATTCGTAAAACTCATCATTTTTCTCCACCGTTTTCTTTTCTGTTAAAAAAAAGGAAACAATTGGGAGTACAATAGAACTCTTGAAATTGTGTTCTTGGAAGGTTGCCCTCTTTTGAAATTTTTGGTCGATTTTCCACCCCAGAATTTTTTTAGAAAGCAGGTGTCTTTTACCGAACTGCAAGTTTGGTGAATATTTAGTGACCTTTAGCAATAGGTTTAAAGCTGCTGTTGGAGGAAGTGGCCTCAAGCAGGAAGCTTATCTCCATTCCCATATCTGGGTACTAGGGCAGCAGAGCCTTTCTGGAAGTCGTGTTCCTAGTTTGTAAATTACATTGGAATGTGCATGGAGAAAGCCCCATAAGTTTATGTCTCATTATTTCTTCTTGGTTTTAAATTTTTTTTAAATTGGGGTAAAGCTTAGAATATTGTTTGTCCTAGGTGTACACCATCTGGTTCGTTTGTACATTATATATGTCTATTCAAGTACAGATCCTCTTCCCATGTAAAATGTTACTGAGGGTTCCGCAGACCTCCCTTGCTATATGGTTGGTCTTTTTGAGATATGTATATAATATGTGTTTGTATACGTATAGTAACACTAATCTTAATTTATACATTCCCCCCACCTTTCCTTTTAGATGAGCATAGTTTGTTTTCTAAGTCTGTGAGTGTCTTTCTCTGTGGAAATATGTTCCTTTGTGTCAGTTATTAGATAACGCCTATAAGTGATATCATAGAATACAGGTCTTTTGCTTTCCGACGTACCTCATGTTTTGTGATTATCTCCAGACTCATTTGTGGTGCCTCAGAGAGCAGTGGTTCATTGTTTTCCATGGCTATTATTCCATTGTGTACATGGACCACTTCTTCTTTATCCATTTACCGGTTGTTGGACATTTGGATTGCTTCACTGTCTTGGCTATTGTGAATAAGGCTGCACTGCAACTTTTGCGGCCTGTGTCTTCTCGATTCTTGTCTTCTCAAGTGAGAGGTCCATTGGTGCGCCTGCTGGATTGAATGGTACCTCCATTTTTACTTTTAAACACAGCTCCTTTCTGTTCTCATTATTGGCTGTTACCCCTTTACGTCTCACCAGCAGGTAGAGGGTACACAGTTCCCTAAAACCCCTTCAGCATTTATTGTTTGTAGACTTTTTGCTCAAGGTCAGTCGACTGGTGTAAGTTGAAACTTTTTGTAGATTAGATTGCATGGGTCTAACACTCCCTGAGGTTGAGCTTTTATCCATTTTCCTTTTTTTTAAAAGAGCGTGAGTAAAACTTAACTCTTCCTACTCTCTTCTTGAAACATTTGCCTGTTTTGAATTGTTTTGTCCATTCCCTCCTTCAGCACAATTTTTTAGGGCAGGTGTCCTTTACAGCCCTGAGTCCTTGGGAATGTGAAGTGACCATTAGCTGTGAGTTTAAAGCTGTTCTTGCAGGAAACGGCCACAAGGTGGCAGCATTTCCCCTTTACCATATTTGGTTACTAGGGAAACAGAGCCTTAATGGAAGTGGTGTTCTAGGTTGTAAATTAGAATGGAATGTGCCAGGGAAAAGCCCTTTAAGTTTATGTCTCATTACTTCTTGTTCATATTTGTAGTTTACTTTTTATTTTTTTATCCCAGTAAATATGATTACAATGGTTTGTTTGTTCTAGGTGTGCAAGATGTGGTTCTTTCACACATATACATGTATCTATTCTTCCTCGCATCCTTTTCCCATGTAGGTTATGACACAATGTTGAGTAGTCTTCTCCTGGTCTTCCATACGTCTTTGGTGGTTATATATTTCACATGGTTTGTATATCTCTGTTAACCCCAATGCGGCAATGTATCCAATCCTCATCCCTTTCTATTTGGTGAACCATAAGTTTTTTAATGAATCTGTGATTGCCTTTCTCTGTGGAAATATCTTCATTGGTATCAATTTTTAAGTAACTCTTAAAAGTGATATGATAGGATATGTGCCTTTTGCTTTCTCACTTACTACACGTGGCGTGATTACGTCTAGACTCATCTATGGTGCTTCAAATAGCATTGTTTCATTTTTTTCACTAGCGAATATTCCATCTGTACATGGAGGAGTTCTTCTTTGTCCATCCATCTGTTGCTGGACTTTTTGGTTACTTCCATATGTTGGCTATTGTAATGGTGTGCAATGCAGATTTGCCTGCCTGTGTCTTTCCAATTCTCTCTTCTTAGCTTATACGTCGAGGAGTGGGCCTGCTGGATCATATGGTAGCTCAATGTTTACCTTTTTAAGGCACCTCCATTCTGTTCTCATTCGTGGCCCTTTCCAAGTTACGTCCCCTTTGATGTTGAGGGTATGCATTTCTCCACAACACCTTCAGCATTTATTGTTTGTAGTTTTCTTGCTGATGGTTATTCTGACAAGTGTGAGCTGATACCTCTCTGTGGTTGAATTCGAATGTGCCACATAATCTGTTGAAATTGAGCTTTAAGGCATGTCCTTTTCTATTTTTCAAGCTGTGATTACCCCTTAGTTCTTCAAAGTGTTCTCTTTAAGTATGTGTCACAGTTTGAAATGTTTTGGCCTTTACCTCCCTCAAGCCATTTTGAGGGCCTGTTTCATTTACAGTTCTGCAGTACTTGTTCCTATGAAGTGACCATTAGCACAGGCTTTAAAGCTGCTTTTGCAGATAACTGCCAGAGGGCGGCAGCCTTTCTATGTCCCCCACCCTGGTAACTAGGGAAACGCCCTTGCGGCCTGTGGTGTTTCTCGGTTATAAATTAGAGTGGAGTGTGCCTGGACAAACCCACACAAGCTGATGTCTCCTTACTTTTGTTGGATTTTTACATTTAATTTTTACTTTTTATTGGAGTAATTTTTCACTGTGTACGTGGACCACTTCTACTTTGTGCATTCTCGGTTGATGGACATTTTCATTGCTTCCAAGCGTTGGCTATGGTAAATATTGTTGGAGTGCAGGATTGCCAGGCTGTGACTTTTCGATTCTCATTTTCTCAGGTGATAGGCCCAGCAGTGGGTGTGATTGATTGACTGGTAGCACCGTGTTTCCCTTTGCAAAGCACCTTCTTTGTGTTTTCATTAGTGGCTCTTACCACGTCCCCCTTAGAATCGAGGGTACGCATTTCTCCACAATCGCTTCAGCATTTATTGTTTGCAGCATTTATGCTAATGGCCCTTCTGGCTGCTGTGAGCTGATAGGTTTTTGTAATTTGGGTTTGCATGTCTTTGAAAATTCGTAAAACTCATCATTTTTCTCCACCGTTTTCTTTTCTGTTAAAAAAAAGGAAACAATTGGGAGTACAATAGAACTCTTGAAATTGTGTTCTTGGAAGGTTGCCCTCTTTTGAAATTTTTGGTCGATTTTCCACCCCAGAATTTTTTTAGAAAGCAGGTGTCTTTTACCGAACTGCAAGTTTGGTGAATATTTAGTGACCTTTAGCAATGGGTTTAAAGCTGCTGTTGGAGGAAGTGGCCTCAAGCAGGAAGCTTATCTCCATTCCCATATCTGGGTACTAGGGCAGCAGAGCCTTTCTGGAAGTCGTGTTCCTAGTTTGTAAATTACATTGGAATGTGCATGGAGAAAGCCCCATAAGTTTATGTCTCATTATTTCTTCTTGGTTTTAAATTTTTTTTTAATTGGGGTAAAGCTTAGAATATTGTTTGTCCTAGGTGTACACCATCTGGTTCGTTTGTACATTATATATGTCTATTCAAGTACAGATCCTCTTCCCATGTAAAATGTTACTGAGGGTTCCGCAGACCTCCCTTGCTATATGGTTGGTCTTTTTGAGATATGTATATAATATGTGTTTGTATACGTATAGTAACACTAATCTTAATTTATACATTCCCCCCACCTTTCCTTTTAGATGAGCATAGTTTGTTTTCTAAGTCTGTGAGTGTCTTTCTCTGTGGAAATATGTTCCTTTGTGTCAGTTATTAGATAACGCCTATAAGTGATATCATAGAATACAGGTCTTTTGCTTTCCGACGTACCTCATGTTTTGTGATTATCTCCAGACTCATTTGTGGTGCCTCAGAGAGCAGTGGTTCATTGTTTTCCATGGCTATTATTCCATTGTGTACATGGACCACTTCTTCTTTATCCATTTACCGGTTGTTGGACATTTGGATTGCTTCACTGTCTTGGCTATTGTGAATAAGGCTGCACTGCAACTTTTGCGGCCTGTGTCTTCTCGATTCTTGTCTTCTCAAGTGAGAGGTCCATTGGTGCGCCTGCTGGATTGAATGGTACCTCCATTTTTACTTTTAAACACAGCTCCTTTCTGTTCTCATTATTGGCTGTTACCCCTTTACGTCTCACCAGCAGGTAGAGGGTACACAGTTCCCTAAAACCCCTTCAGCATTTATTGTTTGTAGACTTTTTGCTCAAGGTCAGTCGACTGGTGTAAGTTGAAACTTTTTGTAGATTAGATTGCATGGGTCTAACACTCCCTGAGGTTGAGCTTTTATCCATTTTCCTTTTTTTTAAAAGAGCGTGAGTAAAACTTAACTCTTCCTACTCTCTTCTTGAAACATTTGCCTGTTTTGAATTGTTTTGTCCATTCCCTCCTTCAGCACAATTTTTTAGGGCAGGTGTCCTTTACAGCCCTGAGTCCTTGGGAATGTGAAGTGACCATTAGCTGTGAGTTTAAAGCTGTTCTTGCAGGAAACGGCCACAAGGTGGCAGCATTTCCCCTTTACCATATTTGGTTACTAGGGAAACAGAGCCTTAATGGAAGTGGTGTTCTAGGTTGTAAATTAGAATGGAATGTGCCAGGGAAAAGCCCTTTAAGTTTATGTCTCATTACTTCTTGTTCATATTTGTAGTTTACTTTTTATTTTTTTATCCCAGTAAATATGATTACAATGGTTTGTTTGTTCTAGGTGTGCAAGATGTGGTTCTTTCACACATATACATGTATCTATTCTTCCTCGCATCCTTTTCCCATGTAGGTTATGACACAATGTTGAGTAGTCTTCTCCTGGTCTTCCGTACGTCTTTGGTGGTTATATATTTCACATGGTTTGTATATCTCTGTTAACCCCAATGCGGCAATGTATCCAATCCTCATCCCTTTCTATTTGGTGAACCATAAGTTTTTTAATGAATCTGTGATTGCCTTTCTCTGTGGAAATATCTTCATTGGTATCAATTTTTAAGTAACTCTTAAAAGTGATATGATAGGATATGTGCCTTTTGCTTTCTCACTTACTACACGTGGCGTGATTACGTCTAGACTCATCTATGGTGCTTCAAATAGCATTGTTTCATTTTTTTCACTAGCGAATATTCCATCTGTACATGGAGGAGTTCTTCTTTGTCCATCCATCTGTTGCTGGACTTTTTGGTTACTTCCATATGTTGGCTATTGTAATGGTGTGCAATGCAGATTTGCCTGCCTGTGTCTTTCCAATTCTCTCTTCTTAGCTTATACGTCGAGGAGTGGGCCTGCTGGATCATATGGTAGCTCAATGTTTACCTTTTTAAGGCACCTCCATTCTGTTCTCATTCGTGGCCCTTTCCAAGTTACGTCCCCTTTGATGTTGAGGGTATGCATTTCTCCACAACACCTTCAGCATTTATTGTTTGTAGTTTTCTTGCTGATGGTTATTCTGACAAGTGTGAGCTGATACCTCTCTGTGGTTGAATTCGAATGTGCCACATAATCTGTTGAAATTGAGCTTTAAGGCATGTCCTTTTCTATTTTTCAAGCTGTGATTACCCCTTAGTTCTTCAAAGTGTTCTCTTTAAGTATGTGTCACAGTTTGAAATGTTTTGGCCTTTACCTCCCTCAAGCCATTTTGAGGGCCTGTTTCATTTACAGTTCTGCAGTACTTGTTCCTATGAAGTGACCATTAGCACAGGCTTTAAAGCTGCTTTTGCAGATAACTGCCAGAGGGCGGCAGCCTTTCTATGTCCCCCACCCTGGTAACTAGGGAAACGCCCTTGCGGCCTGTGGTGTTTCTCGGTTATAAATTAGAGTGGAGTGTGCCTGGACAAACCCACACAAGCTGATGTCTCCTTACTTTTGTTGGATTTTTACATTTAATTTTTACTTTTTATTGGAGTAATTTTTCACTGTGTACGTGGACCACTTCTACTTTGTGCATTCTCGGTTGATGGACATTTTCATTGCTTCCAAGCGTTGGCTATGGTAAATATTGTTGGAGTGCAGGATTGCCAGGCTGTGACTTTTCGATTCTCATTTTCTCAGGTGATAGGCCCAGCAGTGGGTGTGATTGATTGACTGGTAGCACCGTGTTTCCCTTTGCAAAGCACCTTCTTTGTGTTTTCATTAGTGGCTCTTACCACGTCCCCCTTAGAATCGAGGGTACGCATTTCTCCACAATCGCTTCAGCATTTATTGTTTGCAGCATTTATGCTAATGGCCCTTCTGGCTGCTGTGAGCTGATAGGTTTTTGTAATTTGGGTTTGCATGTCTTTGAAAATTCGTAAAACTCATCATTTTTCTCCACCGTTTTCTTTTCTGTTAAAAAAAAGGAAACAATTGGGAGTATAATAGAACTCTTGAAATTGTGTTCTTGGAAGGTTGCCCTCTTTTGAAATTTTTGGTCGATTTTCCACCCCAGAATTTTTTTAGAAAGCAGGTGTCTTTTACCGAACTGCAAGTTTGGTGAATATTTAGTGACCTTTAGCAATGGGTTTAAAGCTGCTGTTGGAGGAAGTGGCCTCAAGCAGGAAGCTTATCTCCATTCCCATATCTGGGTACTAGGGCAGCAGAGCCTTTCTGGAAGTCGTGTTCCTAGTTTGTAAATTACATTGGAATGTGCATGGAGAAAGCCCCATAAGTTTATGTCTCATTATTTCTTCTTGGTTTTAAATTTTTTTTAAATTGGGGTAAAGCTTAGAATATTGTTTGTCCTAGGTGTACACCATCTGGTTCGTTTGTACATTATATATGTCTATTCAAGTACAGATCCTCTTCCCATGTAAAATGTTACTGAGGGTTCCGCAGACCTCCCTTGCTATATGGTTGGTCTTTTTGAGATATGTATATAATATGTGTTTGTATACGTATAGTAACACTAATCTTAATTTATACATTCCCCCCACCTTTCCTTTTAGATGAGCATAGTTTGTTTTCTAAGTCTGTGAGTGTCTTTCTCTGTGGAAATATGTTCCTTTGTGTCAGTTATTAGATAACGCCTATAAGTGATATCATAGAATACAGGTCTTTTGCTTTCCGACGTACCTCATGTTTTGTGATTATCTCCAGACTCATTTGTGGTGCCTCAGAGAGCAGTGGTTCATTGTTTTCCATGGCTATTATTCCATTGTGTACATGGACCACTTCTTCTTTATCCATTTACCGGTTGTTGGACATTTGGATTGCTTCACTGTCTTGGCTATTGTGAATAAGGCTGCACTGCAACTTTTGCGGCCTGTGTCTTCTCGATTCTTGTCTTCTCAAGTGAGAGGTCCATTGGTGCGCCTGCTGGATTGAATGGTACCTCCATTTTTACTTTTAAACACAGCTCCTTTCTGTTCTCATTATTGGCTGTTACCCCTTTACGTCTCACCAGCAGGTAGAGGGTACACAGTTCCCTAAAACCCCTTCAGCATTTATTGTTTGTAGACTTTGTGCTCATGGTCAGTCGACTGGTGTAAGTTGAAACTTTTTGTAGATTAGATTGCATGGGTCTAACACTCCCTGAGGTTGAGCTTTTATCCATTTTCCTTTTTTTTAAAAGAGCGTGAGTAAAACTTAACTCTTCCTACTCGCTTCTTGAAACATTTGCCTGTTTTGAATTGTTTTGTCCATTCCCTCCTTCAGCACAATTTTTTAGGGCAGGTGTCCTTTACAGCCCTGAGTCCTTGGGAATGTGAAGTGACCATTAGCTGTGAGTTTAAAGCTGTTCTTGCAGGAAACGGCCACAAGGTGGCAGCATTTCCCCTTTACCATATTTGGTTACTAGGGAAACAGAGCCTTAATGGAAGTGGTGTTCTAGGTTGTAAATTAGAATGGAATGTGCCAGGGAAAAGCCCTTTAAGTTTATGTCTCATTACTTCTTGTTCATATTTGTAGTTTACTTTTTATTTTTTATCCCAGTAAATATGATTACAATGGTTTGTTTGTTGTAGGTGTGCAAGATGTGGTTCTTTCACACATATACATGTATCTATTCTTCCTCGCATCCTTTTCCCATGTAGGTTATGACACAATGTTGAGTAGTCTTCTCCTGGTCTTCCGTACGTCTTTGGTGGTTATATATTTCACATGGTTTGTATATCTCTGTTAACCCCAATGTGGCAATGTATCCAATCCTCATCCCTTTCTATTTGGTGAATCATAAGTTTTTTAATGAATCTGTGATTGCCTTTCTCTGTGGAAATATCTTCATTGGTATCAATTTTTAAGTAACTCTTAAAAGTGATATGATAGGATATGTGTCTTTTGCTTTCTCACTTACTACACGTGGCGTGATTACGTCTAAACTCATCTATGGTGCTGCAAATAGCATTGTTTCATTTTTTTCACTAGCGAATATTCCATCTGTACATGGAGGAGTTCTTCTTTGTCCATCCATCTGTTGGTGGACTTTTTGGTTACTTCCATATGTTGGCTATTGTAATGATGTGCAGTGCAGATTTCCCTGCCTGTGTCTTTCCAATTCTCTCTTCTTAGGTTATACGTCGAGGAGTGGGCCTGCTGGATCATATGGTAGCTCAATGTTTACCTTTTTAAGGCACCTCCATTCTGTTCTCATTCGTGGCCCTTTCCAAGTTACGTCCCCTTTGATGTTGAGGGTATGCATTTCTCCACAACACCTTCAGCATTTATTGTTTGTAGTTTTCTTGCTGATGGTTATTCTGACAAGTGTGAGCTGATACCTCTCTGTGGTTGAATTCGAATGTGCCACATAATCTGTTGAAATTGAGCTTTAAGGCATGTCCTTTTCTATTTTTCAAGCTGTGATTACCCCTTAGTTCTTCAAAGTGTTCTCTTTAAGTATGTGTCACAGTTTGAAATGTTTTGGCCTTTACCTCCCTCAAGCCATTTTGAGGGCCTGTTTCATTTACAGTTCTGCAGTACTTGTTCCTATGAAGTGACCATTAGCACAGGCTTTAAAGCTGCTTTTGCAGATAACTGCCAGAGGGCGGCAGCCTTTCTATGTCCCCCACCCTGGTAACTAGGGAAACGCCCTTGCGGCCTGTGGTGTTTCTCGGTTATAAATTAGAGTGGAGTGTGCCTGGACAAACCCACACAAGCTGATGTCTCCTTACTTTTGTTGGATTTTTACATTTAATTTTTACTTTTTATTGGAGTAATTTTTCACTGTGTACGTGGACCACTTCTACTTTGTGCATTCTCGGTTGATGGACATTTTCATTGCTTCCAAGCGTTGGCTATGGTAAATATTGTTGGAGTGCAGGATTGCCAGGCTGTGACTTTTCGATTCTCATTTTCTCAGGTGATAGGCCCAGCAGTGGGTGTGATTGATTGACTGGTAGCACCGTGTTTCCCTTTGCAAAGCACCTTCTTTGTGTTTTCATTAGTGGCTCTTACCACGTCCCCCTTAGAATCGAGGGTACGCATTTCTCCACAATCGCTTCAGCATTTATTGTTTGCAGCATTTATGCTAATGGCCCTTCTGGCTGCTGTGAGCTGATAGGTTTTTGTAATTTGGGTTTGCATGTCTTTGAAAATTCGTAAAACTCATCATTTTTCTCCACCGTTTTCTTTTCTGTTAAAAAAAAGGAAACAATTGGGAGTACAATAGAACTCTTGAAATTGTGTTCTTGGAAGGTTGCCCTCTTTTGAAATTTTTGGTCGATTTTCCACCCCAGAATTTTTTTAGAAAGCAGGTGTCTTTTACCGAACTGCAAGTTTGGTGAATATTTAGTGACCTTTAGCAATGGGTTTAAAGCTGCTGTTGGAGGAAGTGGCCTCAAGCAGGAAGCTTATCTCCATTCCCATATCTGGGTACTAGGGCAGCAGAGCCTTTCTGGAAGTCGTGTTCCTAGTTTGTAAATTACATTGGAATGTGCATGGAGAAAGCCCCATAAGTTTATGTCTCATTATTTCTTCTTGGTTTTAAATTTTTTTTAAATTGGGGTAAAGCTTAGAATATTGTTTGTCCTAGGTGTACACCATCTGGTTCGTTTGTACATTATATATGTCTATTCAAGTACAGATCCTCTTCCCATGTAAAATGTTACTGAGGGTTCCGCAGACCTCCCTTGCTATATGGTTGGTCTTTTTGAGATATGTATATAATATGTGTTTGTATACGTATAGTAACACTAATCTTAATTTATACATTCCCCCCACCTTTCCTTTTAGATGAGCATAGTTTGTTTTCTAAGTCTGTGAGTGTCTTTCTCTGTGGAAATATGTTCCTTTGTGTCAGTTATTAGATAACGCCTATAAGTGATATCATAGAATACAGGTCTTTTGCTTTCCGACGTACCTCATGTTTTGTGATTATCTCCAGACTCATTTGTGGTGCCTCAGAGAGCAGTGGTTCATTGTTTTCCATGGCTATTATTCCATTGTGTACATGGACCACTTCTTCTTTATCCATTTACCGGTTGTTGGACATTTGGATTGCTTCACTGTCTTGGCTATTGTGAATAAGGCTGCACTGCAACTTTTGCGGCCTGTGTCTTCTCGATTCTTGTCTTCTCAAGTGAGAGGTCCATTGGTGCGCCTGCTGGATTGAATGGTACCTCCATTTTTACTTTTAAACACAGCTCCTTTCTGTTCTCATTATTGGCTGTTACCCCTTTACGTCTCACCAGCAGGTAGAGGGTACACAGTTCCCTAAAACCCCTTCAGCATTTATTGTTTGTAGACTTTTTGCTCAAGGTCAGTCGACTGGTGTAAGTTGAAACTTTTTGTAGATTAGATTGCATGGGTCTAACACTCCCTGAGGTTGAGCTTTTATCCATTTTCCTTTTTTTTAAAAGAGCGTGAGTAAAACTTAACTCTTCCTACTCTCTTCTTGAAACATTTGCCTGTTTTGAATTGTTTTGTCCATTCCCTCCTTCAGCACAATTTTTTAGGGCAGGTGTCCTTTACAGCCCTGAGTCCTTGGGAATGTGAAGTGACCATTAGCTGTGAGTTTAAAGCTGTTCTTGCAGGAAACGGCCACAAGGTGGCAGCATTTCCCCTTTACCATATTTGGTTACTAGGGAAACAGAGCCTTAATGGAAGTGGTGTTCTAGGTTGTAAATTAGAATGGAATGTGCCAGGGAAAAGCCCTTTAAGTTTATGTCTCATTACTTCTTGTTCATATTTGTAGTTTACTTTTTATTTTTTTATCCCAGTAAATATGATTACAATGGTTTGTTTGTTCTAGGTGTGCAAGATGTGGTTCTTTCACACATATACATGTATCTATTCTTCCTCGCATCCTTTTCCCATGTAGGTTATGACACAATGTTGAGTAGTCTTCTCCTGGTCTTCCATACGTCTTTGGTGGTTATATATTTCACATGGTTTGTATATCTCTGTTAACCCCAATGCGGCAATGTATCCAATCCTCATCCCTTTCTATTTGGTGAACCATAAGTTTTTTAATGAATCTGTGATTGCCTTTCTCTGTGGAAATATCTTCATTGGTATCAATTTTTAAGTAACTCTTAAAAGTGATATGATAGGATATGTGCCTTTTGCTTTCTCACTTACTACACGTGGCGTGATTACGTCTAGACTCATCTATGGTGCTTCAAATAGCATTGTTTCATTTTTTTCACTAGCGAATATTCCATCTGTACATGGAGGAGTTCTTCTTTGTCCATCCATCTGTTGCTGGACTTTTTGGTTACTTCCATATGTTGGCTATTGTAATGGTGTGCAATGCAGATTTGCCTGCCTGTGTCTTTCCAATTCTCTCTTCTTAGGTTATACGTCGAGGAGTGGGCCTGCTGGATCATATGGTAGCTCAATGTTTACCTTTTTAAGGCACCTCCATTCTGTTCTCATTCGTGGCCCTTTCCAAGTTACGTCCCCTTTGATGTTGAGGGTATGCATTTCTCCACAACACCTTCAGCATTTATTGTTTGTAGTTTTCTTGCTGATGGTTATTCTGACAAGTGTGAGCTGATACCTCTCTGTGGTTGAATTCGAATGTGCCACATAATCTGTTGAAATTGAGCTTTAAGGCATGTCCTTTTCTATTTTTCAAGCTGTGATTACCCCTTAGTTCTTCAAAGTGTTCTCTTTAAGTATGTGTCACAGTTTGAAATGTTTTGGCCTTTACCTCCCTCAAGCCATTTTGAGGGCCTGTTTCATTTACAGTTCTGCAGTACTTGTTCCTATGAAGTGACCATTAGCACAGGCTTTAAAGCTGCTTTTGCAGATAACTGCCAGAGGGCGGCAGCCTTTCTATGTCCCCCACCCTGGTAACTAGGGAAACGCCCTTGCGGCCTGTGGTGTTTCTCGGTTATAAATTAGAGTGGAGTGTGCCTGGACAAACCCACACAAGCTGATGTCTCCTTACTTTTGTTGGATTTTTACATTTAATTTTTACTTTTTATTGGAGTAATTTTTCACTGTGTACGTGGACCACTTCTACTTTGTGCATTCTCGGTTGATGGACATTTTCATTGCTTCCAAGCGTTGGCTATGGTAAATATTGTTGGAGTGCAGGATTGCCAGGCTGTGACTTTTCGATTCTCATTTTCTCAGGTGATAGGCCCAGCAGTGGGTGTGATTGATTGACTGGTAGCACCGTGTTTCCCTTTGCAAAGCACCTTCTTTGTGTTTTCATTAGTGGCTCTTACCACGTCCCCCTTAGAATCGAGGGTACGCATTTCTCCACAATCGCTTCAGCATTTATTGTTTGCAGCATTTATGCTAATGGCCCTTCTGGCTGCTGTGAGCTGATAGGTTTTTGTAATTTGGGTTTGCATGTCTTTGAAAATTCGTAAAACTCATCATTTTTCTCCACCGTTTTCTTTTCTGTTAAAAAAAAGGAAACAATTGGGAGTACAATAGAACTCTTGAAATTGTGTTCTTGGAAGGTTGCCCTCTTTTGAAATTTTTGGTCGATTTTCCACCCCAGAATTTTTTTAGAAAGCAGGTGTCTTTTACCGAACTGCAAGTTTGGTGAATATTTAGTGACCTTTAGCAATGGGTTTAAAGCTGCTGTTGGAGGAAGTGGCCTCAAGCAGGAAGCTTATCTCCATTCCCATATCTGGGTACTAGGGCAGCAGAGCCTTTCTGGAAGTCGTGTTCCTAGTTTGTAAATTACATTGGAATGTGCATGGAGAAAGCCCCATAAGTTTATGTCTCATTATTTCTTCTTGGTTTTAAATTTTTTTTAAATTGGGGTAAAGCTTAGAATATTGTTTGTCCTAGGTGTACACCATCTGGTTCGTTTGTACATTATATATGTCTATTCAAGTACAGATCCTCTTCCCATGTAAAATGTTACTGAGGGTTCCGCAGACCTCCCTTGCTATATGGTTGGTCTTTTTGAGATATGTATATAATATGTGTTTGTATACGTATAGTAACACTAATCTTAATTTATACATTCCCCCCACCTTTCCTTTTAGATGAGCATAGTTTGTTTTCTAAGTCTGTGAGTGTCTTTCTCTGTGGAAATATGTTCCTTTGTGTCAGTTATTAGATAACGCCTATAAGTGATATCATAGAATACAGGTCTTTTGCTTTCCGACGTACCTCATGTTTTGTGATTATCTCCAGACTCATTTGTGGTGCCTCAGAGAGCAGTGGTTCATTGTTTTCCATGGCTATTATTCCATTGTGTACATGGACCACTTCTTCTTTATCCATTTACCGGTTGTTGGACATTTGGATTGCTTCACTGTCTTGGCTATTGTGAATAAGGCTGCACTGCAACTTTTGCGGCCTGTGTCTTCTCGATTCTTGTCTTCTCAAGTGAGAGGTCCATTGGTGCGCCTGCTGGATTGAATGGTACCTCCATTTTTACTTTTAAACACAGCTCCTTTCTGTTCTCATTATTGGCTGTTACCCCTTTACGTCTCACCAGCAGGTAGAGGGTACACAGTTCCCTAAAACCCCTTCAGCATTTATTGTTTGTAGACTTTTTGCTCAAGGTCAGTCGACTGGTGTAAGTTGAAACTTTTTGTAGATTAGATTGCATGGGTCTAACACTCCCTGAGGTTGAGCTTTTATCCATTTTCCTTTTTTTTAAAAGAGCGTGAGTAAAACTTAACTCTTCCTACTCTCTTCTTGAAACATTTGCCTGTTTTGAATTGTTTTGTCCATTCCCTCCTTCAGCACAATTTTTTAGGGCAGGTGTCCTTTACAGCCCTGAGTCCTTGGGAATGTGAAGTGACCATTAGCTGTGAGTTTAAAGCTGTTCTTGCAGGAAACGGCCACAAGGTGGCAGCATTTCCCCTTTACCATATTTGGTTACTAGGGAAACAGAGCCTTAATGGAAGTGGTGTTCTAGGTTGTAAATTAGAATGGAATGTGCCAGGGAAAAGCCCTTTAAGTTTATGTCTCATTACTTCTTGTTCATATTTGTAGTTTACTTTTTATTTTTTTATCCCAGTAAATATGATTACAATGGTTTGTTTGTTCTAGGTGTGCAAGATGTGGTTCTTTCACACATATACATGTATCTATTCTTCCTCGCATCCTTTTCCCATGTAGGTTATGACACAATGTTGAGTAGTCTTCTCCTGGTCTTCCATACGTCTTTGGTGGTTATATATTTCACATGGTTTGTATATCTCTGTTAACCCCAATGCGGCAATGTATCCAATCCTCATCCCTTTCTATTTGGTGAACCATAAGTTTTTTAATGAATCTGTGATTGCCTTTCTCTGTGGAAATATCTTCATTGGTATCAATTTTTAAGTAACTCTTAAAAGTGATATGATAGGATATGTGCCTTTTGCTTTCTCACTTACTACACGTGGCGTGATTACGTCTAGACTCATCTATGGTGCTTCAAATAGCATTGTTTCATTTTTTTCACTAGCGAATATTCCATCTGTACATGGAGGAGTTCTTCTTTGTCCATCCATCTGTTGCTGGACTTTTTGGTTACTTCCATATGTTGGCTATTGTAATGGTGTGCAATGCAGATTTGCCTGCCTGTGTCTTTCCAATTCTCTCTTCTTAGGTTATACGTCGAGGAGTGGGCCTGCTGGATCATATGGTAGCTCAATGTTTACCTTTTTAAGGCACCTCCATTCTGTTCTCATTCGTGGCCCTTTCCAAGTTACGTCCCCTTTGATGTTGAGGGTATGCATTTCTCCACAACACCTTCAGCATTTATTGTTTGTAGTTTTCTTGCTGATGGTTATTCTGACAAGTGTGAGCTGATACCTCTCTGTGGTTGAATTCGAATGTGCCACATAATCTGTTGAAATTGAGCTTTAAGGCATGTCCTTTTCTATTTTTCAAGCTGTGATTACCCCTTAGTTCTTCAAAGTGTTCTCTTTAAGTATGTGTCACATTTTGAAATGTTTTGGCCTTTACCTCCCTCAAGCCATTTTGAGGGCCTGTTTCATTTACAGTTCTGCAGTACTTGTTCCTATGAAGTGACCATTAGCACAGGCTTTAAAGCTGCTTTTGCAGATAACTGCCAGAGGGCGGCAGCCTTTCTATGTCCCCCACCCTGGTAACTAGGGAAACGCCCTTGCGGCCTGTGGTGTTTCTCGGTTATAAATTAGAGTGGAGTGTGCCTGGACAAACCCACACAAGCTGATGTCTCCTTACTTTTGTTGGATTTTTACATTTAATTTTTACTTTTTATTGGAGTAATTTTTCACTGTGTACGTGGACCACTTCTACTTTGTGCATTCTCGGTTGATGGACATTTTCATTGCTTCCAAGCGTTGGCTATGGTAAATATTGTTGGAGTGCAGGATTGCCAGGCTGTGACTTTTCGATTCTCATTTTCTCAGGTGATAGGCCCAGCAGTGGGTGTGATTGATTGACTGGTAGCACCGTGTTTCCCTTTGCAAAGCACCTTCTTTGTGTTTTCATTAGTGGCTCTTACCACGTCCCCCTTAGAATCGAGGGTACGCATTTCTCCACAATCGCTTCAGCATTTATTGTTTGCAGCATTTATGCTAATGGCCCTTCTGGCTGCTGTGAGCTGATAGGTTTTTGTAATTTGGGTTTGCATGTCTTTGAAAATTCGTAAAACTCATCATTTTTCTCCACCGTTTTCTTTTCTGTTAAAAAAAAGGAAACAATTGGGAGTACAATAGAACTCTTGAAATTGTGTTCTTGGAAGGTTGCCCTCTTTTGAAATTTTTGGTCGATTTTCCACCCCAGAATTTTTTTAGAAAGCAGGTGTCTTTTACCGAACTGCAAGTTTGGTGAATATTTAGTGACCTTTAGCAATAGGTTTAAAGCTGCTGTTGGAGGAAGTGGCCTCAAGCAGGAAGCTTATCTCCATTCCCATATCTGGGTACTAGGGCAGCAGAGCCTTTCTGGAAGTCGTGTTCCTAGTTTGTAAATTACATTGGAATGTGCATGGAGAAAGCCCCATAAGTTTATGTCTCATTATTTCTTCTTGGTTTTAAATTTTTTTTAAATTGGGGTAAAGCTTAGAATATTGTTTGTCCTAGGTGTACACCATCTGGTTCGTTTGTACATTATATATGTCTATTCAAGTACAGATCCTCTTCCCATGTAAAATGTTACTGAGGGTTCCGCAGACCTCCCTTGCTATATGGTTGGTCTTTTTGAGATATGTATATAATATGTGTTTGTATACGTATAGTAACACTAATCTTAATTTATCCATTCCCCCCACCTTTCCTTTTAGATGAGCATAGTTTGTTTTCTAAGTCTGTGAGTGTCTTTCTCTGTGGAAATATGTTCCTTTGTGTCAGTTATTAGATAACGCCTATAAGTGATATCATAGAATACAGGTCTTTTGCTTTCCGACGTACCTCATGTTTTGTGATTATCTCCAGACTCATTTGTGGTGCCTCAGAGAGCAGTGGTTCATTGTTTTCCATGGCTATTATTCCATTGTGTACATGGACCACTTCTTCTTTATCCATTTACCGGTTGTTGGACATTTGGATTGCTTCACTGTCTTGGCTATTGTGAATAAGGCTGCACTGCAACTTTTGCGGCCTGTGTCTTCTCGATTCTTGTCTTCTCAAGTGAGAGGTCCATTGGTGCGCCTGCTGGATTGAATGGTACCTCCATTTTTACTTTTAAACACAGCTCCTTTCTGTTCTCATTATTGGCTGTTACCCCTTTACGTCTCACCAGCAGGTAGAGGGTACACAGTTCCCTAAAACCCCTTCAGCATTTATTGTTTGTAGACTTTTTGCTCAAGGTCAGTCGACTGGTGTAAGTTGAAACTTTTTGTAGATTAGATTGCATGGGTCTAACACTCCCTGAGGTTGAGCTTTTATCCATTTTCCTTTTTTTTAAAAGAGCGTGAGTAAAACTTAACTCTTCCTACTCTCTTCTTGAAACATTTGCCTGTTTTGAATTGTTTTGTCCATTCCCTCCTTCAGCACAATTTTTTAGGGCAGGTGTCCTTTACAGCCCTGAGTCCTTGGGAATGTGAAGTGACCATTAGCTGTGAGTTTAAAGCTGTTCTTGCAGGAAACGGCCACAAGGTGGCAGCATTTCCCCTTTACCATATTTGGTTACTAGGGAAACAGAGCCTTAATGGAAGTGGTGTTCTAGGTTGTAAATTAGAATGGAATGTGCCAGGGAAAAGCCCTTTAAGTTTATGTCTCATTACTTCTTGTTCATATTTGTAGTTTACTTTTTATTTTTTTATCCCAGTAAATATGATTACAATGGTTTGTTTGTTCTAGGTGTGCAAGATGTGGTTCTTTCACACATATACATGTATCTATTCTTCCTCGCATCCTTTTCCCATGTAGGTTATGACACAATGTTGAGTAGTCTTCTCCTGGTCTTCCATACGTCTTTGGTGGTTATATATTTCACATGGTTTGTATATCTCTGTTAACCCCAATGCGGCAATGTATCCAATCCTCATCCCTTTCTATTTGGTGAACCATAAGTTTTTTAATGAATCTGTGATTGCCTTTCTCTGTGGAAATATCTTCATTGGTATCAATTTTTAAGTAACTCTTAAAAGTGATATGATAGGATATGTGCCTTTTGCTTTCTCACTTACTACACGTGGCGTGATTACGTCTAGACTCATCTATGGTGCTTCAAATAGCATTGTTTCATTTTTTTCACTAGCGAATATTCCATCTGTACATGGAGGAGTTCTTCTTTGTCCATCCATCTGTTGCTGGACTTTTTGGTTACTTCCATATGTTGGCTATTGTAATGGTGTGCAATGCAGATTTGCCTGCCTGTGTCTTTCCAATTCTCTCTTCTTAGCTTATACGTCGAGGAGTGGGCCTGCTGGATCATATGGTAGCTCAATGTTTACCTTTTTAAGGCACCTCCATTCTGTTCTCATTCGTGGCCCTTTCCAAGTTACGTCCCCTTTGATGTTGAGGGTATGCATTTCTCCACAACACCTTCAGCATTTATTGTTTGTAGTTTTCTTGCTGATGGTTATTCTGACAAGTGTGAGCTGATACCTCTCTGTGGTTGAATTCGAATGTGCCACATAATCTGTTGAAATTGAGCTTTAAGGCATGTCCTTTTCTATTTTTCAAGCTGTGATTACCCCTTAGTTCTTCAAAGTGTTCTCTTTAAGTATGTGTCACAGTTTGAAATGTTTTGGCCTTTACCTCCCTCAAGCCATTTTGAGGGCCTGTTTCATTTACAGTTCTGCAGTACTTGTTCCTATGAAGTGACCATTAGCACAGGCTTTAAAGCTGCTTTTGCAGATAACTGCCAGAGGGCGGCAGCCTTTCTATGTCCCCCACCCTGGTAACTAGGGAAACGCCCTTGCGGCCTGTGGTGTTTCTCGGTTATAAATTAGAGTGGAGTGTGCCTGGACAAACCCACACAAGCTGATGTCTCCTTACTTTTGTTGGATTTTTACATTTAATTTTTACTTTTTATTGGAGTAATTTTTCACTGTGTACGTGGACCACTTCTACTTTGTGCATTCTCGGTTGATGGACATTTTCATTGCTTCCAAGCGTTGGCTATGGTAAATATTGTTGGAGTGCAGGATTGCCAGGCTGTGACTTTTCGATTCTCATTTTCTCAGGTGATAGGCCCAGCAGTGGGTGTGATTGATTGACTGGTAGCACCGTGTTTCCCTTTGCAAAGCACCTTCTTTGTGTTTTCATTAGTGGCTCTTACCACGTCCCCCTTAGAATCGAGGGTACGCATTTCTCCACAATCGCTTCAGCATTTATTGTTTGCAGCATTTATGCTAATGGCCCTTCTGGCTGCTGTGAGCTGATAGGTTTTTGTAATTTGGGTTTGCATGTCTTTGAAAATTCGTAAAACTCATCATTTTTCTCCACCGTTTTCTTTTCTGTTAAAAAAAAGGAAACAATTGGGAGTACAATAGAACTCTTGAAATTGTGTTCTTGGAAGGTTGCCCTCTTTTGAAATTTTTGGTCGATTTTCCACCCCAGAATTTTTTTAGAAAGCAGGTGTCTTTTACCGAACTGCAAGTTTGGTGAATATTTAGTGACCTTTAGCAATGGGTTTAAAGCTGCTGTTGGAGGAAGTGGCCTCAAGCAGGAAGCTTATCTCCATTCCCATATCTGGGTACTAGGGCAGCAGAGCCTTTCTGGAAGTCGTGTTCCTAGTTTGTAAATTACATTGGAATGTGCATGGAGAAAGCCCCATAAGTTTATGTCTCATTATTTCTTCTTGGTTTTAAATTTTTTTTAAATTGGGGTAAAGCTTAGAATATTGTTTGTCCTAGGTGTACACCATCTGGTTCGTTTGTACATTATATATGTCTATTCAAGTACAGATCCTCTTCCCATGTAAAATGTTACTGAGGGTTCCGCAGACCTCCCTTGCTATATGGTTGGTCTTTTTGAGATATGTATATAATATGTGTTTGTATACGTATAGTAACACTAATCTTAATTTATACATTCCCCCCACCTTTCCTTTTAGATGAGCATAGTTTGTTTTCTAAGTCTGTGAGTGTCTTTCTCTGTGGAAATATGTTCCTTTGTGTCAGTTATTAGATAACGCCTATAAGTGATATCATAGAATACAGGTCTTTTGCTTTCCGACGTACCTCATGTTTTGTGATTATCTCCAGACTCATTTGTGGTGCCTCAGAGAGCAGTGGTTCATTGTTTTCCATGGCTATTATTCCATTGTGTACATGGACCACTTCTTCTTTATCCATTTACCGGTTGTTGGACATTTGGATTGCTTCACTGTCTTGGCTATTGTGAATAAGGCTGCACTGCAACTTTTGCGGCCTGTGTCTTCTCGATTCTTGTCTTCTCAAGTGAGAGGTCCATTGGTGCGCCTGCTGGATTGAATGGTACCTCCATTTTTACTTTTAAACACAGCTCCTTTCTGTTCTCATTATTGGCTGTTACCCCTTTACGTCTCACCAGCAGGTAGAGGGTACACAGTTCCCTAAAACCCCTTCAGCATTTATTGTTTGTAGACTTTTTGCTCAAGGTCAGTCGACTGGTGTAAGTTGAAACTTTTTGTAGATTAGATTGCATGGGTCTAACACTCCCTGAGGTTGAGCTTTTATCCATTTTCCTTTTTTTTAAAAGAGCGTGAGTAAAACTTAACTCTTCCTACTCTCTTCTTGAAACATTTGCCTGTTTTGAATTGTTTTGTCCATTCCCTCCTTCAGCACAATTTTTTAGGGCAGGTGTCCTTTACAGCCCTGAGTCCTTGGGAATGTGAAGTGACCATTAGCTGTGAGTTTAAAGCTGTTCTTGCAGGAAACGGCCACAAGGTGGCAGCATTTCCCCTTTACCATATTTGGTTACTAGGGAAACAGAGCCTTAATGGAAGTGGTGTTCTAGGTTGTAAATTAGAATGGAATGTGCCAGGGAAAAGCCCTTTAAGTTTATGTCTCATTACTTCTTGTTCATATTTGTAGTTTACTTTTTATTTTTTTATCCCAGTAAATATGATTACAATGGTTTGTTTGTTCTAGGTGTGCAAGATGTGGTTCTTTCACACATATACATGTATCTATTCTTCCTCGCATCCTTTTCCCATGTAGGTTATGACACAATGTTGAGTAGTCTTCTCCTGGTCTTCCGTACGTCTTTGGTGGTTATATATTTCACATGGTTTGTATATCTCTGTTAACCCCAATGCGGCAATGTATCCAATCCTCATCCCTTTCTATTTGGTGAACCATAAGTTTTTTAATGAATCTGTGATTGCCTTTCTCTGTGGAAATATCTTCATTGGTATCAATTTTTAAGTAACTCTTAAAAGTGATATGATAGGATATGTGCCTTTTGCTTTCTCACTTACTACACGTGGCGTGATTACGTCTAGACTCATCTATGGTGCTTCAAATAGCATTGTTTCATTTTTTTCACTAGCGAATATTCCATCTGTACATGGAGGAGTTCTTCTTTGTCCATCCATCTGTTGCTGGACTTTTTGGTTACTTCCATATGTTGGCTATTGTAATGGTGTGCAATGCAGATTTGCCTGCCTGTGTCTTTCCAATTCTCTCTTCTTAGGTTATACGTCGAGGAGTGGGCCTGCTGGATCATATGGTAGCTCAATGTTTACCTTTTTAAGGCACGTCCATTCTGTTCTCATTCGTGGCCCTTTCCAAGTTACGTCCCCTTTGATGTTGAGGGTATGCATTTCTCCACAACACCTTCAGCATTTATTGTTTGTAGTTTTCTTGCTGATGGTTATTCTGACAAGTGTGAGCTGATACCTCTCTGTGGTTGAATTCGAATGTGCCACATAATCTGTTGAAATTGAGCTTTAAGGCATGTCCTTTTCTATTTTTCAAGCTGTGATTACCCCTTAGTTCTTCAAAGTGTTCTCTTTAAGTATGTGTCACAGTTTGAAATGTTTTGGCCTTTACCTCCCTCAAGCCATTTTGAGGGCCTGTTTCATTTACAGTTCTGCAGTACTTGTTCCTATGAAGTGACCATTAGCACAGGCTTTAAAGCTGCTTTTGCAGATAACTGCCAGAGGGCGGCAGCCTTTCTATGTCCCCCACCCTGGTAACTAGGGAAACGCCCTTGCGGCCTGTGGTGTTTCTCGGTTATAAATTAGAGTGGAGTGTGCCTGGACAAACCCACACAAGCTGATGTCTCCTTACTTTTGTTGGATTTTTACATTTAATTTTTACTTTTTATTGGAGTAATTTTTCACTGTGTACGTGGACCACTTCTACTTTGTGCATTCTCGGTTGATGGACATTTTCATTGCTTCCAAGCGTTGGCTATGGTAAATATTGTTGGAGTGCAGGATTGCCAGGCTGTGACTTTTCGATTCTCATTTTCTCAGGTGATAGGCCCAGCAGTGGGTGTGATTGATTGACTGGTAGCACCGTGTTTCCCTTTGCAAAGCACCTTCTTTGTGTTTTCATTAGTGGCTCTTACCACGTCCCCCTTAGAATCGAGGGTACGCATTTCTCCACAATCGCTTCAGCATTTATTGTTTGCAGCATTTATGCTAATGGCCCTTCTGGCTGCTGTGAGCTGATAGGTTTTTGTAATTTGGGTTTGCATGTCTTTGAAAATTCGTAAAACTCATCATTTTTCTCCACCGTTTTCTTTTCTGTTAAAAAAAAGGAAACAATTGGGAGTACAATAGAACTCTTGAAATTGTGTTCTTGGAAGGTTGCCCTCTTTTGAAATTTTTGGTCGATTTTCCACCCCAGAATTTTTTTAGAAAGCAGGTGTCTTTTACCGAACTGCAAGTTTGGTGAATATTTAGTGACCTTTAGCAATGGGTTTAAAGCTGCTGTTGGAGGAAGTGGCCTCAAGCAGGAAGCTTATCTCCATTCCCATATCTGGGTACTAGGGCAGCAGAGCCTTTCTGGAAGTCGTGTTCCTAGTTTGTAAATTACATTGGAATGTGCATGGAGAAAGCCCCATAAGTTTATGTCTCATTATTTCTTCTTGGTTTTAAATTTTTTTTAAATTGGGGTAAAGCTTAGAATATTGTTTGTCCTAGGTGTACACCATCTGGTTCGTTTGTACATTATATATGTCTATTCAAGTACAGATCCTCTTCCCATGTAAAATGTTACTGAGGGTTCCGCAGACCTCCCTTGCTATATGGTTGGTCTTTTTGAGATATGTATATAATATGTGTTTGTATACGTATAGTAACACTAATCTTAATTTATACATTCCCCCCACCTTTCCTTTTAGATGAGCATAGTTTGTTTTCTAAGTCTGTGAGTGTCTTTCTCTGTGGAAATATGTTCCTTTGTGTCAGTTATTAGATAACGCCTATAAGTGATATCATAGAATACAGGTCTTTTGCTTTCCGACGTACCTCATGTTTTGTGATTATCTCCAGACTCATTTGTGGTGCCTCAGAGAGCAGTGGTTCATTGTTTTCCATGGCTATTATTCCATTGTGTACATGGACCACTTTTTCTTTATCCATTTACCGGTTGTTGGACATTTAGATTGCTTCACTGTCTTGGCTATTGTGAATAAGGCTGCACTGCAACTTTTGCGGCCTGTGTCTTCTCGATTCTTGTCTTCTCAAGTGAGAGGTCCATTGGTGCGCCTGCTGGATTGAATGGTACCTCCATTTTTACTTTTAAACACAGCTCCTTTCTGTTCTCATTATTGGCTGTTACCCCTTTACGTCTCACCAGCAGGTAGAGGGTACACAGTTCCCTAAAACCCCTTCAGCATTTATTGTTTGTAGACTTTTTGCTCAAGGTCAGTCGACTGGTGTAAGTTGAAACTTTTTGTAGATTAGATTGCATGGGTCTAACACTCCCTGAGGTTGAGCTTTTATCCATTTTCCTTTTTTTTAAAAGAGCGTGAGTAAAACTTAACTCTTCCTACTCTCTTCTTGAAACATTTGCCTGTTTTGAATTGTTTTGTCCATTCCCTCCTTCAGCACAATTTTTTAGGGCAGGTGTCCTTTACAGCCCTGAGTCCTTGGGAATGTGAAGTGACCATTAGCTGTGAGTTTAAAGCTGTTCTTGCAGGAAACGGCCACAAGGTGGCAGCATTTCCCCTTTACCATATTTGGTTACTAGGGAAACAGAGCCTTAATGGAAGTGGTGTTCTAGGTTGTAAATTAGAATGGAATGTGCCAGGGAAAAGCCCTTTAAGTTTATGTCTCATTACTTCTTGTTCATATTTGTAGTTTACTTTTTATTTTTTTATCCCAGTAAATATGATTACAATGGTTTGTTTGTTCTAGGTGTGCAAGATGTGGTTCTTTCACACATATACATGTATCTATTCTTCCTCGCATCCTTTTCCCATGTAGGTTATGACACAATGTTGAGTAGTCTTCTCCTGGTCTTCCATACGTCTTTGGTGGTTATATATTTCACATGGTTTGTATATCTCTGTTAACCCCAATGCGGCAATGTATCCAATCCTCATCCCTTTCTATTTGGTGAACCATAAGTTTTTTAATGAATCTGTGATTGCCTTTCTCTGTGGAAATATCTTCATTGGTATCAATTTTTAAGTAACTCTTAAAAGTGATATGATAGGATATGTGCCTTTTGCTTTCTCACTTACTACACGTGGCGTGATTACGTCTAGACTCATCTATGGTGCTTCAAATAGCATTGTTTCATTTTTTTCACTAGCGAATATTCCATCTGTACATGGAGGAGTTCTTCTTTGTCCATCCATCTGTTGCTGGACTTTTTGGTTACTTCCATATGTTGGCTATTGTAATGGTGTGCAATGCAGATTTGCCTGCCTGTGTCTTTCCAATTCTCTCTTCTTAGCTTATACGTCGAGGAGTGGGCCTGCTGGATCATATGGTAGCTCAATGTTTACCTTTTTAAGGCACCTCCATTCTGTTCTCATTCGTGGCCCTTTCCAAGTTACGTCCCCTTTGATGTTGAGGGTATGCATTTCTCCACAACACCTTCAGCATTTATTGTTTGTAGTTTTCTTGCTGATGGTTATTCTGACAAGTGTGAGCTGATACCTCTCTGTGGTTGAATTCGAATGTGCCACATAATCTGTTGAAATTGAGCTTTAAGGCATGTCCTTTTCTATTTTTCAAGCTGTGATTACCCCTTAGTTCTTCAAAGTGTTCTCTTTAAGTATGTGTCACAGTTTGAAATGTTTTGGCCTTTACCTCCCTCAAGCCATTTTGAGGGCCTGTTTCATTTACAGTTCTGCAGTACTTGTTCCTATGAAGTGACCATTAGCACAGGCTTTAAAGCTGCTTTTGCAGGTAACTGCCAGAGGGCGGCAGCCTTTCTATGTCCCCCACCCTGGTAACTAGGGAAAAGCCCTTGCGGCCTGTGGTGTTTCTCGGTTATAAATTAGAGTGGAGTGTGCCCGGACAAACCCACACAAGCTGATGTCTCCTTACTTTTGTTGGATTTTTACATTTAATTTTTACTTTTTATTGGAGTAATTTTTCACTGTGTACGTGGACCACTTCTACTTTGTGCATTCTCGGTTGATGGACATTTTCATTGCTTCCAAGCGTTGGCTATGGTAAATATTGTTGGAGTGCAGGATTGCCAGGCTGTGACTTTTCGATTCTCATTTTCTCAGGTGATAGGCCCAGCAGTGGGTGTGATTGATTGACTGGTAGCACCGTGTTTCCCTTTGCAAAGCACCTTCTTTGTGTTTTCATTAGTGGCTCTTACCACGTCCCCCTTAGAATCGAGGGTACGCATTTCTCCACAATCGCTTCAGCATTTATTGTTTGCAGCATTTATGCTAATGGCCCTTCTGGCTGCTGTGAGCTGATAGGTTTTTGTAATTTGGGTTTGCATGTCTTTGAAAATTCGTAAAACTCATCATTTTTCTCCACCGTTTTCTTTTCTGTTAAAAAAAAGGAAACAATTGGGAGTACAATAGAACTCTTGAAATTGTGTTCTTGGAAGGTTGCCCTCTTTTGAAATTTTTGGTCGATTTTCCACCCCAGAATTTTTTTAGAAAGCAGGTGTCTTTTACCGAACTGCAAGTTTGGTGAATATTTAGTGACCTTTAGCAATGGGTTTAAAGCTGCTGTTGGAGGAAGTGGCCTCAAGCAGGAAGCTTATCTCCATTCCCATATCTGGGTACTAGGGCAGCAGAGCCTTTCTGGAAGTCGTGTTCCTAGTTTGTAAATTACATTGGAATGTGCATGGAGAAAGCCCCATAAGTTTATGTCTCATTATTTCTTCTTGGTTTTAAATTTTTTTTAAATTGGGGTAAAGCTTAGAATATTGTTTGTCCTAGGTGTACACCATCTGGTTCGTTTGTACATTATATATGTCTATTCAAGTACAGATCCTCTTCCCATGTAAAATGTTACTGAGGGTTCCGCAGACCTCCCTTGCTATATGGTTGGTCTTTTTGAGATATGTATATAATATGTGTTTGTATACGTATAGTAACACTAATCTTAATTTATACATTCCCCCCACCTTTCCTTTTAGATGAGCATAGTTTGTTTTCTAAGTCTGTGAGTGTCTTTCTCTGTGGAAATATGTTCCTTTGTGTCAGTTATTAGATAACGCCTATAAGTGATATCATAGAATACAGGTCTTTTGCTTTCCGACGTACCTCATGTTTTGTGATTATCTCCAGACTCATTTGTGGTGCCTCAGAGAGCAGTGGTTCATTGTTTTCCATGGCTATTATTCCATTGTGTACATGGACCACTTCTTCTTTATCCATTTACCGGTTGTTGGACATTTGGATTGCTTCACTGTCTTGGCTATTGTGAATAAGGCTGCACTGCAACTTTTGCGGCCTGTGTCTTCTCGATTCTTGTCTTCTCAAGTGAGAGGTCCATTGGTGCGCCTGCTGGATTGAATGGTACCTCCATTTTTACTTTTAAACACAGCTCCTTTCTGTTCTCATTATTGGCTGTTACCCCTTTACGTCTCACCAGCAGGTAGAGGGTACACAGTTCCCTAAAACCCCTTCAGCATTTATTGTTTGTAGACTTTGTGCTCATGGTCAGTCGGCTGGTGTAAGTTGAAACTTTTTGTAGATTAGATTGCATGGGTCTAACACTCCCTGAGGTTGAGCTTTTATCCATTTTCCTTTTTTTTAAAAGAGCGTGAGTAAAACTTAACTCTTCATACTCGCTTCTTGAAACATTTGCCTGTTTTGAATTGTTTTGTCCATTCCCTCCTTCAGCACAATTTTTTAGGGCAGGTGTCCTTTACAGCCCTGAGTCCTTGGGAATGTGAAGTGACCATTAGCTGTGAGTTTAAAGCTGTTCTTGCAGGAAACGGCCACAAGGTGGCAGCATTTCCCCTTTACCATATTTGGTTACTAGGGAAACAGAGCCTTAATGGAAGTGGTGTTCTAGGTTGTAAATTAGAATGGAATGTGCCAGGGAAAAGCCCTTTAAGTTTATGTCTCATTACTTCTTGTTCATATTTGTAGTTTACTTTTTATTTTTTATCCCAGTAAATATGATTACAATGGTTTGTTTGTTGTAGGTGTGCAAGATGTGGTTCTTTCACACATATACATGTATCTATTCTTCCTCGCATCCTTTTCCCATGTAGGTTATGACACAATGTTGAGTAGTCTTCTCCTGGTCTTCCGTACGTCTTTGGTGGTTATATATTTCACATGGTTTGTATATCTCTGTTAACCCCAATGTGGCAATGTATCCAATCCTCATCCCTTTCTATTTGGTGAATCATAAGTTTTTTAATGAATCTGTGATTGCCTTTCTCTGTGGAAATATCTTCATTGGTATCAATTTTTAAGTAACTCTTAAAAGTGATATGATAGGATATGTGTCTTTTGCTTTCTCACTTACTACACGTGGCGTGATTACGTCTAAACTCATCTATGGTGCTGCAAATAGCATTGTTTCATTTTTTTCACTAGCGAATATTCCATCTGTACATGGAGGAGTTCTTCTTTGTCCATCCATCTGTTGGTGGACTTTTTGGTTACTTCCATATGTTGGCTATTGTAATGGTGTGCAGTGCAGATTTGCCTGCCTGTGTCTTTCCAATTCTCTCTTCTTAGGTTATACGTCGAGGAGTGGGCCTGCTGGATCATATGGTAGCTCAATGTTTACCTTTTTAAGGCACCTCCATTCTGTTCTCATTCGTGGCCCTTTCCAAGTTACGTCCCCTTTGATGTTGAGGGTATGCATTTCTCCACAACACCTTCAGCATTTATTGTTTGTAGTTTTCTTGCTGATGGTTATTCTGACAAGTGTGAGCTGATACCTCTCTGTGGTTGAATTCGAATGTGCCACATAATCTGTTGAAATTGAGCTTTAAGGCATGTCCTTTTCTATTTTTCAAGCTGTGATTACCCCTTAGTTCTTCAAAGTGTTCTCTTTAAGTATGTGTCACATTTTGAAATGTTTTGGCCTTTACCTCCCTCAAGCCATTTTGAGGGCCTGTTTCATTTACAGTTCTGCAGTACTTGTTCCTATGAAGTGACCATTAGCACAGGCTTTAAAGCTGCTTTTGCAGATAACTGCCAGAGGGCGGCAGCCTTTCTATGTCCCCCACCCTGGTAACTAGGGAAACGCCCTTGCGGCCTGTGGTGTTTCTCGGTTATAAATTAGAGTGGAGTGTGCCTGGACAAACCCACACAAGCTGATGTCTCCTTACTTTTGTTGGATTTTTACATTTAATTTTTACTTTTTATTGGAGTAATTTTTCACTGTGTACGTGGACCACTTCTACTTTGTGCATTCTCGGTTGATGGACATTTTCATTGCTTCCAAGCGTTGGCTATGGTAAATATTGTTGGAGTGCAGGATTGCCAGGCTGTGACTTTTCGATTCTCATTTTCTCAGGTGATAGGCCCAGCAGTGGGTGTGATTGATTGACTGGTAGCACCGTGTTTCCCTTTGCAAAGCACCTTCTTTGTGTTTTCATTAGTGGCTCTTACCACGTCCCCCTTAGAATCGAGGGTACGCATTTCTCCACAATCGCTTCAGCATTTATTGTTTGCAGCATTTATGCTAATGGCCCTTCTGGCTGCTGTGAGCTGATAGGTTTTTGTAATTTGGGTTTGCATGTCTTTGAAAATTCGTAAAACTCATCATTTTTCTCCACCGTTTTCTTTTCTGTTAAAAAAAAGGAAACAATTGGGAGTACAATAGAACTCTTGAAATTGTGTTCTTGGAAGGTTGCCCTCTTTTGAAATTTTTGGTCGATTTTCCACCCCAGAATTTTTTTAGAAAGCAGGTGTCTTTTACCGAACTGCAAGTTTGGTGAATATTTAGTGACCTTTAGCAATGGGTTTAAAGCTGCTGTTGGAGGAAGTGGCCTCAAGCAGGAAGCTTATCTCCATTCCCATATCTGGGTACTAGGGCAGCAGAGCCTTTCTGGAAGTCGTGTTCCTAGTTTGTAAATTACATTGGAATGTGCATGGAGAAAGCCCCATAAGTTTATGTCTCATTATTTCTTCTTGGTTTTAAATTTTTTTTAAATTGGGGTAAAGCTTAGAATATTGTTTGTCCTAGGTGTACACCATCTGGTTCGTTTGTACATTATATATGTCTATTCAAGTACAGATCCTCTTCCCATGTAAAATGTTACTGAGGGTTCCGCAGACCTCCCTTGCTATATGGTTGGTCTTTTTGAGATATGTATATAATATGTGTTTGTATACGTATAGTAACACTAATCTTAATTTATACATTCCCCCCACCTTTCCTTTTAGATGAGCATAGTTTGTTTTCTAAGTCTGTGAGTGTCTTTCTCTGTGGAAATATGTTCCTTTGTGTCAGTTATTAGATAACGCCTATAAGTGATATCATAGAATACAGGTCTTTTGCTTTCCGACGTACCTCATGTTTTGTGATTATCTCCAGACTCATTTGTGGTGCCTCAGAGAGCAGTGGTTCATTGTTTTCCATGGCTATTATTCCATTGTGTACATGGACCACTTCTTCTTTATCCATTTACCGGTTGTTGGACATTTGGATTGCTTCACTGTCTTGGCTATTGTGAATAAGGCTGCACTGCAACTTTTGCGGCCTGTGTCTTCTCGATTCTTGTCTTCTCAAGTGAGAGGTCCATTGGTGCGCCTGCTGGATTGAATGGTACCTCCATTTTTACTTTTAAACACAGCTCCTTTCTGTTCTCATTATTGGCTGTTACCCCTTTACGTCTCACCAGCAGGTAGAGGGTACACAGTTCCCTAAAACCCCTTCAGCATTTATTGTTTGTAGACTTTTTGCTCAAGGTCAGTCGACTGGTGTAAGTTGAAACTTTTTGTAGATTAGATTGCATGGGTCTAACACTCCCTGAGGTTGAGCTTTTATCCATTTTCCTTTTTTTTAAAAGAGCGTGAGTAAAACTTAACTCTTCCTACTCTCTTCTTGAAACATTTGCCTGTTTTGAATTGTTTTGTCCATTCCCTCCTTCAGCACAATTTTTTAGGGCAGGTGTCCTTTACAGCCCTGAGTCCTTGGGAATGTGAAGTGACCATTAGCTGTGAGTTTAAAGCTGTTCTTGCAGGAAACGGCCACAAGGTGGCAGCATTTCCCCTTTACCATATTTGGTTACTAGGGAAACAGAGCCTTAATGGAAGTGGTGTTCTAGGTTGTAAATTAGAATGGAATGTGCCAGGGAAAAGCCCTTTAAGTTTATGTCTCATTACTTCTTGTTCATATTTGTAGTTTACTTTTTATTTTTTTATCCCAGTAAATATGATTACAATGGTTTGTTTGTTGTAGGTGTGCAAGATGTGGTTCTTTCACACATATACATGTATCTATTCTTCCTCGCATCCTTTTCCCATGTAGGTTATGACACAATGTTGAGTAGTCTTCTCCTGGTCTTCCGTACGTCTTTGGTGGTTATATATTTCACATGGTTTGTATATCTCTGTTAACCCCAATGCGGCAATGTATCCAATCCTCATCCCTTTCTATTTGGTGAACCATAAGTTTTTTAATGAATCTGTGATTGCCTTTCTCTGTGGAAATATCTTCATTGGTATCAATTTTTAAGTAACTCTTAAAAGTGATATGATAGGATATGTGCCTTTTGCTTTCTCACTTACTACACGTGGCGTGATTACGTCTAGACTCATCTATGGTGCTTCAAATAGCATTGTTTCATTTTTTTCACTAGCGAATATTCCATCTGTACATGGAGGAGTTCTTCTTTGTCCATCCATCTGTTGCTGGACTTTTTGGTTACTTCCATATGTTGGCTATTGTAATGGTGTGCAATGCAGATTTGCCTGCCTGTGTCTTTCCAATTCTCTCTTCTTAGGTTATACGTCGAGGAGTGGGCCTGCTGGATCATATGGTAGCTCAATGTTTACCTTTTTAAGGCACCTCCATTCTGTTCTCATTCGTGGCCCTTTCCAAGTTACGTCCCCTTTGATGTTGAGGGTATGCATTTCTCCACAACACCTTCAGCATTTATTGTTTGTAGTTTTCTTGCTGATGGTTATTCTGACAAGTGTGAGCTGATACCTCTCTGTGGTTGAATTCGAATGTGCCACATAATCTGTTGAAATTGAGCTTTAAGGCATGTCCTTTTCTATTTTTCAAGCTGTGATTACCCCTTAGTTCTTCAAAGTGTTCTCTTTAAGTATGTGTCACATTTTGAAATGTTTTGGCCTTTATCTCCCTCAAGCCATTTTGAGGGCCTGTTTCATTTACAGTTCTGCAGTACTTGTTCCTATGAAGTGACCATTAGCACAGGCTTTAAAGCTGCTTTTGCAGATAACTGCCAGAGGGCGGCAGCCTTTCTATGTCCCCCACCCTGGTAACTAGGGAAACGCCCTTGCGGCCTGTGGTGTTTCTCGGTTATAAATTAGAGTGGAGTGTGCCTGGACAAACCCACACAAGCTGATGTCTCCTTACTTTTGTTGGATTTTTACATTTAATTTTTACTTTTTATTGGAGTAATTTTTCACTGTGTACGTGGACCACTTCTACTTTGTGCATTCTCGGTTGATGGACATTTTCATTGCTTCCAAGCGTTGGCTATGGTAAATATTGTTGGAGTGCAGGATTGCCAGGCTGTGACTTTTCGATTCTCATTTTCTCAGGTGATAGGCCCAGCAGTGGGTGTGATTGATTGACTGGTAGCACCGTGTTTCCCTTTGCAAAGCACCTTCTTTGTGTTTTCATTAGTGGCTCTTACCACGTCCCCCTTAGAATCGAGGGTACGCATTTCTCCACAATCGCTTCAGCATTTATTGTTTGCAGCATTTATGCTAATGGCCCTTCTGGCTGCTGTGAGCTGATAGGTTTTTGTAATTTGGGTTTGCATGTCTTTGAAAATTCGTAAAACTCATCATTTTTCTCCACCGTTTTCTTTTCTGTTAAAAAAAAGGAAACAATTGGGAGTACAATAGAACTCTTGAAATTGTGTTCTTGGAAGGTTGCCCTCTTTTGAAATTTTTGGTCGATTTTCCACCCCAGAATTTTTTTAGAAAGCAGGTGTCTTTTACCGAACTGCAAGTTTGGTGAATATTTAGTGACCTTTAGCAATGGGTTTAAAGCTGCTGTTGGAGGAAGTGGCCTCAAGCAGGAAGCTTATCTCCATTCCCATATCTGGGTACTAGGGCAGCAGAGCCTTTCTGGAAGTCGTGTTCCTAGTTTGTAAATTACATTGGAATGTGCATGGAGAAAGCCCCATAAGTTTATGTCTCATTATTTCTTCTTGGTTTTAAATTTTTTTTAAATTGGGGTAAAGCTTAGAATATTGTTTGTCCTAGGTGTACACCATCTGGTTCGTTTGTACATTATATATGTCTATTCAAGTACAGATCCTCTTCCCATGTAAAATGTTACTGAGGGTTCCGCAGACCTCCCTTGCTATATGGTTGGTCTTTTTGAGATATGTATATAATATGTGTTTGTATACGTATAGTAACACTAATCTTAATTTATACATTCCCCCCACCTTTCCTTTTAGATGAGCATAGTTTGTTTTCTAAGTCTGTGAGTGTCTTTCTCTGTGGAAATATGCTCCTTTGTGTCAGTTATTAGATAACGCCTATAAGTGATATCATAGAATACAGGTCTTTTGCTTTCCGACGTACCTCATGTTTTGTGATTATCTCCAGACTCATTTGTGGTGCCTCAGAGAGCAGTGGTTCATTGTTTCCCATGGCTATTATTCCATTGTGTACATGGACCACTTCTTCTTTATCCATTTACCGGTTGTTGGACATTTGGATTGCTTCACTGTCTTGGCTATTGTGAATAAGGCTGCACTGCAACTTTTGCGGCCTGTGTCTTCTCGATTCTTGTCTTCTCAAGTGAGAGGTCCATTGGTGCGCCTGCTGGATTGAATGGTACCTCCATTTTTACTTTTAAACACAGCTCCTTTCTGTTCTCATTATTGGCTGTTACCCCTTTACGTCTCACCAGCAGGTAGAGGGTACACAGTTCCCTAAAACCCCTTCAGCATTTATTGTTTGTAGACTTTTTGCTCAAGGTCAGTCGACTGGTGTAAGTTGAAACTTTTTGTAGATTAGATTGCATGGGTCTAACACTCCCTGAGGTTGAGCTTTTATCCATTTTCCTTTTTTTTAAAAGAGCGTGAGTAAAACTTAACTCTTCCTACTCTCTTCTTGAAACATTTGCCTGTTTTGAATTGTTTTGTCCATTCCCTCCTTCAGCACAATTTTTTAGGGCAGGTGTCCTTTACAGCCCTGAGTCCTTGGGAATGTGAAGTGACCATTAGCTGTGAGTTTAAAGCTGTTCTTGCAGGAAACGGCCACAAGGTGGCAGCATTTCCCCTTTACCATATTTGGTTACTAGGGAAACAGAGCCTTAATGGAAGTGGTGTTCTAGGTTGTAAATTAGAATGGAATGTGCCAGGGAAAAGCCCTTTAAGTTTATGTCTCATTACTTCTTGTTCATATTTGTAGTTTACTTTTTATTTTTTTATCCCAGTAAATATGATTACAATGGTTTGTTTGTTCTAGGTGTGCAAGATGTGGTTCTTTCACACATATACATGTATCTATTCTTCCTCGCATCCTTTTCCCATGTAGGTTATGACACAATGTTGAGTAGTCTTCTCCTGGTCTTCCATACGTCTTTGGTGGTTATATATTTCACATGGTTTGTATATCTCTGTTAACCCCAATGCGGCAATGTATCCAATCCTCATCCCTTTCTATTTGGTGAACCATAAGTTTTTTAATGAATCTGTGATTGCCTTTCTCTGTGGAAATATCTTCATTGGTATCAATTTTTAAGTAACTCTTAAAAGTGATATGATAGGATATGTGCCTTTTGCTTTCTCACTTACTACACGTGGCGTGATTACGTCTAGACTCATCTATGGTGCTTCAAATAGCATTGTTTCATTTTTTTCACTAGCGAATATTCCATCTGTACATGGAGGAGTTCTTCTTTGTCCATCCATCTGTTGCTGGACTTTTTGGTTACTTCCATATGTTGGCTATTGTAATGGTGTGCAATGCAGATTTGCCTGCCTGTGTCTTTCCAATTCTCTCTTCTTAGGTTATACGTCGAGGAGTGGGCCTGCTGGATCATATGGTAGCTCAATGTTTACCTTTTTAAGGCACCTCCATTCTGTTCTCATTCGTGGCCCTTTCCAAGTTACGTCCCCTTTGATGTTGAGGGTATGCATTTCTCCACAACACCTTCAGCATTTATTGTTTGTAGTTTTCTTGCTGATGGTTATTCTGACAAGTGTGAGCTGATACCTCTCTGTGGTTGAATTCGAATGTGCCACATAATCTGTTGAAATTGAGCTTTAAGGCATGTCCTTTTCTATTTTTCAAGCTGTGATTACCCCTTAGTTCTTCAAAGTGTTCTCTTTAAGTATGTGTCACAGTTTGAAATGTTTTGGCCTTTACCTCCCTCAAGCCATTTTGAGGGCCTGTTTCATTTACAGTTCTGCAGTACTTGTTCCTATGAAGTGACCATTAGCACAGGCTTTAAAGCTGCTTTTGCAGGTAACTGCCAGAGGGCGGCAGCCTTTCTATGTCCCCCACCCTGGTAACTAGGGAAAAGCCCTTGCGGCCTGTGGTGTTTCTCGGTTATAAATTAGAGTGGAGTGTGCCCGGACAAACCCACACAAGCTGATGTCTCCTTACTTTTGTTGGATTTTTACATTTAATTTTTATTTTTTATTGGAGTAATTTTCCACTGTGTACGTGGACCACTTCTACTTTGTGCATTAATCGGTTGATGGACATTTTCATTGCTTCCAAGTGTTGGCTATGGTAAATATTGTTGGAGTGCAGGATTGCCAGGCTGTGACTTTTCGATTCTCATTTTCTCAGGTGATAGGCCCAGCAGTGGGTGTGATTGATTGACTGGTAGCACCGTGTTTCCCTTTGCAAAGCACCTTCTTTGTGTTTTCATTAGTGGCTCTTACCACGTCCCCCTTAGAATCGAGGGTACGCATTTCTCCACAATCGCTTCAGCATTTATTGTTTGCAGCATTTATGCTAATGGCCCTTCTGGCTGCTGTGAGCTGATAGGTTTTTGTAATTTGGGTTTGCATGTCTTTGAAAATTCGTAAAACTCATCATTTTTCTCCACCGTTTTCTTTTCTGTTAAAAAAAAGGAAACAATTGGGAGTACAATAGAACTCTTGAAATTGTGTTCTTGGAAGGTTGCCCTCTTTTGAAATTTTTGGTCGATTTTCCACCCCAGAATTTTTTTAGAAAGCAGGTGTCTTTTACCGAACTGCAAGTTTGGTGAATATTTAGTGACCTTTAGCAATGGGTTTAAAGCTGCTGTTGGAGGAAGTGGCCTCAAGCAGGAAGCTTATCTCCATTCCCATATCTGGGTACTAGGGCAGCAGAGCCTTTCTGGAAGTCGTGTTCCTAGTTTGTAAATTACATTGGAATGTGCATGGAGAAAGCCCCATAAGTTTATGTCTCATTATTTCTTCTTGGTTTTAAATTTTTTTTAAATTGGGGTAAAGCTTAGAATATTGTTTGTCCTAGGTGTACACCATCTGGTTCGTTTGTACATTATATATGTCTATTCAAGTACAGATCCTCTTCCCATGTAAAATGTTACTGAGGGTTCCGCAGACCTCCCTTGCTATATGGTTGGTCTTTTTGAGATATGTATATAATATGTGTTTGTATACGTATAGTAACACTAATCTTAATTTATACATTCCCCCCACCTTTCCTTTTAGATGAGCATAGTTTGTTTTCTAAGTCTGTGAGTGTCTTTCTCTGTGGAAATATGCTCCTTTGTGTCAGTTATTAGATAACGCCTATAAGTGATATCATAGAATACAGGTCTTTTGCTTTCCGACGTACCTCATGTTTTGTGATTATCTCCAGACTCATTTGTGGTGCCTCAGAGAGCAGTGGTTCATTGTTTCCCATGGCTATTATTCCATTGTGTACATGGACCACTTCTTCTTTATCCATTTACCGGTTGTTGGACATTTTGATTGCTTCACTGTCTTGGCTATTGTGAATAAGGCTGCACTGCAACTTTTGCGGCCTGTGTCTTCTCGATTCTTGTCTTCTCAAGTGAGAGGTCCATTGGTGCGCCTGCTGGATTGAATGGTACCTCCATTTTTACTTTTAAACACAGCTCCTTTCTGTTCTCATTATTGGCTGTTACCCCTTTACGTCTCACCAGCAGGTAGAGGGTACACAGTTCCCTAAAACCCCTTCAGCATTTATTGTTTGTAGACTTTTTGCTCAAGGTCAGTCGACTGGTGTAAGTTGAAACTTTTTGTAGATTAGATTGCATGGGTCTAACACTCCCTGAGGTTGAGCTTTTATCCATTTTCCTTTTTTTTAAAAGAGCGTGAGTAAAACTTAACTCTTCCTACTCTCTTCTTGAAACATTTGCCTGTTTTGAATTGTTTTGTCCATTCCCTCCTTCAGCACAATTTTTTAGGGCAGGTGTCCTTTACAGCCCTGAGTCCTTGGGAATGTGAAGTGACCATTAGCTGTGAGTTTAAAGCTGTTCTTGCAGGAAACGGCCACAAGGTGGCAGCATTTCCCCTTTACCATATTTGGTTACTAGGGAAACAGAGCCTTAATGGAAGTGGTGTTCTAGGTTGTAAATTAGAATGGAATGTGCCAGGGAAAAGCCCTTTAAGTTTATGTCTCATTACTTCTTGTTCATATTTGTAGTTTACTTTTTATTTTTTTATCCCAGTAAATATGATTACAATGGTTTGTTTGTTCTAGGTGTGCAAGATGTGGTTCTTTCACACATATACATGTATCTATTCTTCCTCGCATCCTTTTCCCATGTAGGTTATGACACAATGTTGAGTAGTCTTCTCCTGGTCTTCCGTACGTCTTTGGTGGTTATATATTTCACATGGTTTGTATATCTCTGTTAACCCCAATGCGGCAATGTATCCAATCCTCATCCCTTTCTATTTGGTGAACCATAAGTTTTTTAATGAATCTGTGATTGCCTTTCTCTGTGGAAATATCTTCATTGGTATCAATTTTTAAGTAACTCTTAAAAGTGATATGATAGGATATGTGCCTTTTGCTTTCTCACTTACTACACGTGGCGTGATTACGTCTAGACTCATCTATGGTGCTGCAAATAGCATTGTTTCATTTTTTTCACTAGCGAATATTCCATCTGTACATGGAGGAGTTCTTCTTTGTCCATCCATCTGTTGGTGGACTTTTTGGTTACTTCCATATGTTGGCTATTGTAATGGTGTGCAGTGCAGATTTGCCTGCCTGTGTCTTTCCAATTCTCTCTTCTTAGGTTATACGTCGAGGAGTGGGCCTGCTGGATCATATGGTAGCTCAATGTTTACCTTTTTAAGGCACCTCCATTCTGTTCTCATTCGTGGCCCTTTCCAAGTTACGTCCCCTTTGATGTTCAGGGTATGCATTTCTCCACAACACCTTCAGCATTTATTGTTTGTAGTTTTCTTGCTGATGGTTATTCTGACAAGTGTGAGCTGATACCTCTCTGTGGTTGAATTCGAATGTGCCACATAATCTGTTGAAATTGAGCTTTAAGGCATGTCCTTTTCTATTTTTCAAGCTGTGATTACCCCTTAGTTCTTCAAAGTGTTCTCTTTAAGTATGTGTCACATTTTGAAATGTTTTGGCCTTTACCTCCCTCAAGCCATTTTGAGGGCCTGTTTCATTTACAGTTCTGCAGTACTTGTTCCTATGAAGTGACCATTAGCACAGGCTTTAAAGCTGCTTTTGCAGATAACTGCCAGAGGGCGGCAGCCTTTCTATGTCCCCCACCCTGGTAACTAGGGAAACGCCCTTGCGGCCTGTGGTGTTTCTCGGTTATAAATTAGAGTGGAGTGTGCCTGGACAAACCCACACAAGCTGATGTCTCCTTACTTTTGTTGGATTTTTACATTTAATTTTTACTTTTTATTGGAGTAATTTTTCACTGTGTACGTGGACCACTTCTACTTTGTGCATTCTCGGTTGATGGACATTTTCATTGCTTCCAAGCGTTGGCTATGGTAAATATTGTTGGAGTGCAGGATTGCCAGGCTGTGACTTTTCGATTCTCATTTTCTCAGGTGATAGGCCCAGCAGTGGGTGTGATTGATTGACTGGTAGCACCGTGTTTCCCTTTGCAAAGCACCTTCTTTGTGTTTTCATTAGTGGCTCTTACCACGTCCCCCTTAGAATCGAGGGTACGCATTTCTCCACAATCGCTTCAGCATTTATTGTTTGCAGCATTTATGCTAATGGCCCTTCTGGCTGCTGTGAGCTGATAGGTTTTTGTAATTTGGGTTTGCATGTCTTTGAAAATTCGTAAAACTCATCATTTTTCTCCACCGTTTTCTTTTCTGTTAAAAAAAAGGAAACAATTGGGAGTACAATAGAACTCTTGAAATTGTGTTCTTGGAAGGTTGCCCTCTTTTGAAATTTTTGGTCGATTTTCCACCCCAGAATTTTTTTAGAAAGCAGGTGTCTTTTACCGAACTGCAAGTTTGGTGAATATTTAGTGACCTTTAGCAATGGGTTTAAAGCTGCTGTTGGAGGAAGTGGCCTCAAGCAGGAAGCTTATCTCCATTCCCATATCTGGGTACTAGGGCAGCAGAGCCTTTCTGGAAGTCGTGTTCCTAGTTTGTAAATTACATTGGAATGTGCATGGAGAAAGCCCCATAAGTTTATGTCTCATTATTTCTTCTTGGTTTTAAATTTTTTTTTAAATTGGGGTAAAGCTTAGAATATTGTTTGTCCTAGGTGTACACCATCTGGTTCGTTTGTACATTATATATGTCTATTCAAGTACAGATCCTCTTCCCATGTAAAATGTTACTGAGGGTTCCGCAGACCTCCCTTGCTATATGGTTGGTCTTTTTGAGATATGTATATAATATGTGTTTGTATACGTATAGTAACACTAATCTTAATTTATACATTCCCCCCACCTTTCCTTTTAGATGAGCATAGTTTGTTTTCTAAGTCTGTGAGTGTCTTTCTCTGTGGAAATATGTTCCTTTGTGTCAGTTATTAGATAACGCCTATAAGTGATATCATAGAATACAGGTCTTTTGCTTTCCGACGTACCTCATGTTTTGTGATTATCTCCAGACTCATTTGTGGTGCCTCAGAGAGCAGTGGTTCATTGTTTTCCATGGCTATTATTCCATTGTGTACATGGACCACTTCTTCTTTATCCATTTACCGGTTGTTGGACATTTGGATTGCTTCACTGTCTTGGCTATTGTGAATAAGGCTGCACTGCAACTTTTGCGGCCTGTGTCTTCTCGATTCTTGTCTTCTCAAGTGAGAGGTCCATTGGTGCGCCTGCTGGATTGAATGGTACCTCCATTTTTACTTTTAAACACAGCTCCTTTCTGTTCTCATTATTGGCTGTTACCCCTTTACGTCTCACCAGCAGGTAGAGGGTACACAGTTCCCTAAAACCCCTTCAGCATTTATTGTTTGTAGACTTTTTGCTCAAGGTCAGTCGACTGGTGTAAGTTGAAACTTTTTGTAGATTAGATTGCATGGGTCTAACACTCCCTGAGGTTGAGCTTTTATCCATTTTCCTTTTTTTTAAAAGAGCGTGAGTAAAACTTAACTCTTCCTACTCGCTTCTTGAAACATTTGCCTGTTTTGAATTGTTTTGTCCATTCCCTCCTTCAGCACAATTTTTTAGGGCAGGTGTCCTTTACAGCCCTGAGTCCTTGGGAATGTGAAGTGACCATTAGCTGTGAGTTTAAAGCTGTTCTTGCAGGAAACGGCCACAAGGTGGCAGCATTTCCCCTTTACCATATTTGGTTACTAGGGAAACAGAGCCTTAATGGAAGTGGTGTTCTAGGTTGTAAATTAGAATGGAATGTGCCAGGGAAAAGCCCTTTAAGTTTATGTCTCATTACTTCTTGTTCATATTTGTAGTTTACTTTTTATTTTTTATCCCAGTAAATATGATTACAATGGTTTGTTTGTTGTAGGTGTGCAAGATGTGGTTCTTTCACACATATACATGTATCTATTCTTCCTCGCATCCTTTTCCCATGTAGGTTATGACACAATGTTGAGTAGTCTTCTCCTGGTCTTCCGTACGTCTTTGGTGGTTATATATTTCACATGGTTTGTATATCTCTGTTAACCCCAATGTGGCAATGTATCCAATCCTCATCCCTTTCTATTTGGTGAACCATAAGTTTTTTAATGAATCTGTGATTGCCTTTCTCTGTGGAAATATCTTCATTGGTATCAATTTTTAAGTAACTCTTAAAAGTGATATGATAGGATATGTGTCTTTTGCTTTCTCACTTACTACACGTGGCGTGATTACGTCTAAACTCATCTATGGTGCTGCAAATAGCATTGTTTCATTTTTTTCACTAGCGAATATTCCATCTGTACATGGAGGAGTTCTTCTTTGTCCATCCATCTGTTGGTGGACTTTTTGGTTACTTCCATATGTTGGCTATTGTAATGATGTGCAGTGCAGATTTGCCTGCCTGTGTCTTTCCAATTCTCTCTTCTTAGGTTATACGTCGAGGAGTGGGCCTGCTGGATCATATGGTAGCTCAATGTTTACCTTTTTAAGGCACCTCCATTCTGTTCTCATTCGTGGCCCTTTCCAAGTTACGTCCCCTTTGATGTTGAGGGTATGCATTTCTCCACAACACCTTCAGCATTTATTGTTTGTAGTTTTCTTGCTGATGGTTATTCTGACAAGTGTGAGCTGATACCTCTCTGTGGTTGAATTCGAATGTGCCACATAATCTGTTGAAATTGAGCTTTAAGGCATGTCCTTTTCTATTTTTCAAGCTGTGATTACCCCTTAGTTCTTCAAAGTGTTCTCTTTAAGTATGTGTCACAGTTTGAAATGTTTTGGCCTTTACCTCCCTCAAGCCATTTTGAGGGCCTGTTTCATTTACAGTTCTGCAGTACTTGTTCCTATGAAGTGACCATTAGCACAGGCTTTAAAGCTGCTTTTGCAGATAACTGCCAGAGGGCGGCAGCCTTTCTATGTCCCCCACCCTGGTAACTAGGGAAACGCCCTTGCGGCCTGTGGTGTTTCTCGGTTATAAATTAGAGTGGAGTGTGCCTGGACAAACCCACACAAGCTGATGTCTCCTTACTTTTGTTGGATTTTTACATTTAATTTTTACTTTTTATTGGAGTAATTTTTCACTGTGTACGTGGACCACTTCTACTTTGTGCATTCTCGGTTGATGGACATTTTCATTGCTTCCAAGCGTTGGCTATGGTAAATATTGTTGGAGTGCAGGATTGCCAGGCTGTGACTTTTCGATTCTCATTTTCTCAGGTGATAGGCCCAGCAGTGGGTGTGATTGATTGACTGGTAGCACCGTGTTTCCCTTTGCAAAGCACCTTCTTTGTGTTTTCATTAGTGGCTCTTACCACGTCCCCCTTAGAATCGAGGGTACGCATTTCTCCACAATCGCTTCAGCATTTATTGTTTGCAGCATTTATGCTAATGGCCCTTCTGGCTGCTGTGAGCTGATAGGTTTTTGTAATTTGGGTTTGCATGTCTTTGAAAATTCGTAAAACTCATCATTTTTCTCCACCGTTTTCTTTTCTGTTAAAAAAAAGGAAACAATTGGGAGTACAATAGAACTCTTGAAATTGTGTTCTTGGAAGGTTGCCCTCTTTTGAAATTTTTGGTCGATTTTCCACCCCAGAATTTTTTTAGAAAGCAGGTGTCTTTTACCGAACTGCAAGTTTGGTGAATATTTAGTGACCTTTAGCAATGGGTTTAAAGCTGCTGTTGGAGGAAGTGGCCTCAAGCAGGAAGCTTATCTCCATTCCCATATCTGGGTACTAGGGCAGCAGAGCCTTTCTGGAAGTCGTGTTCCTAGTTTGTAAATTACATTGGAATGTGCATGGAGAAAGCCCCATAAGTTTATGTCTCATTATTTCTTCTTGGTTTTAAATTTTTTTTAAATTGGGGTAAAGCTTAGAATATTGTTTGTCCTAGGTGTACACCATCTGGTTCGTTTGTACATTATATATGTCTATTCAAGTACAGATCCTCTTCCCATGTAAAATGTTACTGAGGGTTCCGCAGACCTCCCTTGCTATATGGTTGGTCTTTTTGAGATATGTATATAATATGTGTTTGTATACGTATAGTAACACTAATCTTAATTTATCCATTCCCCCCACCTTTCCTTTTAGATGAGCATAGTTTGTTTTCTAAGTCTGTGAGTGTCTTTCTCTGTGGAAATATGTTCCTTTGTGTCAGTTATTAGATAACGCCTATAAGTGATATCATAGAATACAGGTCTTTTGCTTTCCGACGTACCTCATGTTTTGTGATTATCTCCAGACTCATTTGTGGTGCCTCAGAGAGCAGTGGTTCATTGTTTTCCATGGCTATTATTCCATTGTGTACATGGACCACTTCTTCTTTATCCATTTACCGGTTGTTGGACATTTGGATTGCTTCACTGTCTTGGCTATTGTGAATAAGGCTGCACTGCAACTTTTGCGGCCTGTGTCTTCTCGATTCTTGTCTTCTCAAGTGAGAGGTCCATTGGTGCGCCTGCTGGATTGAATGGTACCTCCATTTTTACTTTTAAACACAGCTCCTTTCTGTTCTCATTATTGGCTGTTACCCCTTTACGTCTCACCAGCAGGTAGAGGGTACACAGTTCCCTAAAACCCCTTCAGCATTTATTGTTTGTAGACTTTTTGCTCAAGGTCAGTCGACTGGTGTAAGTTGAAACTTTTTGTAGATTAGATTGCATGGGTCTAACACTCCCTGAGGTTGAGCTTTTATCCATTTTCCTTTTTTTTAAAAGAGCGTGAGTAAAACTTAACTCTTCCTACTCTCTTCTTGAAACATTTGCCTGTTTTGAATTGTTTTGTCCATTCCCTCCTTCAGCACAATTTTTTAGGGCAGGTGTCCTTTACAGCCCTGAGTCCTTGGGAATGTGAAGTGACCATTAGCTGTGAGTTTAAAGCTGTTCTTGCAGGAAACGGCCACAAGGTGGCAGCATTTCCCCTTTACCATATTTGGTTACTAGGGAAACAGAGCCTTAATGGAAGTGGTGTTCTAGGTTGTAAATTAGAATGGAATGTGCCAGGGAAAAGCCCTTTAAGTTTATGTCTCATTACTTCTTGTTCATATTTGTAGTTTACTTTTTATTTTTTTATCCCAGTAAATATGATTACAATGGTTTGTTTGTTCTAGGTGTGCAAGATGTGGTTCTTTCACACATATACATGTATCTATTCTTCCTCGCATCCTTTTCCCATGTAGGTTATGACACAATGTTGAGTAGTCTTCTCCTGGTCTTCCATACGTCTTTGGTGGTTATATATTTCACATGGTTTGTATATCTCTGTTAACCCCAATGCGGCAATGTATCCAATCCTCATCCCTTTCTATTTGGTGAACCATAAGTTTTTTAATGAATCTGTGATTGCCTTTCTCTGTGGAAATATCTTCATTGGTATCAATTTTTAAGTAACTCTTAAAAGTGATATGATAGGATATGTGCCTTTTGCTTTCTCACTTACTACACGTGGCGTGATTACGTCTAGACTCATCTATGGTGCTTCAAATAGCATTGTTTCATTTTTTTCACTAGCGAATATTCCATCTGTACATGGAGGAGTTCTTCTTTGTCCATCCATCTGTTGCTGGACTTTTTGGTTACTTCCATATCTTGGCTATTGTAATGGTGTGCAATGCAGATTTGCCTGCCTGTGTCTTTCCAATTCTCTCTTCTTAGGTTATACGTCGAGGAGTGGGCCTGCTGGATCATATGGTAGCTCAATGTTTACCTTTTTAAGGCACCTCCATTCTGTTCTCATTCGTGGCCCTTTCCAAGTTACGTCCCCTTTGATGTTGAGGGTATGCATTTCTCCACAACACCTTCAGCATTTATTGTTTGTAGTTTTCTTGCTGATGGTTATTCTGACAAGTGTGAGCTGATACCTCTCTGTGGTTGAATTCGAATGTGCCACATAATCTGTTGAAATTGAGCTTTAAGGCATGTCCTTTTCTATTTTTCAAGCTGTGATTACCCCTTAGTTCTTCAAAGTGTTCTCTTTAAGTATGTGTCACAGTTTGAAATGTTTTGGCCTTTACCTCCCTCAAGCCATTTTGAGGGCCTGTTTCATTTACAGTTCTGCAGTACTTGTTCCTATGAAGTGACCATTAGCACAGGCTTTAAAGCTGCTTTTGCAGATAACTGCCAGAGGGCGGCAGCCTTTCTATGTCCCCCACCCTGGTAACTAGGGAAACGCCCTTGCGGCCTGTGGTGTTTCTCGGTTATAAATTAGAGTGGAGTGTGCCTGGACAAACCCACACAAGCTGATGTCTCCTTACTTTTGTTGGATTTTTACATTTAATTTTTACTTTTTATTGGAGTAATTTTTCACTGTGTACGTGGACCACTTCTACTTTGTGCATTCTCGGTTGATGGACATTTTCATTGCTTCCAAGCGTTGGCTATGGTAAATATTGTTGGAGTGCAGGATTGCCAGGCTGTGACTTTTCGATTCTCATTTTCTCAGGTGATAGGCCCAGCAGTGGGTGTGATTGATTGACTGGTAGCACCGTGTTTCCCTTTGCAAAGCACCTTCTTTGTGTTTTCATTAGTGGCTCTTACCACGTCCCCCTTAGAATCGAGGGTACGCATTTCTCCACAATCGCTTCAGCATTTATTGTTTGCAGCATTTATGCTAATGGCCCTTCTGGCTGCTGTGAGCTGATAGGTTTTTGTAATTTGGGTTTGCATGTCTTTGAAAATTCGTAAAACTCATCATTTTTCTCCACCGTTTTCTTTTCTGTTAAAAAAAAGGAAACAATTGGGAGTACAATAGAACTCTTGAAATTGTGTTCTTGGAAGGTTGCCCTCTTTTGAAATTTTTGGTCGATTTTCCACCCCAGAATTTTTTTAGAAAGCAGGTGTCTTTTACCGAACTGCAAGTTTGGTGAATATTTAGTGACCTTTAGCAATGGGTTTAAAGCTGCTGTTGGAGGAAGTGGCCTCAAGCAGGAAGCTTATCTCCATTCCCATATCTGGGTACTAGGGCAGCAGAGCCTTTCTGGAAGTCGTGTTCCTAGTTTGTAAATTACATTGGAATGTGCATGGAGAAAGCCCCATAAGTTTATGTCTCATTATTTCTTCTTGGTTTTAAATTTTTTTTAAATTGGGGTAAAGCTTAGAATATTGTTTGTCCTAGGTGTACACCATCTGGTTCGTTTGTACATTATATATGTCTATTCAAGTACAGATCCTCTTCCCATGTAAAATGTTACTGAGGGTTCCGCAGACCTCCCTTGCTATATGGTTGGTCTTTTTGAGATATGTATATAATATGTGTTTGTATACGTATAGTAACACTAATCTTAATTTATACATTCCCCCCACCTTTCCTTTTAGATGAGCATAGTTTGTTTTCTAAGTCTGTGAGTGTCTTTCTCTGTGGAAATATGTTCCTTTGTGTCAGTTATTAGATAACGCCTATAAGTGATATCATAGAATACAGGTCTTTTGCTTTCCGACGTACCTCATGTTTTGTGATTATCTCCAGACTCATTTGTGGTGCCTCAGAGAGCAGTGGTTCATTGTTTTCCATGGCTATTATTCCATTGTGTACATGGACCACTTCTTCTTTATCCATTTACCGGTTGTTGGACATTTGGATTGCTTCACTGTCTTGGCTATTGTGAATAAGGCTGCACTGCAACTTTTGCGGCCTGTGTCTTCTCGATTCTTGTCTTCTCAAGTGAGAGGTCCATTGGTGCGCCTGCTGGATTGAATGGTACCTCCATTTTTACTTTTAAACACAGCTCCTTTCTCTTCTCATTATTGGCTGTTACCCCTTTACGTCTCACCAGCAGGTAGAGGGTACACAGTTCCCTAAAACCCCTTCAGCATTTATTGTTTGTAGACTTTGTGCTCATGGTCAGTCGGCTGGTGTAAGTTGAAACTTTTTGTAGATTAGATTGCATGGGTCTAACACTCCCTGAGGTTGAGCTTTTATCCATTTTCCTTTTTTTTAAAAGAGCGTGAGTAAAACTTAACTCTTCATACTCGCTTCTTGAAACATTTGCCTGTTTTGAATTGTTTTGTCCATTCCCTCCTTCAGCACAATTTTTTAGGGCAGGTGTCCTTTACAGCCCTGAGTCCTTGGGAATGTGAAGTGACCATTAGCTGTGAGTTTAAAGCTGTTCTTGCAGGAAACGGCCACAAGGTGGCAGCATTTCCCCTTTACCATATTTGGTTACTAGGGAAACAGAGCCTTAATGGAAGTGGTGTTCTAGGTTGTAAATTAGAATGGAATGTGCCAGGGAAAAGCCCTTTAAGTTTATGTCTCATTACTTCTTGTTCATATTTGTAGTTTACTTTTTATTTTTTATCCCAGTAAATATGATTACAATGGTTTGTTTGTTGTAGGTGTGCAAGATGTGGTTCTTTCACACATATACATGTATCTATTCTTCCTCGCATCCTTTTCCCATGTAGGTTATGACACAATGTTGAGTAGTCTTCTCCTGGTCTTCCGTACGTCTTTGGTGGTTATATATTTCACATGGTTTGTATATCTCTGTTAACCCCAATGTGGCAATGTATCCAATCCTCATCCCTTTCTATTTGGTGAATCATAAGTTTTTTAATGAATCTGTGATTGCCTTTCTCTGTGGAAATATCTTCATTGGTATCAATTTTTAAGTAACTCTTAAAAGTGATATGATAGGATATGTGTCTTTTGCTTTCTCACTTACTACACGTGGCGTGATTACGTCTAAACTCATCTATGGTGCTGCAAATAGCATTGTTTCATTTTTTTCACTAGCGAATATTCCATCTGTACATGGAGGAGTTCTTCTTTGTCCATCCATCTGTTGCTGGACTTTTTGGTTACTTCCATATGTTGGCTATTGTAATGGTGTGCAGTGCAGATTTGCCTGCCTGTGTCTTTCCAATTCTCTCTTCTTAGGTTATACGTCGAGGAGTGGGCCTGCTGGATCATATGGTAGCTCAATGTTTACCTTTTTAAGGCACCTCCATTCTGTTCTCATTCGTGGCCCTTTCCAAGTTACGTCCCCTTTGATGTTGAGGGTATGCATTTCTCCACAACACCTTCAGCATTTATTGTTTGTAGTTTTCTTGCTGATGGTTATTCTGACAAGTGTGAGCTGATACCTCTCTGTGGTTGAATTCGAATGTGCCACATAATCTGTTGAAATTGAGCTTTAAGGCATGTCCTTTTCTATTTTTCAAGCTGTGATTACCCCTTAGTTCTTCAAAGTGTTCTCTTTAAGTATGTGTCACATTTTGAAATGTTTTGGCCTTTACCTCCCTCAAGCCATTTTGAGGGCCTGTTTCATTTACAGTTCTGCAGTACTTGTTCCTATGAAGTGACCATTAGCACAGGCTTTAAAGCTGCTTTTGCAGATAACTGCCAGAGGGCGGCAGCCTTTCTATGTCCCCCACCCTGGTAACTAGGGAAACGCCCTTGCGGCCTGTGGTGTTTCTCGGTTATAAATTAGAGTGGAGTGTGCCTGGACAAACCCACACAAGCTGATGTCTCCTTACTTTTGTTGGATTTTTACATTTAATTTTTACTTTTTATTGGAGTAATTTTTCACTGTGTACGTGGACCACTTCTACTTTGTGCATTCTCGGTTGATGGACATTTTCATTGCTTCCAAGCGTTGGCTATGGTAAATATTGTTGGAGTGCAGGATTGCCAGGCTGTGACTTTTCGATTCTCATTTTCTCAGGTGATAGGCCCAGCAGTGGGTGTGATTGATTGACTGGTAGCACCGTGTTTCCCTTTGCAAAGCACCTTCTTTGTGTTTTCATTAGTGGCTCTTACCACGTCCCCCTTAGAATCGAGGGTACGCATTTCTCCACAATCGCTTCAGCATTTATTGTTTGCAGCATTTATGCTAATGGCCCTTCTGGCTGCTGTGAGCTGATAGGTTTTTGTAATTTGGGTTTGCATGTCTTTGAAAATTCGTAAAACTCATCATTTTTCTCCACCGTTTTCTTTTCTGTTAAAAAAAAGGAAACAATTGGGAGTACAATAGAACTCTTGAAATTGTGTTCTTGGAAGGTTGCCCTCTTTTGAAATTTTTGGTCGATTTTCCACCCCAGAATTTTTTTAGAAAGCAGGTGTCTTTTACCGAACTGCAAGTTTGGTGAATATTTAGTGACCTTTAGCAATGGGTTTAAAGCTGCTGTTGGAGGAAGTGGCCTCAAGCAGGAAGCTTATCTCCATTCCCATATCTGGGTACTAGGGCAGCAGAGCCTTTCTGGAAGTCGTGTTCCTAGTTTGTAAATTACATTGGAATGTGCATGGAGAAAGCCCCATAAGTTTATGTCTCATTATTTCTTCTTGGTTTTAAATTTTTTTTAAATTGGGGTAAAGCTTAGAATATTGTTTGTCCTAGGTGTACACCATCTGGTTCGTTTGTACATTATATATGTCTATTCAAGTACAGATCCTCTTCCCATGTAAAATGTTACTGAGGGTTCCGCAGACCTCCCTTGCTATATGGTTGGTCTTTTTGAGATATGTATATAATATGTGTTTGTATACGTATAGTAACACTAATCTTAATTTATACATTCCCCCCACCTTTCCTTTTAGATGAGCATAGTTTGTTTTCTAAGTCTGTGAGTGTCTTTCTCTGTGGAAATATGTTCCTTTGTGTCAGTTATTAGATAACGCCTATAAGTGATATCATAGAATACAGGTCTTTTGCTTTCCGACGTACCTCATGTTTTGTGATTATCTCCAGACTCATTTGTGGTGCCTCAGAGAGCAGTGGTTCATTGTTTTCCATGGCTATTATTCCATTGTGTACATGGACCACTTCTTCTTTATCCATTTACCGGTTGTTGGACATTTGGATTGCTTCACTGTCTTGGCTATTGTGAATAAGGCTGCACTGCAACTTTTGCGGCCTGTGTCTTCTCGATTCTTGTCTTCTCAAGTGAGAGGTCCATTGGTGCGCCTGCTGGATTGAATGGTACCTCCATTTTTACTTTTAAACACAGCTCCTTTCTCTTCTCATTATTGGCTGTAACCCCTTTACGTCTCACCAGCAGGTAGAGGGTACACAGTTCCCTAAAACCCCTTCAGCATTTATTGTTTGTAGACTTTGTGCTCATGGTCAGTCGGCTGGTGTAAGTTGAAACTTTTTGTAGATTAGATTGCATGGGTCTAACACTCCCTGAGGTTGAGCTTTTATCCATTTTCCTTTTTTTTAAAAGAGCGTGAGTAAAACTTAACTCTTCATACTCGCTTCTTGAAACATTTGCCTGTTTTGAATTGTTTTGTCCATTCCCTCCTTCAGCACAATTTTTTAGGGCAGGTGTCCTTTACAGCCCTGAGTCCTTGGGAATGTGAAGTGACCATTAGCTGTGAGTTTAAAGCTGTTCTTGCAGGAAACGGCCACAAGGCGGCAGCATTTCCCCTTTACCATATTTGGTTACTAGGGAAACAGAGCCTTAATGGAAGTGGTGTTCTAGGTTGTAAATTAGAATGGAATGTGCCAGGGAAAAGCCCTTTAAGTTTATGTCTCATTACTTCTTGTTCATATTTGTAGTTTACTTTTTATTTTTTATCCCAGTAAATATGATTACAATGGTTTGTTTGTTGTAGGTGTGCAAGATGTGGTTCTTTCACACATATACATGTATCTATTCTTCCTCGCATCCTTTTCCCATGTAGGTTATGACACAATGTTGAGTAGTCTTCTCCTGGTCTTCCGTACGTCTTTGGTGGTTATATATTTCACATGGTTTGTATATCTCTGTTAACCCCAATGTGGCAATGTATCCAATCCTCATCCCTTTCTATTTGGTGAATCATAAGTTTTTTAATGAATCTGTGATTGCCTTTCTCTGTGGAAATATCTTCATTGGTATCAATTTTTAAGTAACTCTTAAAAGTGATATGATAGGATATGTGTCTTTTGCTTTCTCACTTACTACACGTGGCGTGATTACGTCTAAACTCATCTATGGTGCTGCAAATAGCATTGTTTCATTTTTTTCACTAGCGAATATTCCATCTGTACATGGAGGAGTTCTTCTTTGTCCATCCATCTGTTGGTGGACTTTTTGGTTACTTCTATATGTTGGCTATTGTAATGGTGTGCAGTGCAGATTTGCCTGCCTGTGTCTTTCCAATTCTCTCTTAGGTTATACGTCGAGGAGTGGGCCTGCTGGATCATATGGTAGCTCAATGTTTACCTTTTTAAGGCACCTCCATTCTGTTCTCATTCGTGGCCCTTTCCAAGTTACGTCCCCTTTGATGTTGAGGGTATGCATTTCTCCACAACACCTTCAGCATTTATTGTTTGTAGTTTTCTTGCTGATGGTTATTCTGACAAGTGTGAGCTGATACCTCTCTGTGGTTGAATTCGAATGTGCCACATAATCTGTTGAAATTGAGCTTTAAGGCATGTCCTTTTCTATTTTTCAAGCTGTGATTACCCCTTAGTTCTTCAAAGTGTTCTCTTTAAGTATGTGTCACATTTTGAAATGTTTTGGCCTTTACCTCCCTCAAGCCATTTTGAGGGCCTGTTTCATTTACAGTTCTGCAGTACTTGTTCCTATGAAGTGACCATTAGCACAGGCTTTAAAGCTGCTTTTGCAGATAACTGCCAGAGGGCGGCAGCCTTTCTATGTCCCCCACCCTGGTAACTAGGGAAACGCCCTTGCGGCCTGTGGTGTTTCTCGGTTATAAATTAGAGTGGAGTGTGCCTGGACAAACCCACACAAGCTGATGTCTCCTTACTTTTGTTGGATTTTTACATTTAATTTTTACTTTTTATTGGAGTAATTTTTCACTGTGTACGTGGACCACTTCTACTTTGTGCATTCTCGGTTGATGGACATTTTCATTGCTTCCAAGCGTTGGCTATGGTAAATATTGTTGGAGTGCAGGATTGCCAGGCTGTGACTTTTCGATTCTCATTTTCTCAGGTGATAGGCCCAGCAGTGGGTGTGATTGATTGACTGGTAGCACCGTGTTTCCCTTTGCAAAGCACCTTCTTTGTGTTTTCATTAGTGGCTCTTACCACGTCCCCCTTAGAATCGAGGGTACGCATTTCTCCACAATCGCTTCAGCATTTATTGTTTGCAGCATTTATGCTAATGGCCCTTCTGGCTGCTGTGAGCTGATAGGTTTTTGTAATTTGGGTTTGCATGTCTTTGAAAATTCGTAAAACTCATCATTTTTCTCCACCGTTTTCTTTTCTGTTAAAAAAAAGGAAACAATTGGGAGTACAATAGAACTCTTGAAATTGTGTTCTTGGAAGGTTGCCCTCTTTTGAAATTTTTGGTCGATTTTCCACCCCAGAATTTTTTTAGAAAGCAGGTGTCTTTTACCGAACTGCAAGTTTGGTGAATATTTAGTGACCTTTAGCAATGGGTTTAAAGCTGCTGTTGGAGGAAGTGGCCTCAAGCAGGAAGCTTATCTCCATTCCCATATCTGGGTACTAGGGCAGCAGAGCCTTTCTGGAAGTCGTGTTCCTAGTTTGTAAATTACATTGGAATGTGCATGGAGAAAGCCCCATAAGTTTATGTCTCATTATTTCTTCTTGGTTTTAATTTTTTTTTAAATTGGGGTAAAGCTTAGAATATTGTTTGTCCTAGGTGTACACCATCTGGTTCGTTTGTACATTATATATGTCTATTCAAGTACAGATCCTCTTCCCATGTAAAATGTTACTGAGGGTTCCGCAGACCTCCCTTGCTATATGGTTGGTCTTTTTGAGATATGTATATAATATGTGTTTGTATACGTATAGTAACACTAATCTTAATTTATCCATTCCCCCCACCTTTCCTTTTAGATGAGCATAGTTTGTTTTCTAAGTCTGTGAGTGTCTTTCTCTGTGGAAATATGTTCCTTTGTGTCAGTTATTAGATAACGCCTATAAGTGATATCATAGAATACAGGTCTTTTGCTTTCCGACGTACCTCATGTTTTGTGATTATCTCCAGACTCATTTGTGGTGCCTCAGAGAGCAGTGGTTCATTGTTTTCCATGGCTATTATTCCATTGTGTACATGGACCACTTCTTCTTTATCCATTTACCGGTTGTTGGACATTTGGATTGCTTCACTGTCTTGGCTATTGTGAATAAGGCTGCACTGCAACTTTTGCGGCCTGTGTCTTCTCGATTCTTGTCTTCTCAAGTGAGAGGTCCATTGGTGCGCCTGCTGGATTGAATGGTACCTCCATTTTTACTTTTAAACACAGCTCCTTTCTGTTCTCATTATTGGCTGTTACCCCTTTACGTCTCACCAGCAGGTAGAGGGTACACAGTTCCCTAAAACCCCTTCAGCATTTATTGTTTGTAGACTTTTTGCTCAAGGTCAGTCGACTGGTGTAAGTTGAAACTTTTTGTAGATTAGATTGCATGGGTCTAACACTCCCTGAGGTTGAGCTTTTATCCATTTTCCTTTTTTTTAAAAGAGCGTGAGTAAAACTTAACTCTTCCTACTCTCTTCTTGAAACATTTGCCTGTTTTGAATTGTTTTGTCCATTCCCTCCTTCAGCACAATTTTTTAGGGCAGGTGTCCTTTACAGCCCTGAGTCCTTGGGAATGTGAAGTGACCATTAGCTGTGAGTTTAAAGCTGTTCTTGCAGGAAACGGCCACAAGGTGGCAGCATTTCCCCTTTACCATATTTGGTTACTAGGGAAACAGAGCCTTAATGGAAGTGGTGTTCTAGGTTGTAAATTAGAATGGAATGTGCCAGGGAAAAGCCCTTTAAGTTTATGTCTCATTACTTCTTGTTCATATTTGTAGTTTACTTTTTATTTTTTTATCCCAGTAAATATGATTACAATGGTTTGTTTGTTCTAGGTGTGCAAGATGTGGTTCTTTCACACATATACATGTATCTATTCTTCCTCGCATCCTTTTCCCATGTAGGTTATGACACAATGTTGAGTAGTCTTCTCCTGGTCTTCCATACGTCTTTGGTGGTTATATATTTCACATGGTTTGTATATCTCTGTTAACCCCAATGCGGCAATGTATCCAATCCTCATCCCTTTCTATTTGGTGAACCATAAGTTTTTTAATGAATCTGTGATTGCCTTTCTCTGTGGAAATATCTTCATTGGTATCAATTTTTAAGTAACTCTTAAAAGTGATATGATAGGATATGTGCCTTTTGCTTTCTCACTTACTACACGTGGCGTGATTACGTCTAGACTCATCTATGGTGCTTCAAATAGCATTGTTTCATTTTTTTCACTAGCGAATATTCCATCTGTACATGGAGGAGTTCTTCTTTGTCCATCCATCTGTTGCTGGACTTTTTGGTTACTTCCATGTCTTGGCTATTGTAATGGTGTGCAATGCAGATTTGCCTGCCTGTGTCTTTCCAATTCTCTCTTCTTAGGTTATACGTCGAGGAGTGGGCCTGCTGGATCATATGGTAGCTCAATGTTTACCTTTTTAAGGCACCTCCATTCTGTTCTCATTCGTGGCCCTTTCCAAGTTACGTCCCCTTTGATGTTGAGGGTATGCATTTCTCCACAACACCTTCAGCATTTATTGTTTGTAGTTTTCTTGCTGATGGTTATTCTGACAAGTGTGAGCTGATACCTCTCTGTGGTTGAATTCGAATGTGCCACATAATCTGTTGAAATTGAGCTTTAAGGCATGTCCTTTTCTATTTTTCAAGCTGTGATTACCCCTTAGTTCTTCAAAGTGTTCTCTTTAAGTATGTGTCACATTTTGAAATGTTTTGGCCTTTACCTCCCTCAAGCCATTTTGAGGGCCTGTTTCCTTTACAGTTCTGCAGTACTTGTTCCTATGAAGTGACCATTAGCACGGGCTTTAAAGCTGCTTTTGCAGGTAACTGCCAGAGGGCGGCAGCCTTTCTATGTCCCCCACCCTGGTAACTAGGGAAAAGCCCTTGCGGCCTGTGGTGTTTCTCGGTTATAAATTAGAGTGGAGTGTGCCCGGACAAACCCACACAAGCTGATGTCTCCTTACTTTTGTTGGATTTTTACATTTAATTTTTATTTTTTATTGGAGTAATTTTCCACTGTGTACGTGGACCACTTCTACTTTGTGCATTAATCGGTTGATGGACATTTTCATTGCTTCCAAGTGTTGGCTATGGTAAATATTGTTGGAGTGCAGGATTGCCAGGCTGTGACTTTTCGATTCTCATTTTCTCAGGTGATAGGCCCAGCAGTGGGTGTGATTGATTGACTGGTAGCACCGTGTTTCCCTTTGCAAAGCACCTTCTTTGTGTTTTCATTAGTGGCTCTTACCACGTCCCCCTTAGAATCGAGGGTACGCATTTCTCCACAATCGCTTCAGCATTTATTGTTTGCAGCATTTATGCTAATGGCCCTTCTGGCTGCTGTGAGCTGATAGGTTTTTGTAATTTGGGTTTGCATGTCTTTGAAAATTCGTAAAACTCATCATTTTTCTCCACCGTTTTCTTTTCTGTTAAAAAAAAGGAAACAATTGGGAGTACAATAGAACTCTTGAAATTGTGTTCTTGGAAGGTTGCCCTCTTTTGAAATTTTTGGTCGATTTTCCACCCCAGAATTTTTTTAGAAAGCAGGTGTCTTTTACCGGACTGCAAGTTTGGTGAATATTTAGTGACCTTTGGCAATGGGTTTAAAGCTGCTGTTGGAGGAAGTGGCCTCAAGCAGGAAGCTTATCTCCATTCCCATATCTGGGTACTAGGGCAGCAGAGCCTTTCTGGAAGTCGTGTTCCTAGTTTGTAAATTACATTGGAATGTGCATGGAGAAAGCCCCATAAGTTTATGTCTCATTATTTCTTCTTGGTTTTAATTTTTTTTTAAATTGGGGTAAAGCTTAGAATATTGTTTGTCCTAGGTGTACACCATCTGGTTCGTTTGTACATTATATATGTCTATTCAAGTACAGATCCTCTTCCCATGTAAAATGTTACTGAGGGTTCCGCAGACCTCCCTTGCTATATGGTTGGTCTTTTTGAGATATGTATATAATATGTGTTTGTATACGTATAGTAACACTAATCTTAATTTATCCATTCCCCCCACCTTTCCTTTTAGATGAGCATAGTTTGTTTTCTAAGTCTGTGAGTGTCTTTCTCTGTGGAAATATGTTCCTTTGTGTCAGTTATTAGATAACGCCTATAAGTGATATCATAGAATACAGGTCTTTTGCTTTCCGACGTACCTCATGTTTTGTGATTATCTCCAGACTCATTTGTGGTGCCTCAGAGAGCAGTGGTTCATTGTTTTCCATGGCTATTATTCCATTGTGTACATGGACCACTTCTTCTTTATCCATTTACCGGTTGTTGGACATTTGGATTGCTTCACTGTCTTGGCTATTGTGAATAAGGCTGCACTGCAACTTTTGCGGCCTGTGTCTTCTCGATTCTTGTCTTCTCAAGTGAGAGGTCCATTGGTGCGCCTGCTGGATTGAATGGTACCTCCATTTTTACTTTTAAACACAGCTCCTTTCTGTTCTCATTATTGGCTGTTACCCCTTTACGTCTCACCAGCAGGTAGAGGGTACACAGTTCCCTAAAACCCCTTCAGCATTTATTGTTTGTAGACTTTTTGCTCAAGGTCAGTCGACTGGTGTAAGTTGAAACTTTTTGTAGATTAGATTGCATGGGTCTAACACTCCCTGAGGTTGAGCTTTTATCCATTTTCCTTTTTTTTAAAAGAGCGTGAGTAAAACTTAACTCTTCCTACTCGCTTCTTGAAACATTTGCCTGTTTTGAATTGTTTTGTCCATTCCCTCCTTCAGCACAATTTTTTAGGGCAGGTGTCCTTTACAGCCCTGAGTCCTTGGGAATGTGAAGTGACCATTAGCTGTGAGTTTAAAGCTGTTCTTGCAGGAAACGGCCACAAGGTGGCAGCATTTCCCCTTTACCATATTTGGTTACTAGGGAAACAGAGCCTTAATGGAAGTGGTGTTCTAGGTTGTAAATTAGAATGGAATGTGCCAGGGAAAAGCCCTTTAAGTTTATGTCTCATTACTTCTTGTTCATATTTGTAGTTTACTTTTTATTTTTTTATCCCAGTAAATATGATTACAATGGTTTGTTTGTTCTAGGTGTGCAAGATGTGGTTCTTTCACACATATACATGTATCTATTCTTCCTCGCATCCTTTTCCCATGTAGGTTATGACACAATGTTGAGTAGTCTTCTCCTGGTCTTCCGTACGTCTTTGGTGGTTATATATTTCACATGGTTTGTATATCTCTGTTAACCCCAATGCGGCAATGTATCCAATCCTCATCCCTTTCTATTTGGTGAACCATAAGTTTTTTAATGAATCTGTGATTGCCTTTCTCTGTGGAAATATCTTCATTGGTATCAATTTTTAAGTAACTCTTAAAAGTGATATGATAGGATATGTGCCTTTTGCTTTCTCACTTACTACACGTGGCGTGATTACGTCTAGACTCATCTATGGTGCTTCAAATAGCATTGTTTCATTTTTTTCACTAGCGAATATTCCATCTGTACATGGAGGAGTTCTTCTTTGTCCATCCATCTGTTGCTGGACTTTTTGGTTACTTCCATATCTTGGCTATTGTAATGGTGTGCAATGCAGATTTGCCTGCCTGTGTCTTTCCAATTCTCTCTTCTTAGGTTATACGTCGAGGAGTGGGCCTGCTGGATCATATGGTAGCTCAATGTTTACCTTTTTAAGGCACCTCCATTCTGTTCTCATTCGTGGCCCTTTCCAAGTTACGTCCCCTTTGATGTTGAGGGTATGCATTTCTCCACAACACCTTCAGCATTTATTGTTTGTAGTTTTCTTGCTGATGGTTATTCTGACAAGTGTGAGCTGATACCTCTCTGTGGTTGAATTCGAATGTGCCACATAATCTGTTGAAATTGAGCTTTAAGGCATGTCCTTTTCTATTTTTCAAGCTGTGATTACCCCTTAGTTCTTCAAAGTGTTCTCTTTAAGTATGTGTCACAGTTTGAAATGTTTTGGCCTTTACCTCCCTCAAGCCATTTTGAGGGCCTGTTTCATTTACAGTTCTGCAGTACTTGTTCCTATGAAGTGACCATTAGCACAGGCTTTAAAGCTGCTTTTGCAGGTAACTGCCAGAGGGCGGCAGCCTTTCTATGTCCCCCACCCTGGTAACTAGGGAAAAGCCCTTGCGGCCTGTGGTGTTTCTCGGTTATAAATTAGAGTGGAGTGTGCCCGGACAAACCCACACAAGCTGATGTCTCCTTACTTTTGTTGGATTTTTACATTTAATTTTTATTTTTTATTGGAGTAATTTTCCACTGTGTACGTGGACCACTTCTACTTTGTGCATTAATCGGTTGATGGACATTTTCATTGCTTCCAAGTGTTGGCTATGGTAAATATTGTTGGAGTGCAGGATTGCCAGGCTGTGACTTTTCGATTCTCATTTTCTCAGGTGATAGGCCCAGCAGTGGGTGTGATTGATTGACTGGTAGCACCGTGTTTCCCTTTGCAAAGCACCTTCTTTGTGTTTTCATTAGTGGCTCTTACCACGTCCCCCTTAGAATCGAGGGTACGCATTTCTCCACAATCGCTTCAGCATTTATTGTTTGCAGCATTTATGCTAATGGCCCTTCTGGCTGCTGTGAGCTGATAGGTTTTTGTAATTTGGGTTTGCATGTCTTTGAAAATTCGTAAAACTCATCATTTTTCTCCACCGTTTTCTTTTCTGTTAAAAAAAAGGAAACAATTGGGAGTACAATAGAACTCTTGAAATTGTGTTCTTGGAAGGTTGCCCTCTTTTGAAATTTTTGGTCGATTTTCCACCCCAGAATTTTTTTAGAAAGCAGGTGTCTTTTACCGAACTGCAAGTTTGGTGAATATTTAGTGACCTTTAGCAATGGGTTTAAAGCTGCTGTTGGAGGAAGTGGCCTCAAGCAGGAAGCTTATCTCCATTCCCATATCTGGGTACTAGGGCAGCAGAGCCTTTCTGGAAGTCGTGTTCCTAGTTTGTAAATTACATTGGAATGTGCATGGAGAAAGCCCCATAAGTTTATGTCTCATTATTTCTTCTTGGTTTTAAATTTTTTTTAAATTGGGGTAAAGCTTAGAATATTGTTTGTCCTAGGTGTACACCATCTGGTTCGTTTGTACATTATATATGTCTATTCAAGTACAGATCCTCTTCCCATGTAAAATGTTACTGAGGGTTCCGCAGACCTCCCTTGCTATATGGTTGGTCTTTTTGAGATATGTATATAATATGTGTTTGTATACGTATAGTAACACTAATCTTAATTTATCCATTCCCCCCACCTTTCCTTTTAGATGAGCATAGTTTGTTTTCTAAGTCTGTGAGTGTCTTTCTCTGTGGAAATATGCTCCTTTGTGTCAGTTATTAGATAACGCCTATAAGTGATATCATAGAATACAGGTCTTTTGCTTTCCGACGTACCTCATGTTTTGTGATTATCTCCAGACTCATTTGTGGTGCCTCAGAGAGCAGTGGTTCATTGTTTCCCATGGCTATTATTCCATTGTGTACATGGACCACTTCTTCTTTATCCATTTACCGGTTGTTGGACATTTTGATTGCTTCACTGTCTTGGCTATTGTGAATAAGGCTGCACTGCAACTTTTGCGGCCTGTGTCTTCTCGATTCTTGTCTTCTCAAGTGAGAGGTCCATTGGTGCGCCTGCTGGATTGAATGGTACCTCCATTTTTACTTTTAAACACAGCTCCTTTCTGTTCTCATTATTGGCTGTTACCCCTTTACGTCTCACCAGCAGGTAGAGGGTACACAGTTCCCTAAAACCCCTTCAGCATTTATTGTTTGTAGACTTTTTGCTCAAGGTCAGTCGACTGGTGTAAGTTGAAACTTTTTGTAGATTAGATTGCATGGGTCTAACACTCCCTGAGGTTGAGCTTTTATCCATTTTCCTTTTTTTTAAAAGAGCGTGAGTAAAACTTAACTCTTCCTACTCTCTTCTTGAAACATTTGCCTGTTTTGAATTGTTTTGTCCATTCCCTCCTTCAGCACAATTTTTTAGGGCAGGTGTCCTTTACAGCCCTGAGTCCTTGGGAATGTGAAGTGACCATTAGCTGTGAGTTTAAAGCTGTTCTTGCAGGAAACGGCCACAAGGTGGCAGCATTTCCCCTTTACCATATTTGGTTACTAGGGAAACAGAGCCTTAATGGAAGTGGTGTTCTAGGTTGTAAATTAGAATGGAATGTGCCAGGGAAAAGCCCTTTAAGTTTATGTCTCATTACTTCTTGTTCATATTTGTAGTTTACTTTTTATTTTTTATCCCAGTAAATATGATTACAATGGTTTGTTTGTTGTAGGTGTGCAAGATGTGGTTCTTTCACACATATACATGTATCTATTCTTCCTCGCATCCTTTTCCCATGTAGGTTATGACACAATGTTGAGTAGTCTTCTCCTGGTCTTCCGTACGTCTTTGGTGGTTATATATTTCACATGGTTTGTATATCTCTGTTAACCCCAATGTGGCAATGTATCCAATCCTCATCCCTTTCTATTTGGTGAATCATAAGTTTTTTAATGAATCTGTGATTGCCTTTCTCTGTGGAAATATCTTCATTGGTATCAATTTTTAAGTAACTCTTAAAAGTGATATGATAGGATATGTGTCTTTTGCTTTCTCACTTACTACACGTGGCGTGATTACGTCTAAACTCATCTATGGTGCTGCAAATAGCATTGTTTCATTTTTTTCACTAGCGAATATTCCATCTGTACATGGAGGAGTTCTTCTTTGTCCATCCATCTGTTGGTGGACTTTTTGGTTACTTCCATATGTTGGCTATTGTAATGGTGTGCAGTGCAGATTTGCCTGCCTGTGTCTTTCCAATTCTCTCTTCTTAGGTTATACGTCGAGGAGTGGGCCTGCTGGATCATATGGTAGCTCAATGTTTACCTTTTTAAGGCACCTCCATTCTGTTCTCATTCGTGGCCCTTTCCAAGTTACGTCCCCTTTGATGTTGAGGGTATGCATTTCTCCACAACACCTTCAGCATTTATTGTTTGTAGTTTTCTTGCTGATGGTTATTCTGACAAGTGTGAGCTGATACCTCTCTGTGGTTGAATTCGAATGTGCCACATAATCTGTTGAAATTGAGCTTTAAGGCATGTCCTTTTCTATTTTTCAAGCTGTGATTACCCCTTAGTTCTTCAAAGTGTTCTCTTTAAGTATGTGTCACAGTTTGAAATGTTTTGGCCTTTACCTCCCTCAAGCCATTTTGAGGGCCTGTTTCATTTACAGTTCTGCAGTACTTGTTCCTATGAAGTGACCATTAGCACAGGCTTTAAAGCTGCTTTTGCAGATAACTGCCAGAGGGCGGCAGCCTTTCTATGTCCCCCACCCTGGTAACTAGGGAAACGCCCTTGCGGCCTGTGGTGTTTCTCGGTTATAAATTAGAGTGGAGTGTGCCTGGACAAACCCACACAAGCTGATGTCTCCTTACTTTTGTTGGATTTTTACATTTAATTTTTACTTTTTATTGGAGTAATTTTTCACTGTGTACGTGGACCACTTCTACTTTGTGCATTCTCGGTTGATGGACATTTTCATTGCTTCCAAGCGTTGGCTATGGTAAATATTGTTGGAGTGCAGGATTGCCAGGCTGTGACTTTTCGATTCTCATTTTCTCAGGTGATAGGCCCAGCAGTGGGTGTGATTGATTGACTGGTAGCACCGTGTTTCCCTTTGCAAAGCACCTTCTTTGTGTTTTCATTAGTGGCTCTTACCACGTCCCCCTTAGAATCGAGGGTACGCATTTCTCCACAATCGCTTCAGCATTTATTGTTTGCAGCATTTATGCTAATGGCCCTTCTGGCTGCTGTGAGCTGATAGGTTTTTGTAATTTGGGTTTGCATGTCTTTGAAAATTCGTAAAACTCATCATTTTTCTCCACCGTTTTCTTTTCTGTTAAAAAAAAGGAAACAATTGGGAGTACAATAGAACTCTTGAAATTGTGTTCTTGGAAGGTTGCCCTCTTTTGAAATTTTTGGTCGATTTTCCACCCCAGAATTTTTTTAGAAAGCAGGTGTCTTTTACCGAACTGCAAGTTTGGTGAATATTTAGTGACCTTTAGCAATGGGTTTAAAGCTGCTGTTGGAGGAAGTGGCCTCAAGCAGGAAGCTTATCTCCATTCCCATATCTGGGTACTAGGGCAGCAGAGCCTTTCTGGAAGTCGTGTTCCTAGTTTGTAAATTACATTGGAATGTGCATGGAGAAAGCCCCATAAGTTTATGTCTCATTATTTCTTCTTGGTTTTAAATTTTTTTTAAATTGGGGTAAAGCTTAGAATATTGTTTGTCCTAGGTGTACACCATCTGGTTCGTTTGTACATTATATATGTCTATTCAAGTACAGATCCTCTTCCCATGTAAAATGTTACTGAGGGTTCCGCAGACCTCCCTTGCTATATGGTTGGTCTTTTTGAGATATGTATATAATATGTGTTTGTATACGTCTAGTAACACTAATCTTAATTTATACATTCCCCCCACCTTTCCTTTTAGATGAGCATAGTTTGTTTTCTAAGTCTGTGAGTGTCTTTCTCTGTGGAAATATGTTCCTTTGTGTCAGTTATTAGATAACGCCTATAAGTGATATCATAGAATACAGGTCTTTTGCTTTCCGACGTACCTCATGTTTTGTGATTATCTCCAGACTCATTTGTGGTGCCTCAGAGAGCAGTGGTTCATTGTTTTCCATGGCTATTATTCCATTGTGTACATGGACCACTTCTTCTTTATCCATTTACCGGTTGTTGGACATTTGGATTGCTTCACTGTCTTGGCTATTGTGAATAAGGCTGCACTGCAACTTTTGCGGCCTGTGTCTTCTCGATTCTTGTCTTCTCAAGTGAGAGGTCCATTGGTGCGCCTGCTGGATTGAATGGTACCTCCATTTTTACTTTTAAACACAGCTCCTTTCTGTTCTCATTATTGGCTGTTACCCCTTTACGTCTCACCAGCAGGTAGAGGGTACACAGTTCCCTAAAACCCCTTCAGCATTTATTGTTTGTAGACTTTTTGCTCAAGGTCAGTCGACTGGTGTAAGTTGAAACTTTTTGTAGATTAGATTGCATGGGTCTAACACTCCCTGAGGTTGAGCTTTTATCCATTTTCCTTTTTTTTAAAAGAGCGTGAGTAAAACTTAACTCTTCCTACTCTCTTCTTGAAACATTTGCCTGTTTTGAATTGTTTTGTCCATTCCCTCCTTCAGCACAATTTTTTAGGGCAGGTGTCCTTTACAGCCCTGAGTCCTTGGGAATGTGAAGTGACCATTAGCTGTGAGTTTAAAGCTGTTCTTGCAGGAAACGGCCACAAGGTGGCAGCATTTCCCCTTTACCATATTTGGTTACTAGGGAAACAGAGCCTTAATGGAAGTGGTGTTCTAGGTTGTAAATTAGAATGGAATGTGCCAGGGAAAAGCCCTTTAAGTTTATGTCTCATTACTTCTTGTTCATATTTGTAGTTTACTTTTTATTTTTTTATCCCAGTAAATATGATTACAATGGTTTGTTTGTTCTAGGTGTGCAAGATGTGGTTCTTTCACACATATACATGTATCTATTCTTCCTCGCATCCTTTTCCCATGTAGGTTATGACACAATGTTGAGTAGTCTTCTCCTGGTCTTCCATACGTCTTTGGTGGTTATATATTTCACATGGTTTGTATATCTCTGTTAACCCCAATGCGGCAATGTATCCAATCCTCATCCCTTTCTATTTGGTGAACCATAAGTTTTTTAATGAATCTGTGATTGCCTTTCTCTGTGGAAATATCTTCATTGGTATCAATTTTTAAGTAACTCTTAAAAGTGATATGATAGGATATGTGCCTTTTGCTTTCTCACTTACTACACGTGGCGTGATTACGTCTAGACTCATCTATGGTGCTTCAAATAGCATTGTTTCATTTTTTTCACTAGCGAATATTCCATCTGTACATGGAGGAGTTCTTCTTTGTCCATCCATCTGTTGCTGGACTTTTTGGTTACTTCCATATCTTGGCTATTGTAATGGTGTGCAATGCAGATTTGCCTGCCTGTGTCTTTCCAATTCTCTCTTCTTAGGTTATACGTCGAGGAGTGGGCCTGCTGGATCATATGGTAGCTCAATGTTTACCTTTTTAAGGCACCTCCATTCTGTTCTCATTCGTGGCCCTTTCCAAGTTACGTCCCCTTTGATGTTGAGGGTATGCATTTCTCCACAACACCTTCAGCATTTATTGTTTGTAGTTTTCTTGCTGATGGTTATTCTGACAAGTGTGAGCTGATACCTCTCTGTGGTTGAATTCGAATGTGCCACATAATCTGTTGAAATTGAGCTTTAAGGCATGTCCTTTTCTATTTTTCAAGCTGTGATTACCCCTTAGTTCTTCAAAGTGTTCTCTTTAAGTATGTGTCACAGTTTGAAATGTTTTGGCCTTTACCTCCCTCAAGCCATTTTGAGGGCCTGTTTCATTTACAGTTCTGCAGTACTTGTTCCTATGAAGTGACCATTAGCACAGGCTTTAAAGCTGCTTTTGCAGGTAACTGCCAGAGGGCGGCAGCCTTTCTATGTCCCCCACCCTGGTAACTAGGGAAAAGCCCTTGCGGCCTGTGGTGTTTCTCGGTTATAAATTAGAGTGGAGTGTGCCCGGACAAACCCACACAAGCTGATGTCTCCTTACTTTTGTTGGATTTTTACATTTAATTTTTACTTTTTATTGGAGTAATTTTTCACTGTGTACGTGGACCACTTCTACTTTGTGCATTCTCGGTTGATGGACATTTTCATTGCTTCCAAGCGTTGGCTATGGTAAATATTGTTGGAGTGCAGGATTGCCAGGCTGTGACTTTTCGATTCTCATTTTCTCAGGTGATAGGCCCAGCAGTGGGTGTGATTGATTGACTGGTAGCACCGTGTTTCCCTTTGCAAAGCACCTTCTTTGTGTTTTCATTAGTGGCTCTTACCACGTCCCCCTTAGAATCGAGGGTACGCATTTCTCCACAATCGCTTCAGCATTTATTGTTTGCAGCATTTATGCTAATGGCCCTTCTGGCTGCTGTGAGCTGATAGGTTTTTGTAATTTGGGTTTGCATGTCTTTGAAAATTCGTAAAACTCATCATTTTTCTCCACCGTTTTCTTTTCTGTTAAAAAAAAGGAAACAATTGGGAGTACAATAGAACTCTTGAAATTGTGTTCTTGGAAGGTTGCCCTCTTTTGAAATTTTTGGTCGATTTTCCACCCCAGAATTTTTTTAGAAAGCAGGTGTCTTTTACCGAACTGCAAGTTTGGTGAATATTTAGTGACCTTTAGCAATGGGTTTAAAGCTGCTGTTGGAGGAAGTGGCCTCAAGCAGGAAGCTTATCTCCATTCCCATATCTGGGTACTAGGGCAGCAGAGCCTTTCTGGAAGTCGTGTTCCTAGTTTGTAAATTACATTGGAATGTGCATGGAGAAAGCCCCATAAGTTTATGTCTCATTATTTCTTCTTGGTTTTAAATTTTTTTTAAATTGGGGTAAAGCTTAGAATATTGTTTGTCCTAGGTGTACACCATCTGGTTCGTTTGTACATTATATATGTCTATTCAAGTACAGATCCTCTTCCCATGTAAAATGTTACTGAGGGTTCCGCAGACCTCCCTTGCTATATGGTTGGTCTTTTTGAGATATGTATATAATATGTGTTTGTATACGTATAGTAACACTAATCTTAATTTATACATTCCCCCCACCTTTCCTTTTAGATGAGCATAGTTTGTTTTCTAAGTCTGTGAGTGTCTTTCTCTGTGGAAATATGTTCCTTTGTGTCAGTTATTAGATAACGCCTATAAGTGATATCATAGAATACAGGTCTTTTGCTTTCCGACGTACCTCATGTTTTGTGATTATCTCCAGACTCATTTGTGGTGCCTCAGAGAGCAGTGGTTCATTGTTTTCCATGGCTATTATTCCATTGTGTACATGGACCACTTCTTCTTTATCCATTTACCGGTTGTTGGACATTTGGATTGCTTCACTGTCTTGGCTATTGTGAATAAGGCTGCACTGCAACTTTTGCGGCCTGTGTCTTCTCGATTCTTGTCTTCTCAAGTGAGAGGTCCATTGGTGCGCCTGCTGGATTGAATGGTACCTCCATTTTTACTTTTAAACACAGCTCCTTTCTGTTCTCATTATTGGCTGTTACCCCTTTACGTCTCACCAGCAGGTAGAGGGTACACAGTTCCCTAAAACCCCTTCAGCATTTATTGTTTGTAGACTTTGTGCTCATGGTCAGTCGGCTGGTGTAAGTTGAAACTTTTTGTAGATTAGATTGCATGGGTCTAACACTCCCTGAGGTTGAGCTTTTATCCATTTTCCTTTTTTTTAAAAGAGCGTGAGTAAAACTTAACTCTTCATACTCGCTTCTTGAAACATTTGCCTGTTTTGAATTGTTTTGTCCATTCCCTCCTTCAGCACAATTTTTTAGGGCAGGTGTCCTTTACAGCCCTGAGTCCTTGGGAATGTGAAGTGACCATTAGCTGTGAGTTTAAAGCTGTTCTTGCAGGAAACGGCCACAAGGTGGCAGCATTTCCCCTTTACCATATTTGGTTACTAGGGAAACAGAGCCTTAATGGAAGTGGTGTTCTAGGTTGTAAATTAGAATGGAATGTGCCAGGGAAAAGCCCTTTAAGTTTATGTCTCATTACTTCTTGTTCATATTTGTAGTTTACTTTTTATTTTTTATCCCAGTAAATATGATTACAATGGTTTGTTTGTTGTAGGTGTGCAAGATGTGGTTCTTTCACACATATACATGTATCTATTCTTCCTCGCATCCTTTTCCCATGTAGGTTATGACACAATGTTGAGTAGTCTTCTCCTGGTCTTCCGTACGTCTTTGGTGGTTATATATTTCACATGGTTTGTATATCTCTGTTAACCCCAATGTGGCAATGTATCCAATCCTCATCCCTTTCTATTTGGTGAATCATAAGTTTTTTAATGAATCTGTGATTGCCTTTCTCTGTGGAAATATCTTCATTGGTATCAATTTTTAAGTAACTCTTAAAAGTGATATGATAGGATATGTGTCTTTTGCTTTCTCACTTACTACACGTGGCGTGATTACGTCTAAACTCATCTATGGTGCTGCAAATAGCATTGTTTCATTTTTTTCACTAGCGAATATTCCATCTGTACATGGAGGAGTTCTTCTTTGTCCATCCATCTGTTGGTGGACTTTTTGGTTACTTCCATATGTTGGCTATTGTAATGGTGTGCAGTGCAGATTTGCCTGCCTGTGTCTTTCCAATTCTCTCTTCTTAGGTTATACGTCGAGGAGTGGGCCTGCTGGATCATATGGTAGCTCAATGTTTACCTTTTTAAGGCACCTCCATTCTGTTCTCATTCGTGGCCCTTTCCAAGTTACGTCCCCTTTGATGTTGAGGGTATGCATTTCTCCACAACACCTTCAGCATTTATTGTTTGTAGTTTTCTTGCTGATGGTTATTCTGACAAGTGTGAGCTGATACCTCTCTGTGGTTGAATTCGAATGTGCCACATAATCTGTTGAAATTGAGCTTTAAGGCATGTCCTTTTCTATTTTTCAAGCTGTGATTACCCCTTAGTTCTTCAAAGTGTTCTCTTTAAGTATGTGTCACAGTTTGAAATGTTTTGGCCTTTACCTCCCTCAAGCCATTTTGAGGGCCTGTTTCATTTACAGTTCTGCAGTACTTGTTCCTATGAAGTGACCATTAGCACAGGCTTTAAAGCTGCTTTTGCAGATAACTGCCAGAGGGCGGCAGCCTTTCTATGTCCCCCACCCTGGTAACTAGGGAAACGCCCTTGCGGCCTGTGGTGTTTCTCGGTTATAAATTAGAGTGGAGTGTGCCTGGACAAACCCACACAAGCTGATGTCTCCTTACTTTTGTTGGATTTTTACATTTAATTTTTACTTTTTATTGGAGTAATTTTTCACTGTGTACGTGGACCACTTCTACTTTGTGCATTCTCGGTTGATGGACATTTTCATTGCTTCCAAGCGTTGGCTATGGTAAATATTGTTGGAGTGCAGGATTGCCAGGCTGTGACTTTTCGATTCTCATTTTCTCAGGTGATAGGCCCAGCAGTGGGTGTGATTGATTGACTGGTAGCACCGTGTTTCCCTTTGCAAAGCACCTTCTTTGTGTTTTCATTAGTGGCTCTTACCACGTCCCCCTTAGAATCGAGGGTACGCATTTCTCCACAATCGCTTCAGCATTTATTGTTTGCAGCATTTATGCTAATGGCCCTTCTGGCTGCTGTGAGCTGATAGGTTTTTGTAATTTGGGTTTGCATGTCTTTGAAAATTCGTAAAACTCATCATTTTTCTCCACCGTTTTCTTTTCTGTTAAAAAAAAGGAAACAATTGGGAGTACAATAGAACTCTTGAAATTGTGTTCTTGGAAGGTTGCCCTCTTTTGAAATTTTTGGTCGATTTTCCACCCCAGAATTTTTTTAGAAAGCAGGTGTCTTTTACCGAACTGCAAGTTTGGTGAATATTTAGTGACCTTTAGCAATGGGTTTAAAGCTGCTGTTGGAGGAAGTGGCCTCAAGCAGGAAGCTTATCTCCATTCCCATATCTGGGTACTAGGGCAGCAGAGCCTTTCTGGAAGTCGTGTTCCTAGTTTGTAAATTACATTGGAATGTGCATGGAGAAAGCCCCATAAGTTTATGTCTCATTATTTCTTCTTGGTTTTAAATTTTTTTTAAATTGGGGTAAAGCTTAGAATATTGTTTGTCCTAGGTGTACACCATCTGGTTCGTTTGTACATTATATATGTCTATTCAAGTACAGATCCTCTTCCCATGTAAAATGTTACTGAGGGTTCCGCAGACCTCCCTTGCTATATGGTTGGTCTTTTTGAGATATGTATATAATATGTGTTTGTATACGTCTAGTAACACTAATCTTAATTTATACATTCCCCCCACCTTTCCTTTTAGATGAGCATAGTTTGTTTTCTAAGTCTGTGAGTGTCTTTCTCTGTGGAAATATGTTCCTTTGTGTCAGTTATTAGATAACGCCTATAAGTGATATCATAGAATACAGGTCTTTTGCTTTCCGACGTACCTCATGTTTTGTGATTATCTCCAGACTCATTTGTGGTGCCTCAGAGAGCAGTGGTTCATTGTTTTCCATGGCTATTATTCCATTGTGTACATGGACCACTTCTTCTTTATCCATTTACCGGTTGTTGGACATTTGGATTGCTTCACTGTCTTGGCTATTGTGAATAAGGCTGCACTGCAACTTTTGCGGCCTGTGTCTTCTCGATTCTTGTCTTCTCAAGTGAGAGGTCCATTGGTGCGCCTGCTGGATTGAATGGTACCTCCATTTTTACTTTTAAACACAGCTCCTTTCTGTTCTCATTATTGGCTGTTACCCCTTTACGTCTCACCAGCAGGTAGAGGGTACACAGTTCCCTAAAACCCCTTCAGCATTTATTGTTTGTAGACTTTGTGCTCATGGTCAGTCGGCTGGTGTAAGTTGAAACTTTTTGTAGATTAGATTGCATGGGTCTAACACTCCCTGAGGTTGAGCTTTTATCCATTTTCCTTTTTTTTAAAAGAGCGTGAGTAAAACTTAACTCTTCATACTCGCTTCTTGAAACATTTGCCTGTTTTGAATTGTTTTGTCCATTCCCTCCTTCAGCACAATTTTTTAGGGCAGGTGTCCTTTACAGCCCTGAGTCCTTGGGAATGTGAAGTGACCATTAGCTGTGAGTTTAAAGCTGTTCTTGCAGGAAACGGCCACAAGGTGGCAGCATTTCCCCTTTACCATATTTGGTTACTAGGGAAACAGAGCCTTAATGGAAGTGGTGTTCTAGGTTGTAAATTAGAATGGAATGTGCCAGGGAAAAGCCCTTTAAGTTTATGTCTCATTACTTCTTGTTCATATTTGTAGTTTACTTTTTATTTTTTTATCCCAGTAAATATGATTACAATGGTTTGTTTGTTCTAGGTGTGCAAGATGTGGTTCTTTCACACATATACATGTATCTATTCTTCCTCGCATCCTTTTCCCATGTAGGTTATGACACAATGTTGAGTAGTCTTCTCCTGGTCTTCCATACGTCTTTGGTGGTTATATATTTCACATGGTTTGTATATCTCTGTTAACCCCAATGCGGCAATGTATCCAATCCTCATCCCTTTCTATTTGGTGAACCATAAGTTTTTTAATGAATCTGTGATTGCCTTTCTCTGTGGAAATATCTTCATTGGTATCAATTTTTAAGTAACTCTTAAAAGTGATATGATAGGATATGTGCCTTTTGCTTTCTCACTTACTACACGTGGCGTGATTACGTCTAGACTCATCTATGGTGCTTCAAATAGCATTGTTTCATTTTTTTCACTAGCGAATATTCCATCTGTACATGGAGGAGTTCTTCTTTGTCCATCCATCTGTTGCTGGACTTTTTGGTTACTTCCATATCTTGGCTATTGTAATGGTGTGCAATGCAGATTTGCCTGCCTGTGTCTTTCCAATTCTCTCTTCTTAGGTTATACGTCGAGGAGTGGGCCTGCTGGATCATATGGTAGCTCAATGTTTACCTTTTTAAGGCACCTCCATTCTGTTCTCATTCGTGGCCCTTTCCAAGTTACGTCCCCTTTGATGTTGAGGGTATGCATTTCTCCACAACACCTTCAGCATTTATTGTTTGTAGTTTTCTTGCTGATGGTTATTCTGACAAGTGTGAGCTGATACCTCTCTGTGGTTGAATTCGAATGTGCCACATAATCTGTTGAAATTGAGCTTTAAGGCATGTCCTTTTCTATTTTTCAAGCTGTGATTACCCCTTAGTTCTTCAAAGTGTTCTCTTTAAGTATGTGTCACAGTTTGAAATGTTTTGGCCTTTACCTCCCTCAAGCCATTTTGAGGGCCTGTTTCATTTACAGTTCTGCAGTACTTGTTCCTATGAAGTGACCATTAGCACAGGCTTTAAAGCTGCTTTTGCAGGTAACTGCCAGAGGGCGGCAGCCTTTCTATGTCCCCCACCCTGGTAACTAGGGAAAAGCCCTTGCGGCCTGTGGTGTTTCTCGGTTATAAATTAGAGTGGAGTGTGCCCGGACAAACCCACACAAGCTGATGTCTCCTTACTTTTGTTGGATTTTTACATTTAATTTTTACTTTTTATTGGAGTAATTTTTCACTGTGTACGTGGACCACTTCTACTTTGTGCATTCTCGGTTGATGGACATTTTCATTGCTTCCAAGCGTTGGCTATGGTAAATATTGTTGGAGTGCAGGATTGCCAGGCTGTGACTTTTCGATTCTCATTTTCTCAGGTGATAGGCCCAGCAGTGGGTGTGATTGATTGACTGGTAGCACCGTGTTTCCCTTTGCAAAGCACCTTCTTTGTGTTTTCATTAGTGGCTCTTACCACGTCCCCCTTAGAATCGAGGGTACGCATTTCTCCACAATCGCTTCAGCATTTATTGTTTGCAGCATTTATGCTAATGGCCCTTCTGGCTGCTGTGAGCTGATAGGTTTTTGTAATTTGGGTTTGCATGTCTTTGAAAATTCGTAAAACTCATCATTTTTCTCCACCGTTTTCTTTTCTGTTAAAAAAAAGGAAACAATTGGGAGTACAATAGAACTCTTGAAATTGTGTTCTTGGAAGGTTGCCCTCTTTTGAAATTTTTGGTCGATTTTCCACCCCAGAATTTTTTTAGAAAGCAGGTGTCTTTTACCGAACTGCAAGTTTGGTGAATATTTAGTGACCTTTAGCAATGGGTTTAAAGCTGCTGTTGGAGGAAGTGGCCTCAAGCAGGAAGCTTATCTCCATTCCCATATCTGGGTACTAGGGCAGCAGAGCCTTTCTGGAAGTCGTGTTCCTAGTTTGTAAATTACATTGGAATGTGCATGGAGAAAGCCCCATAAGTTTATGTCTCATTATTTCTTCTTGGTTTTAAATTTTTTTTAAATTGGGGTAAAGCTTAGAATATTGTTTGTCCTAGGTGTACACCATCTGGTTCGTTTGTACATTATATATGTCTATTCAAGTACAGATCCTCTTCCCATGTAAAATGTTACTGAGGGTTCCGCAGACCTCCCTTGCTATATGGTTGGTCTTTTTGAGATATGTATATAATATGTGTTTGTATACGTATAGTAACACTAATCTTAATTTATACATTCCCCCCACCTTTCCTTTTAGATGAGCATAGTTTGTTTTCTAAGTCTGTGAGTGTCTTTCTCTGTGGAAATATGTTCCTTTGTGTCAGTTATTAGATAACGCCTATAAGTGATATCATAGAATACAGGTCTTTTGCTTTCCGACGTACCTCATGTTTTGTGATTATCTCCAGACTCATTTGTGGTGCCTCAGAGAGCAGTGGTTCATTGTTTTCCATGGCTATTATTCCATTGTGTACATGGACCACTTCTTCTTTATCCATTTACCGGTTGTTGGACATTTGGATTGCTTCACTGTCTTGGCTATTGTGAATAAGGCTGCACTGCAACTTTTGCGGCCTGTGTCTTCTCGATTCTTGTCTTCTCAAGTGAGAGGTCCATTGGTGCGCCTGCTGGATTGAATGGTACCTCCATTTTTACTTTTAAACACAGCTCCTTTCTGTTCTCATTATTGGCTGTTACCCCTTTACGTCTCACCAGCAGGTAGAGGGTACACAGTTCCCTAAAACCCCTTCAGCATTTATTGTTTGTAGACTTTGTGCTCATGGTCAGTCGGCTGGTGTAAGTTGAAACTTTTTGTAGATTAGATTGCATGGGTCTAACACTCCCTGAGGTTGAGCTTTTATCCATTTTCCTTTTTTTTAAAAGAGCGTGAGTAAAACTTAACTCTTCCTACTCGCTTCTTGAAACATTTGCCTGTTTTGAATTGTTTTGTCCATTCCCTCCTTCAGCACAATTTTTTAGGGCAGGTGTCCTTTACAGCCCTGAGTCCTTGGGAATGTGAAGTGACCATTAGCTGTGAGTTTAAAGCTGTTCTTGCAGGAAACGGCCACAAGGTGGCAGCATTTCCCCTTTACCATATTTGGTTACTAGGGAAACAGAGCCTTAATGGAAGTGGTGTTCTAGGTTGTAAATTAGAATGGAATGTGCCAGGGAAAAGCCCTTTAAGTTTATGTCTCATTACTTCTTGTTCATATTTGTAGTTTACTTTTTATTTTTTATCCCAGTAAATATGATTACAATGGTTTGTTTGTTGTAGGTGTGCAAGATGTGGTTCTTTCACACATATACATGTATCTATTCTTCCTCGCATCCTTTTCCCATGTAGGTTATGACACAATGTTGAGTAGTCTTCTCCTGGTCTTCCGTACGTCTTTGGTGGTTATATATTTCACATGGTTTGTATATCTCTGTTAACCCCAATGTGGCAATGTATCCAATCCTCATCCCTTTCTATTTGGTGAATCATAAGTTTTTTAATGAATCTGTGATTGCCTTTCTCTGTGGAAATATCTTCATTGGTATCAATTTTTAAGTAACTCTTAAAAGTGATATGATAGGATATGTGTCTTTTGCTTTCTCACTTACTACACGTGGCGTGATTACGTCTAAACTCATCTATGGTGCTGCAAATAGCATTGTTTCATTTTTTTCACTAGCGAATATTCCATCTGTACATGGAGGAGTTCTTCTTTGTCCATCCATCTGTTGGTGGACTTTTTGGTTACTTCCATATGTTGGCTATTGTAATGGTGTGCAGTGCAGATTTGCCTGCCTGTGTCTTTCCAATTCTCTCTTCTTAGGTTATACGTCGAGGAGTGGGCCTGCTGGATCATATGGTAGCTCAATGTTTACCTTTTTAAGGCACCTCCATTCTGTTCTCATTCGTGGCCCTTTCCAAGTTACGTCCCCTTTGATGTTGAGGGTATGCATTTCTCCACAACACCTTCAGCATTTATTGTTTGTAGTTTTCTTGCTGATGGTTATTCTGACAAGTGTGAGCTGATACCTCTCTGTGGTTGAATTCGAATGTGCCACATAATCTGTTGAAATTGAGCTTTAAGGCATGTCCTTTTCTATTTTTCAAGCTGTGATTACCCCTTAGTTCTTCAAAGTGTTCTCTTTAAGTATGTGTCACAGTTTGAAATGTTTTGGCCTTTACCTCCCTCAAGCCATTTTGAGGGCCTGTTTCATTTACAGTTCTGCAGTACTTGTTCCTATGAAGTGACCATTAGCACAGGCTTTAAAGCTGCTTTTGCAGATAACTGCCAGAGGGCGGCAGCCTTTCTATGTCCCCCACCCTGGTAACTAGGGAAACGCCCTTGCGGCCTGTGGTGTTTCTCGGTTATAAATTAGAGTGGAGTGTGCCTGGACAAACCCACACAAGCTGATGTCTCCTTACTTTTGTTGGATTTTTACATTTAATTTTTACTTTTTATTGGAGTAATTTTTCACTGTGTACGTGGACCACTTCTACTTTGTGCATTCTCGGTTGATGGACATTTTCATTGCTTCCAAGCGTTGGCTATGGTAAATATTGTTGGAGTGCAGGATTGCCAGGCTGTGACTTTTCGATTCTCATTTTCTCAGGTGATAGGCCCAGCAGTGGGTGTGATTGATTGACTGGTAGCACCGTGTTTCCCTTTGCAAAGCACCTTCTTTGTGTTTTCATTAGTGGCTCTTACCACGTCCCCCTTAGAATCGAGGGTACGCATTTCTCCACAATCGCTTCAGCATTTATTGTTTGCAGCATTTATGCTAATGGCCCTTCTGGCTGCTGTGAGCTGATAGGTTTTTGTAATTTGGGTTTGCATGTCTTTGAAAATTCGTAAAACTCATCATTTTTCTCCACCGTTTTCTTTTCTGTTAAAAAAAAGGAAACAATTGGGAGTACAATAGAACTCTTGAAATTGTGTTCTTGGAAGGTTGCCCTCTTTTGAAATTTTTGGTCGATTTTCCACCCCAGAATTTTTTTAGAAAGCAGGTGTCTTTTACCGAACTGCAAGTTTGGTGAATATTTAGTGACCTTTAGCAATGGGTTTAAAGCTGCTGTTGGAGGAAGTGGCCTCAAGCAGGAAGCTTATCTCCATTCCCATATCTGGGTACTAGGGCAGCAGAGCCTTTCTGGAAGTCGTGTTCCTAGTTTGTAAATTACATTGGAATGTGCATGGAGAAAGCCCCATAAGTTTATGTCTCATTATTTCTTCTTGGTTTTAAATTTTTTTTAAATTGGGGTAAAGCTTAGAATATTGTTTGTCCTAGGTGTACACCATCTGGTTCGTTTGTACATTATATATGTCTATTCAAGTACAGATCCTCTTCCCATGTAAAATGTTACTGAGGGTTCCGCAGACCTCCCTTGCTATATGGTTGGTCTTTTTGAGATATGTATATAATATGTGTTTGTATACGTCTAGTAACACTAATCTTAATTTATACATTCCCCCCACCTTTCCTTTTAGATGAGCATAGTTTGTTTTCTAAGTCTGTGAGTGTCTTTCTCTGTGGAAATATGTTCCTTTGTGTCAGTTATTAGATAACGCCTATAAGTGATATCATAGAATACAGGTCTTTTGCTTTCCGACGTACCTCATGTTTTGTGATTATCTCCAGACTCATTTGTGGTGCCTCAGAGAGCAGTGGTTCATTGTTTTCCATGGCTATTATTCCATTGTGTACATGGACCACTTCTTCTTTATCCATTTACCGGTTGTTGGACATTTGGATTGCTTCACTGTCTTGGCTATTGTGAATAAGGCTGCACTGCAACTTTTGCGGCCTGTGTCTTCTCGATTCTTGTCTTCTCAAGTGAGAGGTCCATTGGTGCGCCTGCTGGATTGAATGGTACCTCCATTTTTACTTTTAAACACAGCTCCTTTCTGTTCTCATTATTGGCTGTTACCCCTTTACGTCTCACCAGCAGGTAGAGGGTACACAGTTCCCTAAAACCCCTTCAGCATTTATTGTTTGTAGACTTTGTGCTCATGGTCAGTCGGCTGGTGTAAGTTGAAACTTTTTGTAGATTAGATTGCATGGGTCTAACACTCCCTGAGGTTGAGCTTTTATCCATTTTCCTTTTTTTTAAAAGAGCGTGAGTAAAACTTAACTCTTCATACTCGCTTCTTGAAACATTTGCCTGTTTTGAATTGTTTTGTCCATTCCCTCCTTCAGCACAATTTTTTAGGGCAGGTGTCCTTTACAGCCCTGAGTCCTTGGGAATGTGAAGTGACCATTAGCTGTGAGTTTAAAGCTGTTCTTGCAGGAAACGGCCACAAGGTGGCAGCATTTCCCCTTTACCATATTTGGTTACTAGGGAAACAGAGCCTTAATGGAAGTGGTGTTCTAGGTTGTAAATTAGAATGGAATGTGCCAGGGAAAAGCCCTTTAAGTTTATGTCTCATTACTTCTTGTTCATATTTGTAGTTTACTTTTTATTTTTTTATCCCAGTAAATATGATTACAATGGTTTGTTTGTTCTAGGTGTGCAAGATGTGGTTCTTTCACACATATACATGTATCTATTCTTCCTCGCATCCTTTTCCCATGTAGGTTATGACACAATGTTGAGTAGTCTTCTCCTGGTCTTCCATACGTCTTTGGTGGTTATATATTTCACATGGTTTGTATATCTCTGTTAACCCCAATGCGGCAATGTATCCAATCCTCATCCCTTTCTATTTGGTGAACCATAAGTTTTTTAATGAATCTGTGATTGCCTTTCTCTGTGGAAATATCTTCATTGGTATCAATTTTTAAGTAACTCTTAAAAGTGATATGATAGGATATGTGCCTTTTGCTTTCTCACTTACTACACGTGGCGTGATTACGTCTAGACTCATCTATGGTGCTTCAAATAGCATTGTTTCATTTTTTTCACTAGCGAATATTCCATCTGTACATGGAGGAGTTCTTCTTTGTCCATCCATCTGTTGCTGGACTTTTTGGTTACTTCCATATCTTGGCTATTGTAATGGTGTGCAATGCAGATTTGCCTGCCTGTGTCTTTCCAATTCTCTCTTCTTAGGTTATACGTCGAGGAGTGGGCCTGCTGGATCATATGGTAGCTCAATGTTTACCTTTTTAAGGCACCTCCATTCTGTTCTCATTCGTGGCCCTTTCCAAGTTACGTCCCCTTTGATGTTGAGGGTATGCATTTCTCCACAACACCTTCAGCATTTATTGTTTGTAGTTTTCTTGCTGATGGTTATTCTGACAAGTGTGAGCTGATACCTCTCTGTGGTTGAATTCGAATGTGCCACATAATCTGTTGAAATTGAGCTTTAAGGCATGTCCTTTTCTATTTTTCAAGCTGTGATTACCCCTTAGTTCTTCAAAGTGTTCTCTTTAAGTATGTGTCACAGTTTGAAATGTTTTGGCCTTTACCTCCCTCAAGCCATTTTGAGGGCCTGTTTCATTTACAGTTCTGCAGTACTTGTTCCTATGAAGTGACCATTAGCACAGGCTTTAAAGCTGCTTTTGCAGGTAACTGCCAGAGGGCGGCAGCCTTTCTATGTCCCCCACCCTGGTAACTAGGGAAAAGCCCTTGCGGCCTGTGGTGTTTCTCGGTTATAAATTAGAGTGGAGTGTGCCCGGACAAACCCACACAAGCTGATGTCTCCTTACTTTTGTTGGATTTTTACATTTAATTTTTACTTTTTATTGGAGTAATTTTTCACTGTGTACGTGGACCACTTCTACTTTGTGCATTCTCGGTTGATGGACATTTTCATTGCTTCCAAGCGTTGGCTATGGTAAATATTGTTGGAGTGCAGGATTGCCAGGCTGTGACTTTTCGATTCTCATTTTCTCAGGTGATAGGCCCAGCAGTGGGTGTGATTGATTGACTGGTAGCACCGTGTTTCCCTTTGCAAAGCACCTTCTTTGTGTTTTCATTAGTGGCTCTTACCACGTCCCCCTTAGAATCGAGGGTACGCATTTCTCCACAATCGCTTCAGCATTTATTGTTTGCAGCATTTATGCTAATGGCCCTTCTGGC